>NC_081329.1:10319285-10638571 GCF_026419965.1 Kogia breviceps
CACATGTGCTGCCTGCAGAGATGCCTAGAGAAGGTGTGTTTTTGCTTGTGAGGTTTTTAACACACATGGGTGTGAGATGGAGATCGTGCTGCCTCTTGGGTTTACGAGATGCTTAACCCCGTTTAGCTTAAGAGGATGAAAGTTCTCTCTGTTTTAGTTTTTGAACTGCTATGCTCAATTTTAAATTTAAAACTTAGGAAAATTGTCTTTCCCAGTTGATAAGTGTGAAGTGTGCAGACTCTCTGGCCTTTATGAATGAGCACATCTGAACCTGTGTACTGTTCTCCCCACAGTCACCCTCCAAATAGTAATCCTGGGATGGAAGCGTAGAGTGTGACTCTTTTATATTGAAGTTGTACTTTTATGAACATTTGCTTTGAGTTGTGAGCGCACAGCCTGTGTTCCCTCGATCTTAGGTGGTCGGCGTGCTGTGCGTGCTGAGCCCCTCCCCGTGGTGCAGCCACGGGCTCCTCAGATGCACGTGGACGTGTGGTGCGTCCTCCTTCCCCGTGGGCACGTCCGGTGCTCGTGGCGCTGCTTCCCTCTCTGCTTCTCTGTCTGATGTGGGGCCTTGAGTCTTCAGTGGCCAAGACGGCCCTCCCTCGAGCAGCCGCGGTTGTTCAGCCAAGGACGGATGTGAGTGGATTTGTGTTCAGCACGAGGACGCACCCTCCTCCTGAGCACAGGCTCCTTGGAGACGTGCCGATCCCAGGGCGCATGCAGAGGGAGAGCGGATGAGCCTGGAGCAGCTCCTGGTGGCGGCAAGTAGCCACGTGCTCTCAGAAGGCGGGGGAGGGGGGTCGTCCGGCGGGCAGCGCAGGGGCTGGCGGGCCGACAGTGCCCCAGGCCAGGCCATGGGCGCAGGGCGAGTGGGGAAAAACAGTTCAGTTTTGCTTTGTTAAAACGCCGGGCGCTGCGGGCCATTGGGTGGGCTTGCCTGCTGTTGGCAGTGGGGTCTGGATCTCAGGCGAGCTGGAGGACGTTTCAGCTTTCGTCCCGGACTGAGACGGGAGTGGGAAGGGAGAGAGGCCGGGCGTGAGGAAGCGAGAGCCCCGTCGTCCGCTCCTGTGTCGTCTCTGCAGCACACCTGTGTTGTCAGTCTTGCAGCCTCGCCCGCAGAGGTGTTTCTGCCCATTTTGCGGAGGGAAACGGTGAGGCTCAGAAAGACCACGTAACTCAGACAGGGTTTCCTACCTAGGAGTGGCAGACTGTGGCTTAACCCGGTTGAACCCGACTCCTGGAGGGATCCCTGGTGGGTATTGCGGGAGAGGGGAGGAGCTCTGCGTGGGGAGACCTACAGGTTTGCCCTGTGCTCCGAGCCTCCTGCCCACCGAGAACCTCCTCTCCTCTCAGGGTCACGAAACTTTGCTTCCTGGCAACGAGGCTGAGGCGGCAAGTATTGAGCCTTTGAGTCTTGTACTAGATGTAGTTTTTTAAATGTCAGTGGGGACACTACAGGGCCTGGCAGCCCTGAGCAGGGTCCCATAGTCAGGAGACATGGAGAGGGGCCCTGTCTCTGGCAGGGCTGCCTCTGGTGGGGCGTTGGCTGGGATGATGTTTGAACCCCAGCTCTTGCCACCCTTCCCTATCGGGGAGGCCCAGAGCCCGAAGCAAGACCCGGCCAGCCCCCTTGGGGCGGCGGGGGAGCCTGGGTGGCAGATGAGGCCGCTCTCGGACCACGGCCCTCAGACCCAGGCCCCTTATAAGGCGCTCTCAGCTTCCAGAGCCAGGTGTGAGGCAAGCTTGTAGCCCCTAGACCCCACCCAAGTTGGGGACAAAGGGTTCTGGTCCCTGGGACCTCAGCACTGGAGCGCTCAGCCTGGGGCTAGGACTGAATCTTGTCTCTGAGGAAGGGCCACGTGTCCTGAACCTCCCAATGGGCTGAGGCCCCTGCAGCGGTCGTGTGGGGACACCGCAAAGCCAGTGAGTGGAGGACCAAAGGGCCTCGAGAGCCGGAGGCTTTGCAGACACGCCGCCAGGTGGCTCCTTGGTGAAAACCCCTACTAATTAGGCTGTAAATACAGTTTATTCAGGCAATACGTTGAATTCAGTGAAAGTGCCACGGGCTTTTGTTCTTTTCCTTGCCCCCCTGCTCACTACCGATGCCTCAGCTCGGGGTCCACGGCAGAAAGCCTGGGCGGCGAGTTCCTGGCCAGCCTGCTGTGCGCCGCGCCCTCGCCGCCTGTCGTCAGGGCACCTGCTCGAGCAAGGTGGTCAGGTGCCCGGTCCACTTCAGTGTTCCCTGGAGAGGGGGGCGTTCTGGGGGCCTGGCTCGCACTGGTTTCTCCCCGGGATTGCTGTGTTTTTATGCTGGTTCTTCGGGCTGTGTGGCTGCTCGGCTGTGGCGCAGGCACTGCTTGGTGGCGACCTGTGTCGGGTTTGCCTGTAGTGTTGCTGTGTGTTCAGACACACACGTGTGTGCAGAAGCTTCGACTCAGAGATGACCTCAGCTGGACGCCCGTGTCAGCCGCCGCCAGCCCAGGCGAGTCTCAGGCTCCGAGCTTCCCCGAGTTTGTTTTAGAGCAGGGTGCCCAGTTAGGATTTTACCTTAATATTTGTTCTAGTTCATCAAAATGCTGAATTGTTGATAGTTTGTAGGTAGAGTTTATTTTATCTGCCTTTGGTTTCCCCTGGAAATTGCCACCCAGTCTTCTGGAAGAGAGTGTTTCCCCTCTGCCATTTAAGGAAATGCACAGGACGCTTCAATTTCTAACGGAAACTTGGAACCTACCCTCTGGATGTGTCTTTGGGTGCCAGTCTAACGGAACAGCCTGTCTCCCCGTGACGCACGCGCTGCCCGGGGCCGTCTGCGGAGGCCTTGGGAATATTCTGAGCCGGGCCCTGCGCCGTTCAATCAGGCAGAGGTGGGGGTTGGAGTCCAGCGTTGCCAGGGCCCGAGACCGTAAATGAGGGCATTGTCGCCAGAGACGGTTTCTTCCATCCAGGGCCTCCTGGCCAAGTGGGCAGCCAGCCATCAGGCCACCGGGCCAGCGGGCGGGTGGCATCAGGACCCCGTACTCCTCCCAGGCGCCTGGCCAAGCACTGCCTGGACTTGAATAGTTTTCTGAGAAGGACTTTCACGTTTTTAGACCCAAGTTGTGTTTTTTCCAACTAGTACCAGTTGGAGGGGGTTATTTCTGCTGCGAGGGCCGTCTGAGCACGTGATGAAATGAGGAGTGGTCTGCGTCTTTACGGTTGTGCCTCCCGCGTGGGACAGGGCCCTGCCCTCTGTGACCCACAAGCCGCTCAGTGGCCCCTTCAGGCTTCCCCTCTCACGTCACCGTGTCCTCAGTGGCCCAAACGTACACCCTCCACTTCATCATCTGGAGAACTCAAAGCCTTCTCCGAGGTCCCGATTTCCGCCCCACGGTGCTTGGTTTCTCCAGAGCAGCTCTCTCTCTCTTTGCTGATTTGTTTCTAAATTTAATGAGGTTCCAGCAGGTTCATGGGATGAACCTTTTCCCCTCACCTTTTCTAGGATGCTGTTTTGAGATTGTACCTGTTCGTCGTTCACGCTTAAATCAGGACAGACGTATTTATTCATTGTGGCAGCTCGTCCCCTCCAGTTAGATCGGAATGTAAACTAAAATAAGCCAAATGAAGATTCTGCGCGCCCTTGTGAGAAACTTGCTGGCTGTGCTGGTCCCCGGCGGGGGCCCTGGAGGGAGGAGCGGGGGCTGCCTGGGGCCTGCCCAGCGCATCCGCTGTGAACTGACGTGGACCCAGCCCGTCTGGGGCTGCGCTGGGGCCCAGGACCTCACACCCGGATTCTCAAAACACCTCGCCATCTGTGCTTTACACATACCTTCAAGCAGAGACAAGGTGAGGGAAGAACAGAACTGTGAGCCCAAGTGCGGCCCCCAGGTGTGAGCGCAGGTGTGAGCGCAGCCGTCAGCGGCTCCTCCCGGTGCTCACACCTGGGGGGGCATCCAGTGCCGCGGGGAGGGCGGCGTCCTTTCAGGGACAGTGCCGAGGGGTCCTCTGATGGGGACGGTGCTGGAGGGTCTTGGGGGGGACAAGCCCAATGGTGTCCTATAGGGGGCAGTGCTGAGGTAGTGATGTCGTGATATGTCTCTGTTTTATATAAAATCCATTTGCAATTTAACTAAAACTGCCGTCAGTAATTCTTTTCTTTTCTTTTGCAAATTGATCGCCTCTAGTGTTTGTTGGAAAAGTGCTGAAGAAACTGTATCCTGAGGTTCCACGTGGCCAAGAGAAGAGGGCCCCCGTGAGTCCAGCCTGCAGAAACCCACCTGAGAAAGCAGCTCCTGAGAGAGTGAAGGGCAGGAGCGTCCCGCCCATGACAGGTGAGGGGGGGGTTCCCTGGACATTCCCCAGGAAGCACAGGCCTGGCCTCAGGCCACCGGGGTGTCACCTCAGGGGACGGGCAGGTGTCGTCCTGCTCGCGCTCTGGGAGGACAGTTACTTGACTTGGGGAGGGAAGAAGCCAGCATTGGTGCCCCAGCTGGGGACGAGATCAAGTTCGCCACTGGTGTTGAGTTCGTCTACATGCTGTTCCCTGTCTCTGGACTGGACCCTGCTGCCTGGTCTCTCATCTGCCCTGTCACCCTGCCCCAGCCCCTGTCCACCCGGGACGCGCTCCTGACGTCTCTCCTGTTTTAGTCTCCTGTCCATTGCTCTTCACAGATGTCTGTCCGAGATCCGCACAGAGTGGGGTGGTCGGCCGTGGAGGCCGCTCTCACGCTGGTTCCCCATCAGCGCAGCGGTGTTACCGGCGAGGGGCCCACTGAGTGGGACACACGGAAGGAGGCCAGGCGAGGTGGGGGCAGCCCTGGCTGCAGCCCCTAGTTCCCAGGTGGACGTGTAAGGGCAGAGTTCCCAGCACCCTTTCTCGGGTCAGTCCCGTTTCTCTTTGGCAGTGGCCCCTCACGGGGCTCTGTCATGGAGTGATTCTGTTCCTGAGCGCTGGTCTCTCCTGCTGGCCTGGCCCGGTAACCTTGTGTCCACAAATCCTGACCCACCCTGGACCAGATCTCAGCGGCAGACCCATCAAGCCCAAGGCGTGCCTGCTGCCCACAGGCTGGATCTCCAGAAATAATGGTGCCCACGCCTCTTTCACCCGTGAGATGGCCGATGCCTGCGGACGAGGGGAAAGCGTTTCCCCCCCGGAATGGGGGGCTCCACGAGCTTGTCCTGCAGGATGAATCCGGGGCTGCCGAGTTCCCTTTCTGTGTCCTCATGTGCCTCGGTGTGCTTGGGTTGCCCTAACCCCCGTGTAGCACCACCACCCCCAGGACCGCCACTCTCTGGCGCACCTGCTGCTCTTCTGACAGAGAGCCTGCCGGGTGTAGGATGGACCCCCACCCCTGGAGTCACACGGAGGAGTAGTGGCTGCTGTCTAATGCAGTTTTACCTTTAGAAGACAATACTGTCGTGGGCTGAACTGTACCCTCCATAATTCATATGCTGAAGCCCTGACCTCAAGATGTTGACTGTGTATGGAGATGGGGCCTTTAAAGAGGTGATTAAGTGAAACGAGGCCATTAGGGTGGGTCCTAGTCCCACGTGACTGGTGAGATCAGGAAGAGATCAGGACCCAGACACGCACAGCAGGACAGCTACATGAGGTCACGGGGCGAAGACAGCCGTCCACAGGCCAAGGAGAGAGGCCTCGGAAACCAGCCGTGTGACACCTCCATCTCGGACATCCAGCCTCCAGAATCAGGAGAGAAGGAACACCTGTGATGCTGCCCAGAAAACCAACGTGACACCCGTTCCACCTGTGAGAGATGCACGTGGTTTTGAATAAGCACAGCACAGCTTAGCAAGGCGGGAGCCGTGGGGAAGACGTGCTGCCTGCAGGAGGAGCAGGCTTCCCTGGGAGTGCCTGGTTTTCTTTCCAAGTTTGACTGAACCAGTGTTCTTAGTCTTTTAAAAAATTTTGTTTTTAGGGTTTATTTGCATTTTCTTCCCTCTTCTAACTTGACGGTTTTTACAGCGATTATTCACTAATAGTAATAATCTGGGTGGTGTCTTTCCACGGAAGCTCCGGGTTCAGTCATGTCATCTCAGCGGGCAGCTGTGAGGTGCTGTTGTTGTTCAGTATGAAGACGTTGAACTAAAAATCAAGATGCTGACGTAAGGCTGGTTGAGAATGTATTGATTACGTGAAATGAGCCGTACGGAAGGTTCAGAAGCCTGTTCCATGGAGCAGATATGCCTGGTGTGAGTGGATGAGGGGGCCCTGAGCATGGGGAGCCTCCATCACGTCCTCCAGGAGCTGGGGCTGGGCCCCGGCCGCCTGCAGCCTGAGCTGGCATGGGCAGTGGGGCACCCGCGGGGCTGGCTGGTGATCACACTGTGGTGGCTGGTGCCGGCGGCTTTGTGGCTCAGCCGGAGGGCAGGACAGGATAGATGCCAGTGTCCGGGTGGAGTTGGCCCGGCCAGCATGGTGATGGAGCCAGAGGAGAGGTCCCATGAGGACCACAGGTCAGGATTCGGCCCGTGTTCTTGGTGGGTCTCTCTATCCACGTGATTTCTCAGACTGCAGACTCTGCACGTGGTGCTTGCTGTCTAAGGCAGCGCAGTGTGCCTTGCGCAGTGTAGACTGGCCACCTGCCACGGCCTAAACTAAGGCGGAGTGTTTAATGAGGATGTGGTGTGACCAGGGCAGTCTCACTGGGTCCTAGAGGAGCGTCCAGTTGCTGCACCTCTGCACACCCCGCGCTTTCTCCCCTTCCAGAGCACCTTCTGGCCGCCGAGCATCCTGGAGTGGGGAGGGGTCTGGTGGGCAGGACCCCCACACCCTTTCTCCTGGCTTCAGGCAACAAATAGAGGAGGCATTTCTGAGAGTTTTAGTATTTCACAGGTGCAAATGAGCCTAACTTATATGCCTTTTTCTGAAAACTCCATACAACATGAGCAACATATTTTTTAAAGATAAAATTCATTTAATCTAAAGTTTACCGTAACCATTTCAAAATGGTTCATTGATTCTTAGTATACTCACAATGTTATGTAACCATCACCACTAATTCCAGAACATTCTTTTCACCCCAAAAGAAACCCATATCCATTACAGTCATCCCCATTCATGCCTCCATGCTTTCCATCTCTACAGATTTGTGTATTCTGGACATTTTGCCTGAGTGGAATTGCATAATAGGTGACCTTTTGTGTCTGGCTTCTTTCACTTAGCATGTTTTCCAGGTTCATCTGAATTGTAACAAATATCAGTGCTTCATTTCTTTTTGTTGCCGAATAATATTCCATTCCGTGGATATACCACATTTTGTTTATCTGTTCATCGATTGATAGATATTTGGGTTGTTTCTACATTTAGGCTTTTATCAATAATGCCACTTTGAACATCCCTGCACAAGTGTTTGTGTAGACATGTGTTTTCAGTTCTCTTGGATATAAACCTAGAAGTGGAATTGCTGGATCACGTGGTACTCCTATGTTTAACATTTTGAGGAACAGCCGAACTGTTTTCCACAGCAGCTGCACCATTCTTCATCACACCAGCCATGTGAGGGGGGTTCCAGTTTCTCCACACCCTTGTCAACACTTGCTATTTTCTGTTTTCTTACCCTACTAGGATAACCATCCTAGTAGGTGTGAGATTGCACCTCACTGTGGTACTGATTCCCATTTCCCTGATGACTGGTGATGTTGAGTGTCTTATCATGTGTGTGTTGGACATTTGTGTATCTTTTTTAGAGAAATGTGTATATAAGTCCTTGGCCCATATTGTAATTTGATTGTTTGTCTTTTTGTTGCTGAGTTGTAAGAGGTGGTCGTAATCTGGACACTAGAGCTTTATCAGATACATGATTTGCAAATATTTTCTCCCATTCCATGGGTTAGCCTTTCACTTCTTTGATGGTGTCTTGAAGTATAAAACATTTTAATTTTGATTAAGTCCATTATATCTATTTCTTCTTCTGTTGCCTGTGTTTTTGGTGTCATATTTTAAAAACCATTGCCAAATCCAAGGTCACAAATTTTTATATCTAAGGTTTCTTCTGAGTTTTATAGTTTTAGCTCTTACATTTAAGAAATTTATCCATTTTGAGTTAATGTTTGTATATGGTGTGAGGTAGGGGTCCAGATTCATTCCTTTGTCTGTGGATATCCAGTCATCCCAGCACCACTTGTTGCAGAGACTGTCCTTTCCCCACTTGGCACCCTTGTCAAAAATCAATTGGCCGTAGATGTTTGGGTGTATTTCTGGGCTCTCAATTCTATTCCATTGGTCTCTGTGTCTGTCATTATGCCAGTACCACACTGTTTTAATTACTGTAGCTTTGTAGTAAGTTTTGAAATCAGAGAAAGAGTCTTCCAACTTCGTTGTTTTTCAAGATTGTTTTAGCTATTTGGGGTCCCTCACAATTCCATATGAATTTTAGGATCAGCTTGTCCATTTCTGGAAGAAAAAAAAAAGGGAAGTTGGAATTTGGATACAAATTGCATTGAATTTGCGGAACACTGGGGATTAGTGCCATCTTAACAATATTAAGTTGTTCAATCCATGAATTTCGTCTAGCTTTCCATTTAAGTCATTTTAAATTTCTTTTAACAATGCTTTGTAGTTTTCATTATAAATTTTATACTTAAAAAAAGTTTATTCTAAAGTATTTTATTCTTTTTGATACTATTGTAAACAGAATTGTTTTCTTTTTGGATTATTAATTGCTAGTGTATGGAAATACTAATAAATCCTTTGACCTTGCATTAGGCAGTGGTTTCTTAAATATGGAAATATAGATTTTTGTATGTTGATCTTGTATCCTACAACTTTGCCAAACTCAATAGCTCTAACGGTTTTTTTGTGTATGTGGATTTTTCAGGGTTTTCTATATACAAGATCTTATCTGTGAGAAGAGGTATGTTACTTCTTCCTGTTCAATCTGGATGCCTTTTACTTCCTTTCTTTCTTGACTAATTGCCTTGTCTAGTACTTTCAGTATAATGTTGAAGTGAAGTGGCAAGAATGTGAATTGTAATCATTCCTAATCATAGAGGGAAGCATCCAGGCTTTCTCAATGGAATATGATGTCAGCCGTGTGTTTTTCTTGCTTTCTCTATTGAGTGTAGTGTCAGCTGTGGGTTTTTCATGCATGCTCTTTGTCATTTGAAGTTCCCTCTAGCCCTAGTTTCTTGAGTGTTTTTTAATCCTGAAAGAGCAACATATTTTTTGAAGCAATATGTCTTGGGAATTTTGAAGAAAAAACATTTCATTTGCAGCTAGAAAAAGAGAAATCTTGGCTAAAGGCAAAACAATGAAATCACAATCAAATAGACAAATAAAAGTTGTGTGCAGGTCATATGAAACATTCTGTAAAGGACATCTGAGAATTCACTTGAAGGCTTGATGCTTATGGAGGACACAGTTTGGCGATAAGCAGAGCTGCAGGTGTGCCCAAGTCTTTTCAGTGTTGGAAGAAGCAGCCAAATGAGGAAAGGGGCCTTTGTCAGTCAGTCCTTGGATGAGGTTGAGAAAATGTTCTTTGTACAGTTAGGACACAGCATGGTGATTCTGATAACTATTTGTTCACTTTACAGAAGTGCGTCTGTTTGTTTGTTTCAGAAGGGCGTTGGTGATTCCATTTGTTCTTAAAGATGAGGGCATGATCTGTAAACAGCCACAGCAACCCGTGTGTATGCATTTTGGTGAATTTCCGTCACTCAAGAACCCATGGTGGACCCTTATTTTTTGTTATCGCTTTACATCTGTATATATTTTAAAGAGCCAGGTAATCCCCGAAGAATTATAAAAAACAGCATGGTGCCCCGAGCTCCGTGACACAAACACACTGATTGTGAAGGCTGCGGCCGTCCCGAGGGTGGCTCGGTTGTGGTGCCCTGGCAGAGGGCGCACGTGTCTGCTTGTGGGCAGGGGGCCACGTGGACAGGCGCAGTGCAGGGGGAGTCCGAGGTTAAGCGTGAAATCGAGCTCGAGTGGGTGTCCTGCAAATCAGACCCAGAGCCAGAAAGGGTGAGAATTATGAACCTCGGATCTCAGCCAGCCAACTAACAAGAGGAGAGCTGATTAAGTCGCCTCTTCTGAAGCCTCGCGGCCAGCTCGGTATTCCTAGGGAGACGGTGGCCTCTGTCAGCAGTGAAGGGGGTCCTGACATGCCTCGTCCAGATCCCCAAGCCTCACCCTGCGGGCCCGATGTGTGGGCGAGGGGATGCCGTGGCCCTGCTGAGCCCTGAGCCCTGAGCCGTGAAACACAACATCTGACTGCCGTCCAGCAACGAACCACCTTCTACCAGAAGAGGCAAGGGAAACCCAGGCCGGGAAGCTGCGCTCTGCGCCTGGCACTCACTGACACTCAGACGGCAGATCGCCTTCCTCAGCCCGCAGGCTTGGCCTCAGGTGAGTGCGTGCTCGGCCTGGGAGCATCGGGAAGAGCTCTGCCCACAGGGGCATCCTCGCCCTTCATCACAGGAGTCATATCCTGCCTCAGGTCCACGCGCCACCCGTATTCATCCTGATACTTAAGTGAGCAGTAGTGTTTCCAAGTTCTGTTAGCTCATTCAAAGCTCCCAAAAGTATCCTGTGAAAAATGATCAGATGTTGCTGTTACCGGACGGGATGGTCTGCCTGGAAGCGCGTCCCTGCTCTGCCCTTGATCCTGGCGGTACCGACACAGTCGTTAATCAACCTGATGGATCAGATTAACATAAGAACTACATTCTTGCCCCTTAGCTTCACAAAAGTGAAGTATATTGATGGCAGAAGAATTTGAAAATGTTCCAAAGCTTTTACAATTTAAATGTCTTGAAACCACACGTTCTGTTATATGTGCATTAGTGATTTTGCTCAGTCCTTGTCGTTGTTGTTTTTCAAGTAAAATATTCATTTTTCTGAGAAAGACCAGTTGGGGTATCCGCTTGTGTTGGGTAAAGGTTACTTTGCCACATCTTGAATGAGAACATGAAGATTCAAGCGTCGACCCTGCCCCGTGTCGAGAGCGAGGGGAGCAGCACCGGGGCTGCCTCTATGGACTCTGCAGACCAGCAGGTCCAGTCCCAGGAGTTTGTTTGGAGGGACCATGTGGTCAGTTGTGCAGAGTTACGTACAACCAGGATGGTCATAGCAGCTGCTTGTAAGAGTGAAAATTTAGAATCAACCTCCATGTGCAAAAGTTAGGACAGTGGTTAAATTATAGTTAAATTTGCTAATAACATGGAATGTCATGTAGCCTTTAAGAGGATGTAAGTTTAAATGTATCTTAATTTTTTATCATGCTCACTTTTGAATGATATTATGCATATAATATATACCTGTATAATGTTAAAATATGTGTAGCGTGATCCCATGAAGACGCGTGTGTGTCTGTGAGTGGGTGTGTACAGACACACACAATGCACACATGTTGTTAGCATATAGAGGGTAAAAGGTCCAGAAGGTTATGCACCAAAATGTTGAGACTCGTGTTGTGGTCATGACGGGTGTGTTACGTGGAGTCTTTTTATTTTCTGCTTCTTATTCATGAATTCGGTATGTTTTTATACCATATTATAAAACTCCAGAAGTTTACATAATAAGTAACTTACTGTGAATTTAAATAATCATAGCTCACCCCTAGTTCCTGGCTGGGTGCATAGCTTAGTGGCTCTGCTGGGAAATGCTTGGCTAATTGACATCAGTTTTTACGGCTCTGGCTACCCATCTTCAGTGAACGTGGTTGGAGAAGCTGCTCGGCAAGTAGACGTCTGATGGCACCTGTCCCTGCCTCTTCCTGCAGGTGGTGACACTCGGGTCCAGCCTGCGCGACGGCCCTACACCGTGGGCCTGCCTCCTGAGGGGTGGGTCCCCCCTCCGCCGGAGGCCCCCAGCTGCTCGAGTCCCGAGAGCTCCTCCAGCGGCCAGGATGCGGGAGGTAAGACCGCTGACAGCCTTCGGGGTCTTCCAGGGTCGTGACTCCACCTGAACTTTAACGGGGGTGAGCGTCTCACCGCCGTGTGGTCTGCAGTCGTCAGAGACGCCTGTAAGATCCACAGCAGGAAAAGCTCAGGCTGGGAGGAGACTTAAGGCTGGAGTGTGATCGCAGCCCCATTTGTTAGCAAGTTAGGAGAAGTCTGGCATTAATACATCCAAATGTGAAAGTGCTTCTCTTGTTAAGTAGGACTTTTTTTCTTGATCTTCCAATTTTTTCAAAATTTCTGAGGTTGTATATCAACTTTGTAATGATGGAAATAACTTATGTTGCATCTCTTGTGGAAAATTGAATGATGATATTTGCTTTTGCTGTTGGATGTTTTGTGAGTGAAGAAAGATCAAGGGTCAGGTGCTCTGGTGGCGCTGCAGAGGCTGCACGTTACATTCTTACCTTAAAAAGTCAAATGGTAGTTTTTTCCCCTTTTGATTCATCATTTCGGAACTTCCTTAAGAGGAATTTGGAATTTTCAGATAAAATTTTTCCCCAGTTGATTTTTAACAAGTAAAAACTAAGAAACTCTATACCATGAACCTTAACTTGAATATCAAGAAAATATGGTTTTCTAGTAGATTGATCTTTCTGGCTTCCTAATTAGGGCATCAGAAACCATAAAACCAAAAATGGGATAGCTAAGCAGTAATATAGCCATCTATTCAAGCCCTGTTGAAAATCTTTGGGATATAATTATTGGATAAATAGATTATTTCATTCAAAAATTAAGCTATGTTCTTATAAAGATAAATTACTTTGGTGACATACTCCGTTGTGTACTTAGGACGTTCAGTAAAAAATGCGGACTCATTCCGGGGCTGTTGCCCGCAGTGAGCTCTGCTGCCCATGCCTCCCGGGCGGGTCTCTGGGCCGGATCCCAGCCGAGAACCTTCTGGGTGCCCTTGACTGAATGCATTGCCGAGATAGAGGGACGTCCTTCCAGGAGATGGGAAAGTGGCTCAGCAGCTGGACACACGTCCCTGTGGGAGGCACTCTTCTTGGCCCTCAAGTCCCAGTGCCACTGCCTCCAGGAAGGCATGGGGGTGGCCTGGTGCCGCTCTGCTCTAGCAGGTGAGCAGTGGTCAGGGCGAAGCAGAGAGACGGGGAGTCGGTGCCTAGGACACATCCCTCTAATGACCATGGTAACCTGCACATCCCCGGCGACTTTCATTGTACCTTTGGCTCCAGCAGGTCCCAGGTAACGTTTCTGCAGTTGCTTCTTGGCAGGCCATCCTGTTCATGTCCCTCTTTCTGTCCTCTGGTTCCTGGGAGCACACAGGTTCCAAGTTTTCTCCCAGAGGCTGTGGTCAAGGAAGGTGTGATGGGCCACCGTCTCCCTCAAAGGAGAGAGTGGACTGGGAAGGGAGGTTGGGGCCGCCTTGCAGGACGTTAGCTCCATCCCTAAGGTCACAGGGTGACGTGTGCACCTTGCTCTGCCATTCTGACTCAAGCTTCCGCCCCGACCTGACATCTGAACCCCACTGCTGCCCCCGCCCCATGAGTGTCTGTCCCACAGCAGGCGGGCCTGGGCTCCTCGATGACCTCCTGGTGGCCACGTGGCTCTCCCCTGCTGGGGACAGGTCTCAGCTTTAAGAAGCGGGCTTTTCTCTCAAGAGGCCCTGTGAGCTCAGTTCCCTAAGTCAACATCACTGAAAACGGTGACCCAGGTTTTCAGAAGAGCTTTGAGTAACTCCTTCATGCACTTTTAGCTGGGAAGTTGATAACTTTCTGTCTTGAACACTTGTAACTCATCTCCAGTGTTTCAGCTCACTTTTCTTACTGTTTCTCTAATGTTTTTCCCCTTTGTGAACCCATTTGACCAGGTGGGCCGCTGCAGGGGTCTGAAGTGACAAAGTGGAAGGAAGTGTTGATGACACTGTTTAAAATGAGAGATCTGGGCTTCCCTGGTGACACTGGTTAAGAATCCGCCTGCCAGGGCTTCCCTGGTGGCGCAGTGGTTGAGTATCCGCCTGCCGATGCAGGGGACGTGGGTTCGTGCCCCGGTCCGGGAAGATCCCACGTGCCGCGGAGCGGCTGGGCCCGTGAGCCATGGCCGCTGAGCCTGCGCATCCGGAGCCTGTGCTCCGCAACGGGAGAGGCCACGGCAGTGAGAGGCTGGTGTACCGCAAAAAAAAAAAAAAAGAATCCGCCTGCCAATGCAGGGGACACGGGTTCGAGCCCTGGCCTGGGAAGATCCCACATGCCGCGGAGCAACTAAGCCCGTGCGCCACAGCTACTGAGCCTGCACTCTAGAGCCCGCGAGCCACAACTACTGAGCCTGCGCACCTAGAGCCCGTGCTCCGCAACAAGAGAAGCCACCGGGATGAGAAGCCCCCGCGCACCACAGCTAGAGGAAGCCCGTGCACAGCAACAAAGACCCAACGCAGAAATCAATCTTAATCAAATCTGCCAAAAAATTTCTTAAAAAATAAAAAAATAAAATGCGAGACCCTTCAGAGAGGCCTGAGAGGCCACCGCGCGCTCAGCCGGGAGGCATGTGTCGGGGGTCGTTAGGGCTCGATAGGGGGCTGGCACAGGAAGAGGGACGCCTGAGCCGGGACTGGCGGTGCGTGAGGCGTGCAGACCCACAAGGCTGAGAGCGGGAGGGCTCCGCAGTCTTATCGGTGGCACTGTAAGCAAAGAGAGCGTGAGGATTGGAGTCGGAAAAGAAGAAGGAGTCCAGAGGTGCCTGTGTCCACTGTTGATGTCCATTTGAATGCCCAGCACCAATAAGCCAGTTCAGGATTGACTTCTCAAGAAGTTGGGAAGGAAGAGGCTTCCCGGTCGGTTGCCCCATCTGCGGCCGCCGAGTCCTGCCTCCCCTCCCTCGGCCCGTGTGCGGCGGCAGGTCTGGTGACACCCAAGCCTGACCCCTCCTCACCTCAGGGCCTGGTCCGGTCGCCCCGCCCGGTACCGCTCTCAGTGGGTGTCGTGCCTGGACAGGGAGACTGGGGCTGAGGGTGCACGGCACCCTTCCAGGTGGTCTCGGTTCTCACCCCCTGCAGGTGACGGTGACAAGAGCTGGGTCCCGGCTGAAGGAGGGCGCCGGCTGCCCGCCTCCCCTGACATGGACTGAGAGCAGGAGTGACTTTGGGGGGGTTTTTGGGGAATAAATTTGAATTCATAATTTTTTAAAAATTTATTTTTGGCTGCATTGGGTCTTCGTTGCTGCACACAGGCTTTCTCTAGCTGCGAGGAACGGGGGCTGCTCTTTCTTGCGGTGCGCGAGCTCTATGCGCACGGGCTTCGTTGCTCCGCGGCATGTGGGATCTTCCCGGAGCAGGGCTCGAACCCGTGTCCCCTGCATCGGCAGGCAGATTCTGAACCACTGCGCCACCAGGGAAGCCCAGGAGTAACGTTTTTAAAGGCTGTGAAAGTCCTCTGTGAACTCTGCAGCTGCGCAAATCTAAACTGTCGTTCCAAGCATTGTCTCACGTGCTCCAGTGACCAAGAAATTCGCATTTCATATGAGGCATCTCTTCTGATTTTGATGTTGGCAGCTTCCAGCTGGGTCTGCAGGGGGCTCCTTCCCAGGCACACCGGGGTCTGCACGCCTGCCGCCTGCCCATGGTGCTGCTCCGTGTGTCCGGGACCCTGTGCAGGACTGAGAGTCCTGCAGACGCTCCTCTGTGTGAGCTCCTGGTGGCAGCACCCTGTAGGGACTGGTGTCGCCAACGACTCACAGGTTGACAAACGTGTCTTCTTCATACTCACACTGGACTGAGAGTCCACATTGAGAACTGGTTCCGCTGTGCTCTCAGAGCTGTGCGTCGGCTCTTTCCAGTGTCCTTGTGCTCCTTGTGAGAACACGGGGGGAGCCTGGCCAGACGGCCGGTTGCCTCCCTCGCTGCCGGCTGGTCGTCTGCTTTCCTCTTCCCTGGGCTGCGTCCCTGCAACAAAGTACACGCAACACCTGAAGCATTTAACAATCGCACACGCCCGGAGCTACTTCCTCTCTTTGTTCCTGTTCCAGGATTTATGTCTGTATTGAAGACACCTGCCTTTTTATAACTGCGTATAACATATCTATGACGTTATACGTTACTTTAGTTGTTGTAACAGTTATGTTCATTGCTTGCTGGGTGCCAGCAATCTGGCGTCTGTTTTTGGATCTGTGGTTTCAGTGACGGAGAGGTGCCCCTGTCTCTCCGGGTGTCTTTCTTACACACTCCCCGCGGCTTGCTGTCTGGGCTGTTTCCCTGTTTTTCCTTGCTGGGATCTTGTTTTGGATCTTCCTCTGCAGATGTCTTCCTTGTCCAGATCTCCTACGAAATCTGACTTGCCTTTGGTTTTACTTCCTTCGCTAAGGTCTGTGGCGCAGTTCCCCGGCGTGTCACCGTCACCGCGGTGTCTCACTCTCGGGGTCCTCGGGGCCCCGCCTCTTCAGTGACTTTCTCGCTGACAGCTCCCCACTCCAATGCTGTTTATAACGGGAAGTGAGACCCCCCCCGTCTGTCTGGCTGTCATCAGAGGGTGCAGTGGGGCACTGGCAGGGCGGGGAGTGAGTTTGGGACACTGAGCCCCTCTGCCTGGTGCCTCTGCCTCCGTCAGGGCTCATTCAGGCTCGTTCCATCGCTCTGGCTCTCCTCCTGTGACCTCTGCCCCTGCCTGCCGAAGTAGCCCAGGGGTTCCCGTGTGCTCCTGCCATTCATGTTCTCGCGAGTCGGTCCTGCTGGGGCCCAGCTCCGTGCTGGTCGGTGCAGGGGCTCCTGTTCGCTGACCTCACACACGTCGCCTGTGTCCGTCTGAGACCTGCCACACTTGCTGTCACCCCCTTTTCTGATCTGCTTCCCCCTCCAGCCAGCCGGGCGGGATCGGGTCAGCCAAGGCTCCGGCTTCCTTCTAGCCTCTGCCCGCTGCTCGGTCCCTCCAGCGTGGGGACCTCTCCTCTGCCCGGATCCTTCCCTCCGCACGTCCTCTCTTGGCCTCCCTGACCCCGCCCCCCACCACGACACAGAAGTGCCCCCTCCCTTTGCCTTCCATCCAGTATCTGGTTATTTCTGTGCCTTTCTTGCCCTTGCATCCTCACCTCCAGCCCCTGGGGGACGGAACTCCGAGTTGGCAGGTGGCAGGGTGAGTGTGAAGGGCCCTGGGTTTGCAGCCCCGCTGTTGACTGTGGGTGCCGTCTTCCTTACTTCCCTGAGCCTCGGGTTCCTTGCCCACCCGATGGGGTAATAATCCTGCACTAGCACGCCACGCGCTTGCTGTGCCAATTAGATTGGGTTTGTGCAAAGCTTGTGCAAACGTGAACGCTGCCAGCTCTTAATTCCCTGAGGCACCGGCGCCTGCTGGTGTTGTCTTCAGTCAATATTTGATGAACCAAGTTGCGTGATTATTTATAAAAACAGCCTGCAAAGAAGGACCAGTCCTCTCTTCTCATAAAATCACTCGTATAATCACAAGTGGTTGACTGTATTGACATGGTCTTTGTGTTCAAATCAAGCTGCAAAGTCATTAAAATCAAGTCATTTTGATGGAAAGCTATTATGATTAATACTCTAATAGCAAGCTCTGGTTGAAATAGTTATTAACTTCATGGCTTTTGGAGGCATGAGCTAAATGCACAGTTCTAATGTGGCTTTGTTGTGAGTCGACCATCCTTTCAATGAGTTTTGACAGCTTTAGGCCGCAGTTCTAAAGCAGATCCATCTTCAGATCTCACTGGCTCTGTTTGGGCTGAAGAAACCCTGATGCGTGATTTCTCTGAGCTTTCCAGGTGCAGAGCACAGCAGGCACTCTAGCTCGTTTGACTAATAAGGTGCAGTTTTCACCAGAGGCCACCGGAGTCAAGGTAGAGTCCTAGGCAGGCTCTCAGCAGAGATTCTCTGACCAGGGCCACGTTGCATACACATCATACTCTCTCAAGGGCGCAGCAAAGCCAGACTCAGAGTTAGCAGGCTTTCATTCTTGTCCCGGTGATTTACTGAAGTGAGACTTAAGACATGTAATTGTGTGAAAGCCTTTCCTTTCTCACAGGTTACTTGGGGGCATCTGAGGGACAGTAGAGGTGGTGTCCTTCTGAACCACTCTTTTCTCTCAGTGAGTCGAGAACCCTCACTTAGACCAGCTGCCTCTGCCATGCACTGTCAACAAGGTGACGTAAAAGGCTAGACACGGAAAAGAGTTCATGCATTCTTAGAGCACCTAAAAAGGCCTAGATTGTTTCTAGAAGACTAGAACTATTTTGTATGCTCATGTTTTTGTTTCTTTGGCATCTTATTGGCACACACACCTGATACCCTGCATTCCTCTCAGTCACAGTGGAGTGGGCTAGCATAGCTTTAGATGTATGATTGGCCAAGGACTATGTGGGTCAGAATATTAATTTTGACATAATTTACCAGTGGGGTCTGCACAGCTCTTTAACCTGTCTTTATAAAAAAAGAAAACCCACATTCGTTCGGATTACCATATATTTTTGTAAAGTATTTACTTAATTTCCAAACCATTGTTGGCACATATTCATAAGAAACTTGGATTAGAGAAATATTTAGATCTTGGTAAACCCGTACACCACCTTAGCTTATTGTAAGCGAATGCATTACAATAATAGAACAGATTATGAATACTTCTTTGGATATTCATTAATATTTCTTCAACTAATAAAATTTATTGATTAATATTTCTGCAACTAATAGACATTCCATAAAGAGATACTGAGAAAAGAAGGTGGGAAATTATTTAAGATGAAGATGTCCACTCTTGGCACTTTATTCAGCGTAGTATTGGAAGTCCTAGCCAGAGCAATTAGGCAAGAAAAAGAAATAAAAGGCCTCTAAATCAGGAAGGAAGAAGTAAAACTGACTCTTTTTGCAGATGACATGGTTTTATATATTAAAAACCTTAAAGACTCCACCAAAAAAAAAAAACTGTTAGAATGAACAAATGAATTCAGTCAAGTTGCAGGGTACAAAATCAGTTTACAAAGATCAGTTTCATTTCTTTACACTAACAATGAACTATCAGAAATTAGGAAAGCAGCCCAATTTACAATTGCATCAAAAAGAATAAAATTCCTAGGTAGGAATAAGTTTAATGGAGGTGAAAAATCTATACATGAAAACTATAAGACATTGATGAAGGAAATTGACAATGACAAATGTAAATAAATGGAAAGATATTTCATGCTCATAGATTGGAAGAATTAATATTGTTAAAATGTCCATACTACCCAAAGCAATCTACAGATTCAGTGCAATCCCTATCAAAATTCCGAGGGAATTTCTCACAGAAATGGAACAAATAATCTTATAATTTGTATGGAACCACAGAAGACCCTGAATAGCCAAAGCAATCTTGAGAAAGAAGAACAAAGCTAGAGGTAACATGCTTTCTGACCTCAAACTATAAAAGCTGCAGTAATCAAAACAGTGTGATATTGGCATAAAAACACACATGTAGACCAATGGAACAGAATAGAGAGCCCAGAAATAAACCCACACATATATGGTCAATTAATTTACAACAAAAGAGCCAGGACTGTGCAATGGGGAAGGGACAGTCTCTTCAATAAATGGTGTTGGGAAAACTGGACAGCCACATGCAAAAGAATGAAACTAGACCCCTGTCTCACACAATACACAAAAACTAACTCAAAATAAATCTGAGACCTGAATGTAAGAACTGAAACCATAAAACTCCTAGAAGAAAACATAAGTGGTAAGCTCCTTGACATCAGTCTTGGCAGTGACTTTTAGGATTTGACACCATCTGTATCCTAAAATAATGAGGTAGCATAAGAATCTTGTGAATTCTGAATGTAAATTCCATTGCATTTTCACAGCCAGTCAGATTTTTAATCTCAAGGTAATCAGAGCCAAACAGGAAAACACTTGCAACAAAAGCATCTGATGTGAAGTAGCAGTTGGTCATGGTAGAGCCAGGGTGATGGATCTCCTCTGTGTCCAGAGGCTGACCTTGTGAAGGTGACCTTACACCCTGCTCCCTGCTTTGTCCTGGGCCATAGAAGCCATTGGCTGCGTGTGAGACTTGGATTAACTCATTGACAGCCCGAGGAATTCCCTGTTAGTTAAAAAGTCAGGAGACCCAGACTTCCTACCTAAGTTCACCCTAATCTATCTGACTGGGAGAGAGAAAGCCTGACTACGAGAGTCCTTTCTGGTTGTATGAATCCCGAGGAGTAACTGATGATCAGCAGATTTAAACGCACCACGTGTAGCCATACTTCAGTCTCCAAAAGACAGTTGGTTCATATTTGTGGGACCGATAAATAAGCAGCTTTTGCCCTTGACTTCCAGAGCACGTGGGTTCTGTCCCCTGACTGCACCGTCTCTTTCTGCACCGTGGCTGGATCTGAGATAACGAGCTGTTTGTCAGAACCTTGTGTGTCAGACATTGGAGGAACAACCGTGATGATAACACAACCCTTACTGCTGTAGAGCATAGAGGTTAGGGAGTGGAATAAAGTCAGTAACAGACTTTGTCATTCAGTACTAAGTGTTATTAGCGATAGAGACCAAGCGCCATAGGAACACAGCGGATGGAGAAGCTAACCTTGGAAAGTCTTATAAAGCACTTGAGATTTGAACTGGTAAGAAAAAGTTGGCTCATAAACAAGAGGAACGATTTAATTTTAGACAGAGAATGAAGAATCATGAAAAGGTCTGGTATGTTTGGGGTGGAAAATGTTATAAAGGGTCAAATTTATCATTTTTCCATATCTTGATAACTTATGTTGCATTACTCGGAGTTCTGCATGCAACCCAGCCAAACAGCTATGTTCTATTCTTTCTAAAAGCAACTGACAAAGGATTCATCTCCAAAATATACAAGTAGCTCATGCAGCTCAATATCAAAAAAACAACCCAATCCAAAAACAGGCAGAAGACCTAAATAGGCATTTCTCCAAAGAAGATATACAGATTGCCGACAAACACGTGGAAAGCTGCTCAACATCACTAGTCATTAGAGAAATGCAAATCAAAACTACAATGAGGTATCACCTCACACCGGTCAGAATAGCCATCATGAAAAAATCTACAAACAATAAATGCTGGAGAGGGTGTGGAGAAAAGGGAACCCTCTTGCACTGTTGGTGGGAATGTAAATTGATACAGCCACTGTGGAGAACAGTATGGAGGTTCCTTAAAAAACTAAAAATAGAACTACACATACAGCCCAGCAATCCCACTCCTGGGCACATACCCTGAGAAAACCATCATTCAAAAAGAGTCATGGGGCTTCCCTGGTGGCGCAGTGGTTGAGAGTCCGCCTGCCGATGCAGGGGACACGGGTTCGTGCCCCGGTCTGGGAAGATCCCACGTGCCGCGGAGCGGCTGGGCCCGTGAGCCATGGCCGCTGAGCCTGCGCGTCCGGAGCCTGTGCTCCGCAACGGGACAGGCCACGGCAGTGAGAGGCCCGTGTACCGCAAAAAAAAAAAAAAAAAAAGAGTCATGTACCACAATGTTCATTGCAGCTCTGTATACTATAGCCAGGACGTGGAAGCAACTTAAGTGTCCAACAACAGATGAATGGATAAAGAAGATGTGCCACATATATACAATGGATTATTACTCAGCCATAAAAAGAAATGAAATTGAGTTGTTTGTAGTGAGGTGGATGGACCTAGAGTCTGTCATACGGAGTGAAGCATGTCAGAAAGAGAAAAACAAATACCGTGTGCTAACACATACGGTTCTGATGAACCTAGGGGCAGGACAGGAATAAAGGCGCAGATGTGGAGAATGGTCTCAGCCTGGTGCTTTGTGACCACCTAGAGGGGTGGGATAGGGAGGGTGAGAGGGAGACGCAAGAGGGAAGAGATACGGGGATATGTGTATATGTATAGCTGATTCACTTTGTTATACAACAGAAACAACACAACATTGTAAAGCAATTATACTCCCATAAAGATGTTAAAAAAAATTATGTGCAATTATGTGTAGCCATTGCCCAGTGGTCTATAGTTTATGCTGGAAATGTTAAAAGAAGAAAATAAACAGATCTTTGTATCGATTGTAATGCCTACATATCATATCTAGGTATTAACATGCATTACTGTTTTTCAAAAGAAATGTTGAACCGTGGCTGTGTGAGTTAACTGAATAGTCTCCACGCTAAGTCGCATCAAGATGTTGTACTTCGGAAACAGACAGAAAGATGTCTCCTTTGGGGAAAAGGCCTCTAAGCACCGGCTGCCGAGGTAGATGTGAGCCCATGTCGGCCAGCACGCGATTAGGGTGGTGAAGTCCTCCTGCCGTGACCGCTGTCCCTCATCTGTGAGAAAACGAGAGACGCAAGCAAACCAATACGTAGCGTCGAAAGGGCGTTGAGTGATGAGTATTTCTTCAGCTCAAGTAATTAGTTCTGTCAGTTACCGTGAACAAGACGCGGAAAGAGCGGGGTGGCCGTGTGACCTCCGGCCCCGGGAGCCGGATGTCCCCAGCCGTTGCCTGCCGCCTGCAGCTCCTACACGAGCCCGTGGTGAGCGTCCTGGACGGTGCCGTGCTGTCCAGAAGCAGAAGGACTGGCCCAGCTCCGGGGCCGTGAGCCCTGGGAGTGCCGCAGGGCCATGAGCTGAGCTGGAGACTCGGCTGCCGCGTCTGCTGACCCCAGGGCAGCATGGGTGCCCCTGCCTCGGCCTCTGCGGAGCCCTCGTTACGGGGAGGCGCAGGGGCGGCGAGGCTCCCTGCTGCTCTGGGGCTGCGGTTGCAGTTCCGGGTGGGGCCCCTGCGGCCGGGGCTCTCTGCCAAGGTCGGCACTCGCCGGCCTTATCTTGCGACCCTGGTTGCCGTGCTGGTGAGCGTCCTCCTTGCCGCACTCGCGTCCTGCTTCTGTGTCCGCCGGCTCCCAGGCAGCCTGTCTGTAGGGCCTGGGGGCCTTCTGGACTCACAGTGGTGCCGTCTGTAGCTGGCACCCCCGCGAGCTCTGACGCTTTCCCTCCTCTTGCACGGCCGGGGCCTCCAGCGGGCAAGCAGCAGGGTGAGGGCTTCACGCGCAGTGGCCCCGCGGGGTTTTCTCACCCTCTCGCGTTTCGCGTTTGCCTTCCATTTCGAGTTTGCTACTCGTTTGCATGATCTGTTGGTGTTAATATTGATTGAATACTTTATATCACTACAGTGAAACGGTTAATGCTTTGTTGAGAAGTTTCGTATGGATGTTTATGAGAGGGCTTGGCCTGCGACCTTCCCGTCTCTCAGTGGCCTCCTCAGGTTTTGAAATGAGCAGCGCGTTGTCCTCACAAAGCGCGTGGTCACTGTCACTGTCTCCGTTCTCCAGAAATGTTTTGTATGTTGGGCGTTTGTTTCTTCCCTAAATGTTCCTTAGAAGTCAGGTGAATCCACGTAGGCCTGAACTTCTTTTGTGGGGTTATTGTTAACTGAAGATTCAATTTTTTAATAGATATCGGACTATTAAGATTTTCCGTTTCTTCATGTGTCCAGTGTGGTATGTTGTACTTGTCTCAGAATTCTCCATTTCATACAGACTATGTCATTTACTTGCATAGAGCTGTTCACAGAGCCATCATATGGGTCCTTTCGCACCTACAGGATGTACGTTAACACGCGCCTTCACCCCACGCTGGCGTTCATGTGTCCTCTGCTCGTGCCGTCCAGCCTGGCCCGTTCGTCTGTTTTCTTTCTTCACAGTGTCAGTGCTGGTTGCTGTCTCTGTTGAGTTTTCTTTTCTCTTCCTTTATTTTGTGCTCCTCTGACTGTTATTTCTTTCCTTCTGCTTTCCTCAGGTATAAGTTGCTGTTGTTTTTCCAGCTTCTTTCTTACTTGTATCATTGATTTTTAGCCTTTTTTCTTTCCTGACATATTTAAGATTATAAATTCACCTTTAAGCAGAATTTAGTGACATTCCATGTTTTGAGTTGTCATAATTTCATCAAGTTTAAAATAATAATTTTTCCTTATTATGAAAGCAGTATTTGGTCAATGTCCTGCAGTTGAAAATCAGAAAAGTACAATTAAAAAAAACAGTCACAGCACCCAGAAACCACAGTTAACCCCACAGGCCTGGCATCTGGACCTTCAGTATCTCAGAGCGTATTAAGTTCTCCTCTTAAGAAGTGCACACACACACTTATATGAAAAACTCTCAAAAGCTCTTATGTTCGACACCCTTTTCTGCCACCTCCTCCTTCTCAAATTCCTGTTTTATAGTCTTTTAGAGTCGCAGGCTGATAGCATAATCATCCTCACAGGGCAGCATTCATGCTGTGCTCTCACCACTTGCAAAGAGAAATGAACCGGAGGATGACGTCAGTAATTGGCGCAGCCGGCAGGGCCTGGAGAACGGAGATATCGGAGAATAAAGAGAGCAGCTCTCTGGATGCCACTCTTGGTGGACAGCAAGGGTGCCCCCAGATGACTGCACGCTGGTCCCCAGATGGCTTTACTGTGACGTGATAAAGCGTCCTTTGGATGGCTTTTTTCCAAATCAATAAAGGCAAGAATAGACCCCAATGAGGAGAAATGTAATTTTTTTCTTTTTTTAACTGAATCGGGAAAATTTTTTAAATTCCATAAGCAGTGGTCATTTTTCAAACATTAATATTTTACAAGACCAGCTCAAGGGCCAGCTGTTCAGATACTCATGAATCAGGTGTCTGTCAGCGACGCTAAGCAGGTCTCTAAAATCAGTTAATATCAACTTTCAAATGAAATAGGAAAATGCTGTGTTCAATCATCCACTGGCGATTGAGAAGAGAGAGAAAATGTACCAAGTATGGGACTGTATGACAGCGTCACACATCACGATTTTATGAGGAGTAATTTGAGCTTCGTGCCAGGTCGCAGGCAGCACCAGGTCTCCTGGTTGTCACGTGTATCAAGAGAAAACTGAGGACCCTCATTCCAGAGTCGGGGGGGGGGACTCTCCCCGCATCCAGAGGCAGTGTCTGGTTTGATGATGACACGAAGCTGCAGGGGAGGGGCCTTCCGTGTCACACAGGCCGGGGGGGCGGGTGGACGCTTGTTTAAATGCGCAGGTGGGAGTTTGGCCGCATAAATAGACTCAGAGCCCAGAACAAGAGAAGAAACCACCTCCGCGGATCGGAGGGTGTGACCAGCGGGTCCCGAGTCTCAGGCCCCTCGTCACAGGAACCGCAGCGCAAGGACCGCACGGCATCTTCTGTCTGACGTCAGCGGCAGATCGAAGCCTCAGAGTGCGAATTACAGGGAGAGGGATCTTCGTTCTACGTAATGACGCACAGTGTCTCCGAAGTCCCACGCGTGTTGCTTGATTTCTCACCGTAACCTGTGGTGGGCCTAAGGGGAACCTGTGAGAAGTGAGGGTTGTTGGGAAGAAGCGTCTGAGCGTTGACGGCAGCACCGCCGTCCTCGGTTGGCTGGCGCGGAGCAGGCGGGCGCGTGTGGGCAGCAGCGGGTGTGCTGCGCGTGCGCCGGGCATGTGCCGAGCGCGTGCCGGGCGTGCACTGCCTCGAGGGTGCGGGGATGGGGTGGGCGGGGCGGGATTGGCCTGGGGGTCGTTCCTCTGTGGCCCCACGTCCACCGCAGGCCTTACCACCACACGTCCGCTCCAGACCTCGTCTGCCGCGTGGCAGCGGCTGCCACGTCTCGACCGTGTCACTTACCTGCCGAGAGCCCCACCTTCATCTTCATTCACGTGGGACCCATCGCTGATTCGGGTGGGCAGGTCGTCACTGTTTGCTTCTCATCCTCACACACAAGTAACTCTTTAGAAGGTGCTAAAGGACATTTTAAAAAACATAAGAATTCATGTTTCTCTCCCCAAGACCATAGGCATGAAATTTTACTCTCGATAAAACTGCAACAACTCTTACATCCTTAAAATCATACCATATGTCATGATTGTAACAGTGTTGAATAAATACACATACACACACACATACGCATACACATACATACACCTTTTTTGGAAGAACAAGTAGGTTATTAATTTACTTCACGGTAAATCCCAGAATCCTTAACAGTATACTTTGTTGGTATAAAGTTAAGAATCACTGAAGTAAATATTTTAAATTCCTTTTCTACTAAAATTACAAGATCCTAATGGAAAATTTATTTAGCCTAGTAAGTTTGTTATGGTTCCATTTTACAGAAAATTGTTATATTTGAATTTTTGTTTTTATAGATCAGGATCTTCATGGTCAACCAAAGAGAAGAAGAATTAGAAAGCATAATTCAAAGAAAAAATTTAAAAATCCCAGTAACATTCCGGTGGAACAAGCAGAATTAGAGAAACAGCAGAGTATTTTGCAAGAAAAATTGCAGCCACGGCACACAGATGGCCCCACAATAAGCAAAAATAAAAAAAGGAAACTGAAAAAGAAACAACAAATTAAAAGGAAGAAAGCAGCTGGCTTACTAACAGGAGTCTCTGGCGTCAACTTCATGTACCAGCCTGAGGAGACCAGCAGTGAGCAGGGCGACGTGAGAGTGAGTGATGGAGAGGACGTCGCAGACGGGGAGGGAGGGGCCCCGGTTGCCGAGGACGAAGGAGCCACCGACACCGGGGAGGAAGACCTTAAAAGTACCAATGAAAAGGCAGATGGTATCCTGAACTTTTTGAAGTCAACACAAGAAATTTATTTTTATGACGGTATGTTTTTTTTCCTGTTGTTCTTTTGAATGATGGCATCTACTTATTTGGAAAAATAAGCAAATGTAAAATAGTTAGATGTTTAAAATACAAAACATTAAAATATTCAGTATGCAAAATAAGTCGTTAGTTTTGAGGCAAAAATCCAAATACTTAAATTCATCCCACCAAAGACCTGGGCTGGCCCCCTGCTCTAGGCTCACCAGGGAAACAGCCGGCCCGTTAGAGGTGTGGGTCCTAACGAAACTGGTCTCGTCATCCTCATTTCTCTAAAATCCAATTTCAGAGTATGTTGCTATTCTCGGCTGTGTGTCTGAAGACAAGATAAATCCAGGTTGTAGGTTTTGATGAACTCTTGCTCCTTTTCACCAGCTAGTGGAGGAGTGAAGGAAGCACACGCTCTCTCTTTGGGACACACGTGGATTTGCTCCCCAATATGTGGCTTAGTGATTTGAGATTTTTCAGTAAGCATATTTGACCACTGTTTGCACTGATATAGGCGCTGAAGTCTATCCTGGGATTTATTCTGACGGGGGATAATCCCTCACCTTTGTGTGGAGCCTAACAGACAGCAGCCCTGAGGGTCGGGAAGAAGCAGGTGCCGGCTGGGTGCCAAGAGCAGAGGTGCTAGGATAACTGCGCCCATTCTCATCTGTCCCTGGGAGATTCAGGGGATGTGGTGGGCTTAGGGCATCGAACCTCCAGCATGACCAGGCTGGAGAAATACTGCCTATGTGATAACTGGAGGGGTAAGGAATGGACTTAAACAGTGATGCAAAAACACCATGATTAACGGGTCCATTTTAGCCAGGATTGACCCTTTTCCTCTTTCGCTTGTTTATCCACACTTTGTGTTAAGTTGAAAACATCCTCAACGAATATCCACATGAGACAGATAGGAGGACGTGGCAGGCACGCGGCAGAACGGAAGTAGGCTTCAGAGAGGTCTCAGCAGAGTATCCGTTCTCTGCGGGAGGGAGTAGCCGGGGCCTACAACCCTCCTGCCAGGGAAGACTGACGTTTAAAGTGTGCTTGGGGCTTCCCTGGTGGCGCAGTGGTCAAGAATCCGCCTGCCGATGCAGGGGACACGGGTTCGTGCCCCGGTCCGGGAAGATCCCACATGCCACGGAGCGGCTGGGCCCGTGAGCCGTGGCCGCTGAGCCTGCGTGTCCGGAGCCTGTGCTCCGCAACGGGAGAGGCCACAACAGTGAGGCCCACGTACCACAAAAAAAAATAAAAAATAAAAAAATAAAGTGTGCTTGGAGTGCTAAGAGCTGCTGAGGAAAAGCCCTTGTGACAAATCCCAGAGGAGGGGAACCACAGGCCGGGTGGGCCAGAATGCTGCTGCCCTCCTTCCCTCAAGGGGTCTGCCAGTTTGGACAGGGGCTTGAGCGAGGGTCCAGGGGAAGGGGCAGTGCAGCCCTGGAGAGCAGGCAAACCATCAGAGCCCCGGTGGTCTCACAGGTCTGGGGTGGGGAGGGAGTGGAGGGCCCACGGTCGGCCAGCTCTGTAAGAAAGGAGGGTCAGAGACCAGAGCAAAGCTCTGCTGGTCCCCCATCAAAACCTTGGCCAAGCCCTGAACTGTGGGATGGGAGGAGGGCAACCAGGCAGACGCCTTCCACGTGGCAGAGCGGCCCCGGTGGCGTCCTGAGGGACCGAGCAGGCAGGGCTGACCTGACTCTCCAGCGCAGCACGCAGGCCACGCGCTCACGTGCAGGGGGACAGCTGCCGGCCAGACGTGCAGACACCCTGGGGTCAGTTCAGTCGCCTGCCCCTTCTCCGTCTGCCGAGCAGAGAGGCAAGGGGGGACCCTCTCTGGAGGAAAATGTCGTTAGCCGAGGCCCTGCGATTTTTCACGTTCATTCGAAGGAGTGTGTCAGGCGCAGCAAGAGACCGGACCATGCGAGTGAAGCCACGAGGAAAGAGCAGGAGAAAGAGGCCACGGGGTGGAGACCCAGATGTTACCGGACGAGGACTTAAAATAGCTCTGATCTAGACGTCCAAGAAGTAGGGAGAAGATGGAGAAAAAAGGGGGAAAGCGGAGACTTTCACCCGATAATTTGAATCTGTTAGGATAATCAAGCGGAAATTCTAGACCTGAGAAACATAATAACTGAAATTAAGAACTCAAAGACGAGTTCAGACAGCAGATTAGATTCAGCATAAAAGAGAATTAGTAAACTGCAAGGCAGGCTGAAGGAAGCATCCAGAGTGAAGGAGGGAGAGGAAAGGATGGAAAACACAGGAGGAGCATAACAGCCGCAGGGGTCCAAAGGAGCCTCGCCCATGGGACTGGGGCACGAGGGACGTGTAAGAGGTGGCAGCTGGCAGTTCTTCAAAGTTGGCAAAGACCATGAAGTCAACAGATTCCAGACGTCCTGTGAACACCGACCAGGATTAGTGCAGAAATGGCCTCAGCATGATGTAGGCCTGCCGCCGGCCAGCAGCGCGGACAGCGCTGTGCTCGTGGGGCAGCCTCCTTGGCTTCCTTGAAGCACCCCAGCTGCCCAGCAGCTCCACGCTCTGTCTGTAGACGCCTGACACCATCGGAGGGCTTCCAGTGCATGGAACCCTCAGAGCTGCTTTAGGAGATTGATGTCCGTAACAGACACCACCTTTCCACTGTGGTTCAACAGTTGTATTTTGTCGTTTGCTTTTCAAAGTTCTCTTCTGATTGTCTCTCAAACACATCATTCTAAATGGAAGTATACGTTTGAGGCTTTCTTTAGGAGGTGAGAGCTTATCTTCAGTTCGTAAGAGTAAAAATGCATTTCTAAGTGACCCTGTCTTTGTTTAGGTGTCTCCAAGGATTCAGACTCGGCTGTCTTCATGGAGACCAGTGGAGAGCTATTTAAATATCTTGAAACTCACAGCATGCCCTCCTCAGATGTGTTCATTCTGGATCACATGAAAACGCTGTTACTTTCGCAAGATACTGAAAGATTGAAGAGTGCCCTGGAAGTGTTCCCGGAACATTGCAGGATGCCACCCGGTATGTACTGTGCACTTTACTCGTTGTGCTGCTTCAGACGCTTGTCTAGGGTTTGCCTCTGAAAGACTTACTCTCTAAGCAAGACAGTCCTGAATCAGAAAGTATAAGAATGCACATATGGCTTGAGGAATAGATTCCCACAGAGGAAGATGCTTCTTGCATCTGTCTTGCTACAAAAATATCTCACATGATATATGCGGGCATGCGCGTGCAATCTAATTCTCCAGACTTGTGAGCGCCACTCTTAGGACCAAATCCTTATTAGTTTAAATGGAAGTGAAAGAGTTCATTTCTTTTTCCCTTTTCCTTTTCCTCTGCTAGATTCGGAGAAGGTACATTTTTTTCTGTCCTCCAAATGTCTTGGTCTGCCTTCCTGGACCCTACAGTAAAAAGGGAGTTGAGCTACAAGATGATTTCTCTTTTGTTCCCTCCTCAACCTTTGTTGGGTGCCCATTTCATGCAAACTGTAGAGTGCTGGGCCGGCTGTGCTTGTGTCTTCACAGTGCCATGGGTGGGGCTTCACACTGGCAGCTTGAGGTCCCACCGGGCCGCGGTGGGAATGCTCCAGCCGCAGAAACCTGTAAACACTGAGTGTCAGAGGATCAGGACTTCTTGGAGAGCACTTCACCTGCACAGCATGGAGCCAGAACTCCATGCCAGACCCAGGACAGGCACTGGACAAACTTTTCGTTGAGAGAATGAAAGTGGTTCTGCAGATCACCTTGGAGCAGTAATCTCCAAATGAGTGCAGTGCGTGGTTTTTCTCCTTGGAAACCTCATAGTATAGCTGAAGAGTCAAGACTGACAAGTTTTAAAAGCCACATGAAATAATAGTAAAGCCAGCAGTAAAGCAATATGGCACCAGTATAATTAGCAAGCGGCTGGCGGGGGTTGACGAGACCAGGAGGACCTGCCTCCCCCATACGTCCAGTAGTGATCTGTGAGGGGGCCTCGTCTGCCCTGCCTGTGCGGCCCTGGTCCCACCGTGGGTCTTCAGGGGAGAGCGCCCTGCCCTTCGGGGCTTACGTTCTAGTGGGGGGCGGAGGCAGCCAGACGGAGAAGTCAGTGAGGTGCGCTTCGTACAGCTGAGCCCACGGAGAAGACATGGGGGGGCGGGGTCTTGTGGGGGCGGGGGGGAGCAAGGGGGCAGAAGCGGGTGGGAGAGGAGCCGGGGACCGGGTCACGTCGGGCCCTGGAGGTTGTGCTGAGTTCGTTGGCCTTTATCCTGGGCGACGTGGGGCCGCTGGAAGGCCAGCCTGTTGGGTCTGACCGCACTTAGCAAGATCTGTTCGGACTAGAGAAGGGCTCGGGGACAGCGGGGGCTTTGGTCATACTCCCAGCGGAGATGGCTGTCCCGGGCACGGTCAGATTTGGGTCGGCTGCGAAGGTGGACTCAGTAGGGTCTGCCGACAGACTGGACGCGGGCGTCTGTGGCCCGAAGCCCTGCACGCAGCCTGCAGCGCGCGGCAGGAGGCGGGAGACGCAGCCGCAGGGGCAGCTGGGGCGCTGAGCGGGGCCGGCCGGAGGGTCCTGTCGGACGCCCAGGTGTGGGGACTCAGGCCGGGGAGAGCCGCTGCCAGTCACCCTCACAGAGCAGCCCGGGGCCCGGGGGGACGGAGGCGCTGTCAGAGCGGGGCCAGAGAGTGTGGGGCTCGGGGACCAGAGATGGGGTGAAGGTGGTGCCTTCGGGGGCGTTGCCGCGAGGAGTAGAACCAGAGGAGGTATGGGAGGAGCGAGAGCCGGTGGGAGCAGCTCCGGGCAGGGAGACCCTCAGGCAGGGGAGCGGGTGCTGGCAGAGCCCCCGCTCCTGCCGTGGGCGCCGCCGGGCCCCTCGGGACCCCCAGCCCCGTGATCCAGCGTTGGCGCCTTTCCTTACTGCTGGTTGTGGGGCCTGCTGTGTTCAGTATTTAAAAATGTACACCTCCGTAAGAAATGTAGAAAGATTCACGTTTCCATACTTTACATTTTCAGATTGCAAAAAGCCAATTTTATTAAGTTAAACTAATAGGAAGTTTTTATGAGAGATGAAAATAAATCATGTACAATTCAGTGGAGTTCCTCACACTTCCTCACGCGTGGCTCTGAGATGCATCAGGAGAGTTTGGAACAGGGATTGGGGACTGAGTGGAAACGCTGCTCTTGCTTGTTACATTGAAACCATTGGACAGGTTTTGCCTACAAGCACCTTAAGTAGTTGGTGGAACTAAAATTTATGCATGAAGCACTTTTCTGTGCAAACAGATTCCTTTTTAGTGCAGGTAGGATGTGCAGTCAAAGTTTTTTCTATGTTGAGCTACTTTGTAAAATGAAATCTTACAAATGGTGAAGCTTTGTTTTCAAACATTGGTTCTGTCTCATTCAGATTTAGCATTCTGAAATTGTTTTCTTTTTCATAAAACTAGCTTAGGAAGTTTAATTAGTAGCTGTAGCTCTCCGGTCTGTAGAGTAAGCCTGGAAAGAATAACATTTTAACAGCAGACACAGGGGGCTTTCTCTCTCTGCTGCCTCAACGATTGTTTTTCCTAGTTCGCCCGCGTTTCATTGACTGGGGCCGGTGCACGTGTTTCTACAGTGGGTCTCACATAGTGGCGTCCCGTCATCTGCACGTACATGCACGTCACCATCTGTGGGGTTTTTATCACGCTCCGCGCACCATGAAGATGCTGCAGGCATCCCCGCCCTGGACCCTCCTGAGTCCTCTGTGCACACAGTAGCCACCACCATCCTCGGGAGCCCGAGGCTGGGGGGCCGGGCAGCTGGCCCGGGCAGCTGGCCCGGGCAGGACGGGGGATGAGTTTGGAGGCACCTCGGCCACACGTCTGCATGGAGTGTGAGATGGGACCCCTCCCCACAGTCCCAGCCTCTGCTCGAAAGTGCGTCTCGGGGCCTCAGCAGCAGTCGGCTGCCCCCTCGGGCACCAGGATCCGAGCCAGACAGGGCGTGTGTGCTCTCAGGGTTGGAGCCTCCGGACCTGCGTCCCCCTCAGTGAGCTTCTTTACGAGGAGTGACGCCCAAAATGAGGGGCTGTGACCTCAGCTCAGGCCCTTTGCTGGGCTGTTCCTGGGACAGTTTCCTGAAACCTGAGTGCTGTCCCTTCCAGCTCATCTCGCTTAGAATCCTGCTTCTAACTTCCTGCTACTTTCTCCCTTTGAAGTAAACTCCTATTTCTGTTTCATTTCAGTTCGTATGTGGTTTTCTTTGAGCTCAGATGTTTAAGCATGTAATATTGCGTGTGGTGTTAATGGAGTTCAGCTCTAACAGAACTTTTGTTTCCAAGTGAGATACAACTATTCCAGACTCACCCATACTTTTATGGGATTCGCAAGCGTGCTGACAATCAACATCATTTCAACACCCGAGTAGCGTTTTATTAGATTATTTCAGGATTTACTCTAGGCCTAAGGACTAATATCTACAAAATAATAATTTGTAATTTTTCTTTTTGTTTGAATTTTTTGTTTTATTTTATTTTTTGTTCTGTTTTCTTTTTGCTTTCCAGACTATGCCCGAGTAATCTCAGCTTTCTTTAATTACTGGATCACACATATCCTTCCTGAGAAAAACAGTGAATAAAATCAGTACATCTATTTACGAAGAGCTAATATTTGACAAGAAAATAGGAAAGACAGATATGAAATGGGCTGAGACTTAATTCCTATACACAGAGAAGATGAAATTCTCTAAGTTTTCTTTGTAACCCAAACCCCGGGAACTTTGAGGACATTTCTGTTCATCTGTTTGTACATAATAGGTAGATGTAATCTGAGACTTTAAGTGAGAAATTGGGATACAATTGAAAATTTCTTTGAAATTGTGTCTTAAATTTAAAAATGGACATTCTGTTAAATTGAATAAACTGTATAGTTTGAAGCTGTATATATATTTTTATAAAGTTCTAAATCACTTTGTGTCTGAAAGTTTGTTTTAAGAATGTCGTACGAGAGGCGAGAGACGGATCCCTCCTCCTGGCTTGTGACTCTGTCCCCTTGGATGACTCCATGACTTTGGCTTCTCAATAAAAAAAAAAAAAAAAGAATGTCGTATGGATATTAAAACGTTCATGTTTAAGTAGTTTGATTCTAGTTGAATTTATTGATTGTTTTCTTCCTTTTTTCCTCTTCTCTACTTTGAGAAGAATATCAAGAACAGGTTTTTCCTGTTTGATCTTCCTTTTGTCGCAGAAGCCGTCACCAGTTTTCAGTGAGACTGAGTTTTAAGAACAGCAGTCAGTCGATGCAGCGTCTTAGGATTGGCACTGTCCCTATACGTGAAAATATACTTTTTTATTGTGGTAAAATATACATAACACAAAGTATGCCATTTTAGCCATTTTGAAGTGTACAGTTAAGTGACATTAAGTACATTCACAGTGTTGTGAGGTCATCACCACTGTCCTTCCTTTTTTAGGCTGAACAGTGTTCCACCTCCTGTGCATGGACACTGGGGCCGTTTCACCCATTTCCTGTTAGGAATAATGCTGCCGTGAACATCATGTACAAAGTTCTGCATGCACATTTGTTTTCCTTTATCTTGGGAGTGGAATAGCTGGGTCAGATGGTGACTCTACGTTAGCCTTTTGAGGAGCTGCCAGGACGTGGTCCACAGCAGCTGCACCATCTTCATCCCCACCAGCCAAGCATGAGTGCCGAGTTCTCCGCGTCCGCACCAACACTTGTTATTTTCCATTTTCCCGGTGACAGCCGTCGTCATGGTTGTGCAGAGGCATCGTGTGGTGATTTCAGTTTACGTTCTGTGTACTCATTGGCTCTTCTCCTCCTTGGAGAAATTCCTGTGGAAGTTATTGCCCATTTGTGAATTAGATTATTAGCTGTTTGTCATTGACTTATGAGTTCTTTATGCTGGGTATTAACCCCTTATCAGATCTATGATTTGAAAATATTTTCTCTCATTCTGTAGCTTGTCTTTTCACTCTCTTGTTAGTATAGATAGATAGATAGATTCTTTTTCATATTCATTATGATTTATTACAGGATATTGAATATAGCTGCCTGTGATATACAGTAGGACCTTGTTGTTTTTCCATCCTATATATACTAGTTTGCATCTACTGATCCCAAACTCCCAGTCCATCCCCCTCCCCACTAGCAACCACAAGTCTGTTCTCTGTCTGTGAGTCTGTTTCTGTTTTGCAAATAAGTACGTTTGTGTGATATTTTAGATTCCATATATATGATATCATATGGTATTTGTCTTTCTCTCTTTGACTTGTTTCACTTAGTATGATAATCTCGAGGTCCATCCATGTTGCTGCAAATGGCATTATTTCATTCTTTTTTATGGCTGAGTAGTACTCCATTTCATATATTCATATATATAAAACAAATCTTCTTTATCCGTTCATCTGTCAGTGGACATTTAGGTTGCTTCCATGTTTGGGCTATTATAAATAGTGCTGCTATGAACATTAGGGTGCATGTATCTTTTGGAATCAGAGTTTTGTCTGGATATATGCCCAGGAATCAGATTGCTGGATCATATGGCAAATATATTTTTAGTTTTTTGAGGAACCTCCTTACTGTTTTCCATAGTAGCTGCACCAGCTCACATTCCCACCAACAGTGTAGGAGGGTTCCCTTTCTTCCACACCCTCTCCAACATTTATTATTTGTAGCCTTTTTAATCAGATTAGGGCCATTCTGAGTGGTGTGAGGTGTTACCTCATTGTAGTTTTTTTATTTTATTTTACTTATTTATTTTTGGCTGTGTTGGGTCTTTGTTGCTGTGTGGGGGCTTTCTCTAGTTGCAGTGAGCAGGGGCTGCTCTTCATTGCAGTGCACATGCTTATCATTGTGGTGGCTTCTCTTGTTGCAGAGCACAGGCTCTAGGCGCCCGGGTTTCAGGAATTGTAGCACGTAGGCTCAGTAGTTGAGGCTGGCGGGCTCTAGAGCACAGGCTCAAGTTGTGGCACACAGGCTTAGTTGCTCCATGGCATATGGGATCTTCCTGGACCAGGGCTCGAACCCATGTCGCCTGCATTGGCAAGCGGATTCTTAACTGCTGCACCACCAGGGAAGCCCCTCATTGTAGTTTTGATTTGCATTGCTCTAATAATTAGCAATGTTGAGCATCTTTTCCTGTGCCTGTTGGCCATTTGTATGTCTTCTTTGGAGAATGTCAATTTAGGTCTTCTGCCCATTTATTGATTGGGTGGGTTTTTTTTGACATTGATTTGTATAAGCTGTTTGTATATGTTGGAAATTAAGCCATTGTCGTTCACATTGTTTTCGAATATCTTCTCCCAGTCCATAGGCTGTCTTTTCGTTTTGTTGATGGTATCCTTTGCAGTGCAAAAGCTTATAAGTTTGATTAGGTCCCATTTGTTTATTTTTGTTTTTATTTCTATTGCCTTTGGAGACTGATTGGTACAACTTCTGTCAAATAATGTTTTGCCTATGGAGTTTTATGGTGTCATGTCTTATATTTAAGTCTTAAAGCCATTTTGAGTGGACCTGTCCTGATCCCCATCCTGGTTGGTGGCCCATCCTAGCTGATGGCCCATCCTGGTGTCCAGGCCTGGCTGGCAGCTCCACTTATCAACCTTTATTAAGCTCAGGGAGCTGTATGGTGTATGGTATATGGGTGTGTTCTAACTTTATTGATATATATATGAGGCTGTCCAGCTTTCCCAGCACCACTTGCTGAAGAGACTGTCTGTTCTCCCTTGTATATTCTTGCCTCCTTTGCCGAAGATAAATTGACTGGAGGTGTGTGGGTTTATTTCTGGGCTCTCTATTCTGTTCCATTGATCCATATGTCTGTTTTTGTGCCAGTACCTTGCTGTTTTGATTACTGTAGCTTTGTAGTATTGTCTGAAGTCTGGGAGGGTTATGCCTCCTGCTTTGTTCTTTTTCCTCAGGATTGCTTTGGCAATTCTGGGTCTTTTATGGTTCCATATAAATTTTAGGATTATCTGTTCTAGTTCTGTGAAAAACGTCATGGGTAATTTGATAAGTATTGCATTAAATCTGTAGATTGCTTTGGCTAATATGGCCATTTTAACAATATTAATTCTTCCAATCTAAGAACATGGGATATCTTTCCATTTCTTTGAATCATCTTCAGTTTCCTTTATTAATGTTTTATAGTTCTTACTATATAAGTCTTTCACCTCCTTGGTCAGGTTTATTCCTAAGTATTTTGGGGGGGGATGCAATTTTAAAAGGGATTTTTTTAAAATTTCTATTTCATTGCCTTTCTATTTAATTGTTATTATAAAGAAATGCAACCAATTTCTGTATGTTAATCTTGCATCCTGCTATTTTGCTTAATTCGTTTCTCAGTTCTAGTAGTTTCTGTGTGGAGTCTTTAGGGTTTTCTATATGTAGTGTCCCGTCATCGGCATATAATGACAATTTTACCTCTTCCCTTCCAATTTGTATACTTTTTGTTTTTCTTGTCTGATTGCTGTGGTGAGGACTTCCAATACCATGTTGAACAGAAGTGGTGAGAGTGGGCATCCTTATCTTGTTCCAGATTTTAGTGGGAGGGCTTTCAGCTTTTCACCGTTGAGTGTTATGTTGGCTGTGCGATTGTCATAAATAGCTTTTATTACATTGAGATATGTTCACATAAATGGAATTGTTTTTATTTCCTTTTCAGATTGTTCATTGCTAGTGTATAGAAATGCGGCTGATTTTTTGTATTTACTTTGTATCCTGCTAGTTTTATGAATTCATATATTAGCTCTAACAGTTGTGTGTATGTGTGTGCGTATAATCTTTAGAGTTTTCTACATATAAGATATCATCTGTGAAGAAGATCATTTTATTTCTTTCCTTCCACTGTGGATGCCCCATTCTCCAGAGCGCCTCTTCCCCATCACCATCTGTGTCCTTAAGAGGTGTCTGTCCCACTAAGTAGAACCTTCTGGAAGCAGATGAAACAGCAAGGATGCCCTACTGGTTCTGGAGATCTGTCAACTTGAGACTAGTTGCTGTGAAACTCCCTGAGCTTAATAAGGTTGGTAAGTGAAGCTGCCAGCCAGGCCTGGACACCAGGATGGGCCACCAACCAGGATGGGCATCAGGACAGGTCCACCAACCAGGACAGGTCCACGGACCAGAACAGGGCCCCCCAGCCAGGATGGGCCACCAACTAGGATGGGTCATCAACCACGATGAGCCCACAACTGGGACAAGCCACCAACCAGGATGGGTCACGAATCAGGATGGGTCACCAGCTGGAATGGGCCACCAACTGGGATGGGTCATCAACCACGGTGGGCCCACAACTGGGACAAGCCACCAACCAGGATGGGTCACCAACCAGGATGGGCCACCAACTGGGATGGGTCATCAACCACGGTGGGCCCACAACTGGGACAAGCCACCAACCAGGATGGGTCACCAACCAGGATGGGCCACCAACTGGGATGGGCCCACCGTACCCCAGGGGCTGCCTCCTTGAGAGTGGATGATGGTCCACTGTCTCCATGGAGCTGGAAACAAGACACGGCCACAGCCTGAAGTAGGACTGTGGGCAGCTTCCGGTCCATGCCTAAGATGGCCTTCATCTCATTTCCCTCTCAGTGGAAATATGATCTGCTGCCACAACTGCTTTTCCCTCCTCCCCTGAGATGTAACATCGGTGAGGTCAGAGGCCCAGGAGTTGTGTCCCTTTCACCGCAGGGCTGAGGGGTCACTCTAGGCAGGTAACATCAACCTGCTGCTTCCTTTCCAGAACCTCTGACTGCCTCGGGTGGGACACCTGACTTTCTGATTTGCCAGGATGTAATCCTTCTATTAAGGTGCCTCTTAATTAATGACACGTGTTTGCCAGTATGAAAATAAATTAAATATTGACAGATTCATAATTTCCCATTAATTCTCAATATCCAATTTGTGTCTTTAAGTTATGCACAATTTACATCTTTTCCATGCCCAGCAAATGAATACAGTATTGTTGGATTCTGGGGAAGACTTCTGATTTGCAGACAAGACTTAACCCTTTACTTGATTCTTTCTGGTCTCAGCACAGAATCCCTGTAAACTCTCCTCCTGTCAGCTCATTGGGTTTTACTTTGTCCGTTTCTCTGACCACACCCTAAAAGTACTGAAGAACAGGGGTGTAATTGAGCAGGTGGGATGGTCAGGGTTAATCAGTTTTGCGTGTCATTCTAATTTCAAAAAGAAAAATGCCTCTTCTAGAAAAAAACTAAATCCTGTTTCTGTGTCAGCATAAATATGATAATCTTTCTCCCAGTGTGACTGAAGTTAGACGATAGTTAGATCAACTTATATTTTACAATAGTGCAAAATATCATTCAGTCTGAGTCATTTGTTTTCTGTAAAGCATACCAATTAAGGCAGAAAGGAAGCTCTCAAGAATGTGAGGAACGCTCATCACAGTGAGATGGGGGGCGGGTGAAGCCCAGTGCTTTCCTGCATCCTGAGATCTCAGCAATTAAGAGAGGTGGCAGCAGTGTCTCCCTGCTGTTCCCCAGGCCCTGATGCTCAGTGTTTTCAGAAAAAACTGTCCTAGGTTCGCTCACACTCACTTGGCCGGTTCTGGATTTTCCTCTCCATGCAGCACTCGCTGTGCCCAGTTTCTCTAGGGAGCATGTGTTCTCATTCAGAGATCTGGTGAAACATTGGGTCCCCTCCAAAATAAGCATGCACAGAGCTGCCCCACCACACACACAGACACTGCACAACTAAAGGGGCTGCAGACTCCCTGAAACCCATGCAGCGGTGGATTGATTGCCTACTGCTGCATGACAGATTACCACGAATTTAGTGGCTAAAACAATGCCCTTTATTGCCCCCCAGTGACCATGAGTCAGGCCCAGGCTTGGCCTGCTGTGTCCTGGGTTTGGGGCCTCATGGGCTGTGGGCAGAATTCTATTCCTGTGGTTGTGGGACTGAGGTCCTAGTTTTCTTGCGGGCTGCCAGCTGGGGCTACTTTCATCTCCCTGAGGCCCCCTCAAGTCCCAATTCCCCCCACCCTCTTCCCACCTGGCAGTGACTCCTCTGAGGCCAACAGGAGACCTGGGAAGGACCAGGTTCTGAAGGGCTTCCCCTGGTGGAGTCAGGCTGCCAGGTTGGTCTCCCTTTTGCTTCATTTAAACCAACTGATTACAGGCCTTCAAGTCCTTTGTCCTTGCATGTGGCACTTGGCACTGACCCTTCTGGTATCTCCCTGGCCCATAGCACCTGGCACAGATCTTGCACTGGTCACTCAACAGACATTTCTTGAGGCAGCCACTCAAGTTTTCCTTCCAGATGACCTGCCGTCAGAATGTGGTTAGCTGCTGCCAGCCCTTCAGACCCACATACTGCATAGACCAGATGTCCTCATTTACCAAGGTAGACCAGATGTCTTCATTTACCAGGGTAGACCAGATGGCCTTGGTTACCATCACTGTATAGGCCCCATAGATGTTCAAATGGGGTCATGCAACCCCTTTCATTTTGCAAAAGAGAAGCTAGTGACCAGTGAACTTAGGAGGCTTGCTCAAAGTCAAATAGCACTCATAAAGGTAGAAAGTAAGATGAGGAAGGTGTAGGTGAGAATGTATAGGTGATATGTTTTCAGAATTCAGGTGGAGAGATATTACCTTCATGGAGGAATCAAGGGAGAAAAATGGCTTCATAAAAGGTGATACCTGAGCTCCTCCCTAAAAGGTAGATAGGATTGAGGATGTTTGGAAATATAGGAGGAAGGCAGGGGAGCTGGGAGGTGACAGAGCAGGTGGAAGAGGGGGGTGCCTCCCCTGTCTTGTGACTGTTTTCTGTCTGCACCAACACAGGGATATTTCAATCAGCAGCTCTGCTGTTGACTCATAAAAGTGTCACACTTCTGCTGGAAATTATCCCCAAGAATGTCTCCTCTTCAGATTTAATCACCACCACCCATGCTGGAAATGTGCTTGTCCTAAAATAATAAATGTTTTCTTAAGGGGTTAGAACATTCCAGCATGAATGTAGACAGTAACTGATGGCAGCTTCCAGCAATCAGCCATGCAAGGCAGTTACCACAGAACAAACATCCAGTAAACGTGTCTGCAGAAATCACAAGGGCAGCCCCATCTATTCACCTGCACAGACTCCACAGTACAGTCCATTTTCTTATCTCAGTGCTGTTCTCATTGCGAGTTTAGGTGCTCATCCAGTTCTTAATTACATTCATAATGGAGAATGAAGAAGAAAAAGGGAACTGACACTTATTCAGCACCTGCTGTGTGCCAGGCATGATAAATTCCTTACACACGGTGTCTTTCTATTCTCAAAATCCATTAAAATTGTAACAGTTATTAGCATCTCCACTCTGTGGATGAAGAAATGTTTGCTTGACCTTAAGGTCACTGTTGACCGCGAGTAATGAAACGTTAGAATTTCCATCGCTAAAGCTAACGTGTGATCATCCTTTCTCATAAACGTACATCTCAAACTCGGCCTCGGCACTTAGCCAATTGTTTCCTTTTCCCCGCATCTGAGAATAGCCAGTGTCCACGACGGACATAGAGGTCCATAGTGTCTCCCGCCTGGCAGTGATGTTATGAGGCCCAGAGCAGAGGAGGCACGTGTGATCTGATGGTGCCTGCATGCATATGATATCCTGGTCTTAGACAGTTGTGTCTTCAGTGGCTTGGGAGCATCCTGAAATGGCCTTTCCGACCCTGGCACCATCCTTGTACCTGACTGTCCCCCTAAATGTGGCCGCATTAGTTGATGCACTTATCATCTGTGATTCAGAAACATCCCAGGGCTGTGTTGGGTGCTGGGCTACATGGATTAACAGGAGCCAGTGTCCCATTTGTGCCCTGGGGCCAGCCAGCTGCTGTGCATTGTTGCCACATGGGTGAGTCATGACCAAAACCCCAGCAGATCAACAGGAGTGAGAGGGGTGGGTCTTCTGCAGGTCTGAGTGGACGCTCACAGCACAGCGCCTGAGGGAGCGTCAGAGGTTGTCCCCGGCAAGGCTGGCTTTGCTGCACTCGGCGCCAGGCTCGGGCCTGAAAGGTTAATCCCAGCCCAGTGCTCCAGAGGAGAACCGGTGGAGGCCGTGGAGCAGGTTGATTTTAAGGACTTTGTCTCGAGAACACTCCCAGCAGAAAAGGGCAAAGCCATGTGAAGCAATGTAGCCAGAACTGAAGACGAGCTGCCAAAGAGCCAAGGTGACCATGACTCCAGCCAGCAGGACGGGGGCAACTGTCCCGGAGCAGCCAAGGGTCAAGGCTGACAGGAACACCAGGGGAGTCCTGTCCTGGGCCCAGCCCCTCACGGCGCCTGCGCACAGAGCAGCCCCCCAGGCTAGCACCTCGGAGGCTCAAAGAACTCCGTTTATTGCTTTTAAGAAATGTTATTTTTATACTGTAAAAAATTAAAGCAATGCCTAAAAGTACAACTAAGGAAGTAAAATATTACTCCCTAAGTCCCACCACACAAAAACAAAGAGGGTTAATTTTGCTGAACATGACAGGCCTGGAAGGATGAAGTCACGCTGAAGGTTGAGAAGAATTTTATAATAAAAGACTCAGACGAAGATGAGTCTATTAAAACTAATAGGCCTTTCAGCTCATTTTACTTGAATTTAATAAGTAAAAGGTTATGTGTTCGAGGGAAAGAAACTGAAACCGTATTAAAAGAGTTGCTGATCTTTGTAAAAATATTTCTCCTCCCAAAGAATATTCGTTCCTGAAGGATCCTTGCAGTAGCTCTGCCTGGGGGACTGAACCCCGCAAGGGGAGCCTTGTAACCTGGGGGGACTCTCTGGACATCAGAGAAATCGGGTGGCCAGTCGGCGTTTAGGAGAGGGGGAGGAGACCAGCCACCATGCAGGACAGCCCTCGTGCAGTTTCCCCAGATGCCCCCTGACCTGCAGGTGTTCCAGAGACAGGTATGCAGGTGAGAAAGCTGTTTACAGCGATCTGAGCTCAGCACCACCTGTGTTGTCACGTATAAACACAAGGCGGTTTTCACACAACTGCAGTATTTCCTGCATGTTTCGGGAGTGCCATGGTCTGTCGTACACGTGGGGGCTGTAGCACCTCCTTTTGTGCCAAGAACTGTTCACCTTTTCTGAAAATCAATCCCCATGGCAACATCAGTTGTGTTGCTGAGTCACCATCAGGTGGGGAGGGGGAAATACCGGGAGACCACGGCCAAAGATGGGAAAAGGATTGTGCGCCAACGCTGCAGACAGACAGACTGCCCACTGCACAGTAGTGGCTGAGCCCTGTGTGGGGTGAACTGCCCCTTGCCCGCCTGCGGGATCTCTCACCCCGGCACATCCATCAGGGCTGCTTTGGGGATCCCGCATCTTATTGGTGCTGAAGAGGGGTGTCTGTGCTGCCTTTTAGGGGAAAGTCTGTTTTTAGGCAGAAAATGTGCTGGTGCAGGCGAGAGGTGTGTGGAGAGTCAGTGCCACATGGGCCGGCAAGGGTTGTATGGAGCCTGAGGACTCAGGCCAAGCCCAGAGCTGAAGCACGGAGCCCAGGTCACTTTGTCACATCTGCGTCTCCAGCACCGAGGCCACGGATGAAAGGCTGTGAGAAGCCCTCTTAAAACTCCTGGAAAAGAAAAGTCTGCACGTATGATTCCCTTTCCTGGTCAGCTGTCTCCTGAGGACTCTGAGTGTGAACCCGAGGGCTCCACGGAATAGATACCCCATTTCAGCTCTTGTTACGTGAAGGGTGATTAAATAGTCTTGATTTGGCTGAAGTGGACCTTGGCAAACTGACAATAGGAAAATGACAGTTTCCTGCCTGCTCTGCTCATTAGTAGAACTTGGCCCGCATTTAATCATTCGGAGCGAGCGGGGTGATGGCGGGTGAGGAAGAGGAAAAAGCGCAGTCTGGGTGCCGGGCCCGGGGATGGCGGGCCAGCCATCAGGATGCCTCACGGAGAAGCCGGCGTCTCCTGTGGGCCACCAGGTGCCAGACAGACGTTGATCCCCTCCATTCCGGAGGCTGAAGTCCCAGGCCACAAGCCTGGCCGGTCCCATGGGGCCTCTTACTGGCCTGGAGACACACCTTGTGTGTCTTCACGTGGCCTTTCCTCTGTGGGGAGAGGGGACCCCAGCACCCCCATCAGAGCAGGATCCAGCCTGTGACCTCATCTGACCTTAATCTCCCCCCAAAGGCCCACCTCCTGAAAAGTCACACAGGGTTTAGGGCTCTCGCAGGTGCGTCCATATGGGCGGTGGGAAAACAGAGAAGAAAGAGGCAAACGGAGCGATGAGGCTCAGGAGGTGAGGAGGGGGGCTGGGGAAGAGAGGTCCGGTCCATGGTGCCCGGTGCTCAGAGAGGCTGGAAGGGGCCCCGGGTGCCCCAGAGCAGAGGGGATGACGGAGCCTCGCCTCCGGGCTGGCCCACCACGCTCTCCGGGCCCACGAGTGACACCATGGAGCCCCCAGAGGTCAGGGCGAGCCAGTCTCATTCTTTCCTGCCAGGCGAGGCCTGCACCCCCCGGGGCTGAGAAAGCACAGCCCCTGGAGACGTGGGGAGGGCCCGCCCTCCATCTGCGATGCATGGCGATGCAGGTTGAGCCGTTGTGAAGTTTAAGCCAAGGGCAAATGCTGGTCCGCCTTAAGCGCAGGGTCTTGGGTCCACGACTGTGGGGTCAGGGCCTGGGTGGGGGTGAGGGGGGTCCGGAGCATCCAGAGTCTCCGCCACTGAATCCAGACGTGGGGCTCCCTGCAGAGTCGGGGGGACTGTGGGCAGAGACTGAAAAAGACACCCTCTCAAATCAGGGATAATTGTGCTCGGGAAGAAAGAGGAAGGACCAGCAGGCAGACCTCCCTCCGTTTCAGCCAGTCCTGAGAAGCTGTGATGTCACAGCAGTAGCAGGAAAAGACAGAGCCAGGGACATGGACAGCGCCGTGATGCGGGGGAACGCACAGCAGGGGGCACGGGGCTCACGGGTCACACCTGACATTTGGTCCTGGTTCAGACATTCTGGTGTCAGGATGGATGGAGACCCCCAGGCGGGGAGGGGCTTGGCGCTCGCAGGTCACCCAGCTGGGGGAGGGCGCAGATGCTCTGAAAAGGCTTGTTGTCCTCGTTCTCAAATGTTTGATCCTCTTTTAGCCCAACTGAGCAGCTTTTTGGTGGAGGGGCACGCTAGCGTCATCAATGCAGATGAGAAGGAAAACGATGAAAAACACAACCGTGACAAGTTTTCGGTTGGCTGGCCCGGGGAAGGGAAATACGCGGAACCAAAAGTTTGCTTGGGGACTTCCCTGGTGGTCCAGTGGTTGAGAATCCGCCGTCCAATGCAGGGAACGCGGGTTCAATCCCTGGTCTGGGAACCAAGATCCCACATGCCACGGGACAACTGAGCCCACGTGTGGCAACTACTGAGCCCGCGCACTCTAGAGCCCACACGCCACAACTGGAGAGAAGCCCGCGAGCTGCAACGAGATCCCACGTGCCACAACTAAGACCCAACACAGCTGAATAAATAAATAATGTTGTTTTTTTAATTATTAAAAAAAAAAGTTTGCTTGAATCGTTCTCACAAATCAGATTGCAAAGAAATTCACACACTTAGCCAGCCATAAACAAAAACTTTGCTGATGAGGCTGTGAGGGACAAGAGGGTCACCACGTGGCTGGTGGGAGACACAGGGCACTGCGGAAGGTGGTCTAGAAATAACCCAGAAAGGGCTCGTGCCTAGGAACCCATCCTGAGTTTACATCTGCAATGGTTAAAGACAAATGATATATATACACGTGTATGTATATATATATATATATATATATATATATATATATATATATATGCACATACATGCATTATATGTTATATACACTATTGTGTATTACATGCAGTGTATACAACGTTATATATTGTGTGAGAGATAACGCGTACTGATAGTACTTGTTGCCAGTGATAAAATTCATATCTTCACTTGAAACCTTGAATTTTGGAAACCTCATATCCATCACAATTATTGACATGATTTCATATTCCAGCTGCCACCAACCTTTAAGAAACTTCAGGGCTTCCCTGATGGCACAGTGGTTAAGAATCCATCTGCCAGTGCATGGGACATGGGTTCGAGCCCTGGTCCAGGAAGATCCCACATGCTGCAGAGCAACTAAGCCCATGCGCCACAACAACTGAGCCTGCGCTCTAGAGCCCGCGAGCCACAACTACTGAGCCCGCGTTCCACAACTATGGAAGCCCACGCACCAAGAGAAGCCACCGCAATGAGAAGCCCATGCACCGCAACGGAGAGTAGCCCCCGCTCACCACAACTAGAGAAAGCCTGCGCGCCGCAACGAAGACCCAACGCAGCCAAAAATAAATTAATTAAATAAACAAATTTAAATTTTTTTTAAAAAGAAACCTCAACTTGTTGAGGTTGGCTGTTGTATAAAAAGTATCCATAATTATCAGGAAGGAATATTAACATACTTCTTCCTCTCTTTTCCCATTCTATAGTAAATTTGCTAAAGAGTTTGTTTTGAAAAGTATAGTTATTTTTCACTCAAATGCGTTATTTGTGTTAACATATGAGGGGTTTATTATTCTTTTAAAATGAATGAATACATGTTTTTAAATTTCTGTTTAATTTCTAGTGTGGTAAATGTTTATAGTCAATATACACACAAGCACAGCTCACAGTGTCCTCAATACCTTTCCAGCATGTCAGGGGCTCCTGAGAGGCAGAGTTTAAGAACCACTGCTGCCCACCTTCTGCCCGGAATTAACCAGGCCCCTTGGAGAAACGGCCGGTTCCAGGCGTGGAGCAGGAAAAGTACAAGGTGAGTCCAGAGTATCTTGTTCCAGGAAGCAAGTAATTGCTCAAAACTGTAAAAGGACTTATCAAAATGACAGAAAAGCCAGCTTCAGGAGTCTCCCAGTGGCCAGATTTGGAAAAATGTAAGCATTAAAGAGAACAATGATGTAACCCTAAGGAAAGGATGGGGAGGGAGGTGGGGAGGAGGAGCTCTTTTCTCTCCCCCTCTGCTCTCCGCAGGGAGGTCGGGTTGGGGCTGAAAGTTCCAACCCTGTAATCACAGGAGGGTTCCTCTGGCCACCAGCCCCCATCCTGAAGCCCTGGGGCCTCACCAGCAGTCACCTCATTACTTATAAAAAGTCACTCATCACTCTGGAGAACCCGAGGCTCTTGTGTCAGGAACTTGGGACGGAAACCAAACGTTACCTCACAGTATCACACCCGCTGCAGCCCCAGCAATCCACCCTGTCCTTGGGCTCATCAGGAAGAGGGTCTCACAGGAGCGGGACAGACCGATGTGGCCAAAGGTCGGAATCATTTTCCCCCCTGCCCACAATTTGGGGAGAATAGAGATGAGCTTTTCCTCGGAGCCAGGCGTGCCTGGAGGGGGCGTCATGCACAAAGGTCCTGAGCCCACCCCTTTCTTGGGGGACCTGTCCTCACAGGAGGAGTGGCTGAGGGGCCTGGTTGAACGCCACGTGTGAGCGCAGACAGCCATAGACCAGACGTCCCCCACCCTCCCTCCTTCCAAGACAGACAGTGAGTGTCTTGTGCAGAAGCTGGACTGGTCAGCTGTCCCCGATGCAAATGCAAGGCCGACGGGAATGGACATCGTGGAAGAAAGCTCAGAATTGGTGTTCAGATGTTTACAGACAGCTCCCTCTCCCTCTGAAGTCCTCCCAAAACACAGTGAAGAGGTTTTTTTAAAGGCACAAATTCACGACTTACAGTGATGGGGATGGCAGATCTGGAAAAATCTAGTCCTGGTCTATTGGTACAAAAAACAAGAAGCAACACGGTTTACTCAGAAGAATAGCCCATGTTATGAGCTGATCGTCCCCGCTGCCACTCCAAATTCATCTACGGTGTTTTATTACAGCAACTTGCTATGGTCTGAATATTTATGTCCCTCAAAAATTCATATATTGAATCCTAGCCCCCATGTGATGGTTTTGGGGGGGACATTTGGGGAGGTCCTGAGGTCATGAGGGTGGAGCCCCCATGAATGGAATTAGTGTCCTTCTAACAGAGACCCCACAGGGGCCCCCAGCCCTTCCTCCACGTGAGGACACAGGGAGAAGACGCCATCTATGAACCAGGAAGCTCTCACCACTACACCTTGCTGACACCTTGATCTTGGATTTCCAGCCTCCAGGACTGAGAAGCAGACATCTGTTGTTTATAAGCCCCCTAGTCTGTGGTACGTTATTACAGCAGCCTGAACGGACTAAGACACAGCCCAAGCTGACTAAGCCCAGATGCTCAAGATTTGGCAACGTCAGGTTCTGTAGAGAAGGTGAAGGTCACCCCTGAAATAAGGAGGATCCTTTAATGGTCAGTTAAGAAGCTCTGACCCCTGAGGCCCCTCCCCAGCTCTGTGCCACCCAGTGACGGCACCTTTCTTATCCCTGCAAAGACGGAGCTTGAGTCTCTGGAGGAGAAGAAGCAGAGGTTCCCTGGATGGAACCAGGTGCAGCTAAGAGCCAGGCTCCCATCCTGACAACATGGCATCAGGGTGTCTGCCTTGTTCTCCGCTTGCTGCTCACCCCTCAGGCCACTTTCTCATCACACCCCAGGGCTCCCAGCTAGTCCCCAGCTCTGCCAGCCCCCAAACTTGTCCTTCACTGCTCTCACCACCTCTAACTGTGTGTGTGTCTGTGTGATGTCCCATTGGGCCCGCCTGCAGATGCCAGGGCCCTCCGGGAAGTCTGCTGTTTACATCCTGTCCTCAGTACTGTGGTTGGGGGGGTTGGCGCACAGCAAGACTCGATGAACCTTACTGAGTGGATGAGTGGTTGGAGGCGGGGGACTCACTGCAGGTCGTGTGGAGGGAGGGCAGGGCTTTAGGGGCTGTGGACCAGAAGAGAGAGACAGGAACCGGGAGCCGAGAGTAACGGAAACAGGACGGGCAGTGAAACCCGGGAGGACCGTCCGTTCCAAAGCACGGGAAGCAAACTGCACAGAAATCCCAGAGCTGAGCACACAGAACTTATAAGTCTTGTGGGAGAAAAAACAAAAGCAACCCGGAGAGTTTAGACAGCTGGGTCGGGCCAGGTGTTGGAGAGGGTGTTGGGCTGTGCACGGCTGCAGGACGGGTGGGCAGGACAGGACAGCCTGGGGAGGATCCAAGTACTACTTTAATCAAGCACAGGCCTCACTTATGACTCCACCACTCTGCCTTTGGGCGCGTCACTCAGGGAGGGTCACATGGGTCCTTGAGCTCATGCACGAAGATCCTCACTTCAGCGCTGCTGGTGGTGGCTGCAAGCAGGAGGCTGCTTGGTGTCCACCTACGGACCAGGCCATAGTGTGCGTGTTGAAAGCAACAAACCAGATGGACATGTAGCCTCACAGGTGGAGTGCTAAGAGGAAAAGTAAGAAACGTTTTCATAAAAATGCATGGTCGTGAAACAATAGCAGCAATTTTGCAAGAATGTATTCAAGTAAAAAGACACATGGTAGAGAGGGGAGAGGGAGTGGGGAAAAGAGGATGAATGACAATAGCTAGAGAGCTTGCACAGAGCAGGAGTGGTCGTGCGGGGTAAAATGAGCAGCGTGATTAATTCAGCAGCTGGGGTCCTAGAAACAAAGGAGCAACCTACCAACTACACAACCAGCTAAACCAACCAACAGCACAGCCACTCAACCAGCCAATCACACAACCAACGAACCATACAACCAACTAAACCAACTAACAACACAGCCACTCAACTAGACAATCAGTCACTCAACCAGCCAATCACACAACCAACCAACTACACAACCAGCTAAACCAACCAACAACACAGCCACTCAACCAACCAACCACACAACCAACCAACCACACAACCAACCAACCACACAACCAACCAAGCCAACCAACAACACAGTCACTCAACCAGCCAATAACACAACCAACCAACCACACAACCAACCAAGCCAGCCAACAACACAGTCACTCAACCAGCCAGCTGTACAACCAGCCAACCACACAAGCAAATATGCAACCAACCACACAACACAACCACACAACAAACGGCACAACCAGACAACCAACCTCAACAAAGAAAAGAGTGAGCTATTCGATGTAGGTGGGTATTTGGTGCACCAGAGCACTCATAATTTGAAACATGAAATCTGCACTTTGTAAAAATTGAAGTCCATGTGAGCAAAGGGCAAAAGAAAACTAACGAAATTCATATTAGATTTTTTAAATGTCAAAAGATTCCGAGGGGCGTCCCTGGTGGCACAGTGGTTGAGAGCCCGCCTGCTGATGCAGGGGACGCGGGTTCGTGCCCCGGTCCGGGAGGATCCCACGTGCCGCGGAGCGGCTGGGCCTGTGAGCCGTGGCCACTGAGCCTGCGCGTCCAGAGCCTGTGCTCCGCAACGGGAGAGGCCACAGCAGTGAGAGGCCCGCGTACCGCAGAAAAAAAAAAAAAAAAAAAAAGATTCCGAGACTCCTGGTTATGCTAACACACACATAAATTTCTCCGCAGGCTTAATTATTATTTGCTGTGTTTGACTCACTTACAGCATGCCTGCAGCTTTGGGGTGTGTGAATGTGAGAATAAAATAGAATTTATTACTGTAAGTCACAGAGTGCAGTCTCCTGTCTAGAGACACAGAGGCCTAATCTGTTAGAAAATCTAGGCCAAGACGAATAGCAGAGCCTGTGCTGCTTCTCTTCCTGAGAACGTACACGTGTGCCTCAGACCAGGGCTCACGCCGAGGCCCAGCTGCAGCCCAGGCTCTGCAGGGACAGGCTCTGCAGGGACAGCCTGGGAGCACAGAGAGTAGATCATGTCTGGTTCCTGGTTTGCAGCCTTCTCAGCGGCCTGGTGTGACCGTGGCTGAAGGGAATCTAGAACTAACGGGAATTAAAACACCACATCGGCCAAGATGGCAAATTGTTGACTCTTTAAAATATGTTCCATCAGATGCCACTCATGTTTTCAATATGCGTTCTCTTTTTTTTATAAGATGTATGTTATCTATGCATGTACCGTTTTGAATCAGGAAAAAATCAACCTTTATTCATAAAATTACTAATCGGCATTGAAAAGGGGACTCAGGGACCCACATTTCAGTACATGAACGAGAGGGAAGAAGTCAGACGTTGCAGAGACACTTGGTGAGACGCTCCAGAGACCCCACTCGAGCTGCTGGGTGGCTGCAGCTGAGCTGTGTCCTGGGGCAGACGGTATCGTTCCTGAGTTTTCTCAGCAGTTCGTCTTCTGCATTCCCCTCTCTCCCAACTCGCAGAGGTTTGCTTTGTGCCCCAGAGATTTTTCCTGCTCTTGCTCTGTGTTAGCCCTGTGGTAGAGCCTGGGAGGGGCGTTGTCGGAGGGGAGGGGACGCAGGGGACATGGGTGGCTGTGGGTGGCCGAGAGAGCCAGGAAGAGCTGGAGTCGTGTCTGGAGACCCAGCAGGCAGCGTGCCCTGCGGACCGGCTCATCCATGGGCAGAGGGGCAGCGCCGGGGCTGCACGTGCAGCCTGAGCCTGGTCTCTGGAGGACACTCGGTCGTACACGTTCACGCCCCCCAGGCCTTCACGAGGGTCCCCAGTGTCCAGGAAGTGCTTGTTGAGGATGCAGCAGAGGGAAAAAGCTTTTCCTCTCGGCTCCTGGGTTCTGCGCTGGGGCCCGGAAGTTAAACCTGCGAAAGACAGATTGACAAGAGGAACCAAGCAGAGTCTCCTAAGAGGTGATCTCACACACACACACACACACGCACACACGTGCATGCACACACAAACACATGCACATGCACGCACACAGACACGCACACAGACACGTGCACACACAGACACCCACGTGCACATGCACACGCACAGACGCACACACAGACACAAACATGCACACAGATGCATGCACACACACACACACAGATGCACGCAGGCGTGCAGAGAGACACACATGCGCTCACGCACACACGCAGACACACACACACTCAGGAAAACCCAGCGGTGAGGAGCTCAGAGGGGTGGATAGATCTCGACTCATTTGAACAAAGAACGGGATTTGCAGAGAAGTGACAAGACAAGGAAAGGGCAGCAACCTGGGACGGTGAGCCTGTGCGGAAACGAGTGCAGATAAGGAGGGCGTAGGTTTGCCGCGTAGATTCCTCCGTGCCTCCCTGGACTGGTGAGAGTCTGGACGTGTCTCCGGGGATGAAGACTCTAGGAGGCGTCCTCTTCCTGCTGCGGAGGTGGAAGGCGCATTACACGTGGACGTTTCTGTCCTGCTTCTAGGAAAGTGGGGGCGGGGAGCCGCTGCTCCTCAGTTGCCTTCAGCTCACAGTGGCCCTCGTGCCAAAGAGACCAGTGCTGGGGGGGCGGGGGAGGCGCGTTCTGCCCCCGGGTCTCCTGGCTCCTCCTGGGCTCTCCGGGGGTGGGGGGGCGGGCTGGCCGTGGGGTCCTGGGCAGTAAGTCTGCACCGCCCAGCATTCCCTGAAAGCCTTTCAAGAAGCCCAGAGGACTTTGGGCAAAAGACAGAAACGTAAGATAAAAGTAATATGTCTTCTGGGAAAACCAAACTACAAGGGGAGCCTCTTGAAAAAGCAGGAGTCAGCGTTGTTAGAGAGACAAGTGAGGCTTTGTGCGGATCGTTCTGACGGGATGTGGGCACGACCGGGGAGCCTCGCAGGAGGGGACGTGGGGATTCGAAACAGGAGGGAAGGCCTCCGCCGTGAGAGGATAGGAATTAGGTCAGCAAAGGCAAGGAGGTGAGAGGCTGTGGCTTCCTTGATGGAATTAAAACAAGTGCAGAGGGCTTCCTTGGTGGCGCAGTGGTTAAGAATCCACCTGCCAGTGCAGGGGACACGGGTTCGAGCCCTGGTCCGAGAAGATCCCACATGCCGCGGAGCAACTAAGCCCATGAGCCACAGCTACTGAGCCTGTGCTCTAGAGCCAGCGGGCCACAACTACTGAGCCCACGTGCCTAGAGCCCGTGCTCCGCAACAAGAGAAGCCACTGCAATGAGAAGCCCACGCACCGCAAGGAAGAGTAGCCCCGCTCTCTGCAACTCGAGAAAGCCCGCGCCCAGCAACAAAGACCCAACGCAGCCAAAAAGTAAATAAATAAATTTATTTGTTTTTTAAAGAGTGCAGACACGGCACCCTCCCTGTACAATTAATCAGACAATATTATTAAATTATCGTTTGAATAATCTGTGACAAAAGGTCTTGAGATGTAGGATGCTTTAAGGTACAAACTATTAACCTTTTACCAAGTAATTAAAGCCATCAAGTTATAACTGTATGTAAATGTAACGGTGCTTTGCATCCATTTCCTCCAAGATTAGACTTGGGGGTTTCTTCTTTTTTTTTTTTCAATTTTCAATTTTGGAAATGCTGCCTGCCAGCCCTGTTATATGTACCCAAGGGATGTACTGAACAGCCCATCCTTTTTGTCATTGTTAACTACAAACACATTTAGACCATGCTGAGGACTCTTTCCTCCGCAATAATTAATTCCAGGAAACTTGAAACTGAACTCTTGGTCAGGCTCCAGCAGGTGGCCCACCAGTTTCCAGCAGTGTATCTGTTTTAATGTAAAATCACAGACTGGAGCAGATGTTCGTCCCCTGCCTCCCCTGTCAGGGGCTGAGGAAACGTCAGCCACACCCAGAAATGAGGAGCTGGGGTGGCCTCCGGGGAGTGACAAGGGTGACAGGGGCAGACGTGAGGGCAGACCCCGAGCACTGCGGGAGAAGTGAATGGGATGTCCTGCAGGGCTTTGTCCAGTTTCACATTTCCCTCAGACTCTCACTCCTGACCCCGGAAGCACTTGCTTCGAAGTCTTGGTTGAAACAAAACTAGGATTTTTAAGAAAAGTAAAAATAACACAATTTCCGGTACTCTACAATGTGAACCGTATTAAGCTTTTATTGGCTTTTGTCAAGATCAGATTGCAAGGACTTCAGTCCCAGCCACACCCAAAGTGAAAGAAGAGATCCTGTCCTGTTCCCAAGGAACCAGTGGCCAGATGGGGTGAGGGTTCTGTCCTGGGTGCCTCGCCCTCTTCCCTGGGGCCTCCTCCTCCCTGGTGGCCTTGCTCACCCTTCATCGTCACCACGAACAAAATGAAACGAAATACCGGAAATAGAGGCCCGGGATGGAAGGAAGGCTGCAGAGCGCCAATTCCATGGAGCTCAGAAATCACGTGTCCTGTTTACACTCACAAGAGGAGAGCCAATCTCTTCTATCATTGAGAAACCTCGTTCACGCTCGTTTCTTGGGTTTGGTAATTTTTCAGGATCACAAGCAAGAAAACATTATGTAGAGGGAACCAGTCACATATCTAGGATGTTTGCACACATTACTGCAAAGGTGGGGGGTTTACATGGAAGGAGGCAAGTCACCCTGACCAGGTTGTCTCGCTGGTGCTTGGGAGCAGGGAGGGGGCGGGGAGGGGGCGGGGAGGGGACAGGGAGGGGGCAGGCTGGGTGCTGACCAGGGGGGGGCGTGCCTTAGAGCCTGCATCCGAGGGGCTGCAGTTGGCCAGAGGGGTTTGCATGTCAGCGGCTCCCGGGAGGAACTGGGAATGAAAAGTTCAGATGAAATACAAAGAATTTTTGGTATTAAAAGATAGCATCTGCTCCCATTTCGAGAGCACCCACCCTATACGGGCTCTTCGTTTACGTGGAGCATCGTTCAAGAATCTGTGACTAAACGCCCATCTCTGCACCTACTCCTCTGTGTCCAGGACGGCCGCTAGGGCTCGTCCTACAAAGGCGCTCGGAGGGCTTCCCGGCCAAGGCACAGAAGGCCTGCTCCTCAGGTGTTATCTTGGTTCTTCTAAGCGTCTTGGAACCTCAGCCGGAAACATAGGGTCAAGAAATAGGACATGTAATTAGGGGCGGACAGCCAAGGAATTCAGAGCTGGGGTTATTTCTAAGCCCAGCGCCTGGGTCGGTCACTTTGGCGGTAGCGCCTTCGGCTCATGCGATAACCCCCCACTACGCCCACGACAGGCGGGTTATTTGCTATTTCGTGTGTGCCGAGCTGTAGCCCAGAGGCTCTGAATTAAATTCTTAGTGCAAAGTGCTTTTCAAACCGTCGCTTCCTGTGTCTCTGTTTCAGTTCTTCTAGGAAGCTGTTTTCTCCAATAAGATAGATTGGAGTTTTCAGCCTGGATGAGGGAGCAAGGTGACCGCGCCACAGAGACGCCAGGGTGGAAACGCGCAGGGGTGGAGCCCCGGCCGGGCCCTCGACGGAGCCGGGTTCCGGGAGGACAGCGCATTTATGAACCTGTGAGATGCCTGCGAGCACCTGGGCCCAGAGGTGAGTCCCTGGGAGAGCTCGGCCTGTGTCACGTCTTTCACCCGGAACAAGACAGGCAGAGACAAGTGACAAGTGACAGCAGGGGGCCAGCGTGTGGCTTCCGAGGGTGGGAAGGGTGGTGGGTGAGTGGGTGAGGGGCTCCGGCGCAGGCTCTGGGCTGAGTCTCGGGTGGAGGTGAGCGTGCAGCCCTCCTGGAGGGGGACACGGGCTGGGGGGCTGGGAGAGAAGAGCGCTTTCCCTGCCCTTGCTGCTCCTTAATCGGCTTCAGCTCAAAGTGAAGTTGTGTCGCAGAGGCCCTTTGTGGGGACACGTGCCGGTTTCCTTCGGCCTCGTGCCTGGTGGGTGATTCTTCGCGGGGGGAGCAGGAAGACCCAGGCCGTGGGTGTGCCCACCGTGCTGGGGCTCCGGGGGGCCCATTACACAGAAGGGTGCGGCCAGCCCGGCGGCTCCGCTGGCGTCAGCACCTGGGGAGGGAGGGCGGCCGCAGCCCCTGGGGACCACAGTGACTGGGCCGCAGAAGCAGGAGCGTGGGTTCAAAGTCGCCTCGTCGCCGAGCACTGCGTGCGGGCAGGTCGGTCAGAGCCCCGGTGCGCCGAGTCCACGCGGACGCCAGGCGGACTGAGCCCCGGACCCCGTCCTCGGGCCGGATGAAGGGGACAGAATCTGTGCTGGTGTCCTGGACGCGGGTCAGTGCCGGGAGGGCCACGTCCTGGGGACCAGGTGACCCTTCTGCGGGAGGAAAGAGTAACAAGGCGTCGGGGCCGCGCGGGCGCCTCGGGCCCAGGTGTGTTGCTGCGTGTTCCCTCCCGGGCGGGGGCCGAGCGCCCCGGCTGTTCGCCAAGCGTGTTGCTGAGACCGGACACGGCCCCGCGGGTGGGCCCCACGCGGGAGCGCGCGCTCTCTGTCTCTGCTCTGGAGGCCGGGGTCCGGGGGTCACGGTGCCGGCAGGGGTCTCCCCGGGGGCTGCCGGCCGCAGACCCCTCCCCGCCCCCGCTCCCGCTCCCGCTCCCGCTCCCTGTGTCGCTGTCCGCCGGTCACTGGATTAGGACCCGCCGCCAGGACCCCCTCTAACTCGAGCGCAGGTGTAAAGACCCCTCCCCGCGTAGGGTCACGTTCGCGGTGCGGGGGCAGGACCCCCACGGCTTTGGGGGACACAATTCAACCCACACCTGAGCTTGGAGGACGTGCGCAGGACGGGGCCAGCAGCCGAGCCCCTCGTGGGTCATCTCAGCCCCGCTGGGAGGTGGGCCCCCCTCTGCCCTCCTTTCTCGGAAAGGGGTTTGGAGCGGGGACCCTGGGACTGCAGGCCAGAGTCCAAGCCTGTCCCCCTTGGCGTCTGGGCCCCGGGCTCTCGTGAGTAAATTGTGTCCAAGATGGAGTCTTAGTTCATTTCCAGTCCTACCACCTAGGAGACTGTTGTTTCTCATTTTGCCTCTGAAGCACTGTGGCCTGAGGAGGAGGGGCCCAGGGCCCCCGAGTTGTAAGGCCGCCCTCGCAATCAGGACTCAGAAATCGACCTCAGTCGGGCTCAGGCTTTGTGCGTCTGAAAAGTCGCCTTTTGAGAATTGCTTCGTGAGCAGGAAACTTGAAACATTGGGTTTTCAACGTGTAAACACAGTTTGGTTTTGAATCCATTTGTGATGTGTATGAGAAGCGGCCTTAAGATTACAAAGCCCTTTCTTGTAACTTCAGGTCCAGCCTGTGAAGTGAATTTCTCCTTCTTGGTAGCAGCCTTTGGGGTTAAGAGAATCTGCTAATCAGAAGTGAGACATTTAGTAGAACCAGCTGTTCTTTTTATTTATTTATTTTTGGCTATGTTGGGTCTGTTGCTGCACGCGGGCTTTCTCTAGTTGAGGTGAGCAGGGGCTACTCTTCATTGCAGAGCACAGGCTCTAGGCACACAGGCTTCAGTAGTTGTGGCACATGGGCTCTAGAGCACAGGCTCAGTAGTTGTGGCACACGGGCTTTGTTGCTCCGTGGCATGTGGGATCTTCCCGGATCAGGACTCGAACCCGTGTCCCCTGCATTGGCAGGAGGATTCTTAACCACCGCGCCACCAGGGAATTCCTGAACTAGCTATTCTAAGAAGCCATCCCGGTCATGTGAGAACTTTGGAAGCTGGTTTCCAGGAAGCGCTGGGTAAGCCAGCTGGGGGTTGGTTGGTTGGTTGGTTTTGGGGGTGGGGACCTGGGTCATCAGGGAAGAGTTCTTTGGAGAAGGTGACCCCCATCTTCCTGTGCGTCATTGTTTCATTTGGGGTTTTTTGTGTTTTGTTTTTAAAGAGAAATTATTTTACCAGAGCCTAACCACCCTAACCCACTCCAGCCGCTTCTAGCCTTCCACCAAATACCAACCCCTCTAGCCATTCTGTCTCACCTGAATTGGAGAGGGAACTGAATGCATTTGTCACAGCCCAGGGCACAGGCTCACTGAAAGACAGACCTAATCACAGGACTAGAGAAGATTCCCATCCCCCCACACACACACCTTACCTCCACATCAATAGGGCTCCTGTGTAATAACAAGAATAAAACTGAAAGAATTAAATGTCTCAGCACTTACATAAGAAGTGTCTAGGGAAACCCAAAGACGATGGGGAGATGAAAACGAGGACACACAGATGAAAACAGGACACAAGGACACAAACAGCTACAGCAAACAGTAAACACAGCCCAGCCCCTGGCAGATAAAAAGAAAACTTCACATGAAACAACTGTTTACTTCAGTTCCTTTACCCAGTGCATCATGTCTGATGTGCAACAAGAAATTACAAGGCATACTAAAAGTCAAAACAAAACACAGTTTGAAGTGACAGAGCCAGACTCAGATATGGCAGAGATGTTGGAATTATCAGACCAGGAATTTAAGACTATGATGAACATGCTCAGAGCCTGAATGAAGAAAGAGGACAACATGCACAAACAGATGGTAATGTAAGCAGAGAAGGAAACACTAAGAAAGAATGAAAAAGAAATATTGAAATCAAAAACACCATAGCAAAAATGAAGAGTGCCTTTGATGGGCTCAACAAGAGACTGGACACAGCTGAGGAAAGAATCAGTGAGCTTGAAGAAATGTCAGTAGAAACTTCCAAAACCAAAGTGCAAAAAACTTACCAAGAAAAGCCCTGAAAACTGAAAATCAATTAGTGTAATCCATCACATCAACAGGCTAAAGAAGAAAGATCCTATGATCATATCAATAGATGCAGAAAGAGTGTTAACAAAACCCAACATTCATGCTAAAACCCATCAACAAACTAGGAATAGAGGGGAACTTTCTCTACCTACAAAATGTCTACAGCTGCCATCACACTTTTTTTAAAAATAAATTTATTTATTATTTATTTATTTATTTTTGGCTGCATCAGGTCTTCGTTGCTGTGCCCGGGCTTTCTCTAGTTGCCGCGAGCTGGGGCTTCTCTTCGTTGCAGTGCACAGACTTCTCACTGCGGTGGCTTCTCTTGTTGCAGAGCACAAACTCTAGATGCGTGGGCTTCAGTAGTTGTGGCACGTGGGCTCAGTAGTTGTGGCTCGTGGGCTTTAGAGCACAGGCTCAGTAGTTGTGGTGCACGGGCTTAGTTGCTCTGCAGCATGTGGGATCTTCACAGACCAGGGCTTGAACCTGTGTCCCCTGCATTGGCAGGTGGATTCTTAACCACTGCGCCACCAGGGAAGTCCCTGCCATCACACTTAGTGAGAAACTGGATGTCTTTCAGCTAAGATGAAGAGCAAGGCAAGGATGCCCCATCTTGCCACTGCTTTTCAACATCATACTGGAAGTCCTAGCCAATGCAATAAGAAAAGAAAGGAAATAAGCCACATGCAGATAGGGAGGGAAGACATAACACTGTCTGTTCACAGATGAAATGATTGTCTATGTAGAAAATCCCAAAGAATAATTTTTAAAAACTCATGGAACTAATAAGTGAGTATAGCAAGGTGGCAGGATGCAAAGTTAACATAAAAAACTAAATTCTTTTCCATATATCAGCAATGAACAAGTAGAATTTGAAATTAAATACACAATACGATTCATGTACATTTTCACCCCCAAAATGAAATGCTTAAGGAATAAATCTAACTAAATATGTGCAAGACATATATGAGGAAAAGTACAAAATTCTAATGAAAGAAATCAAAGAAAAAATAAATGGAGAGATAATTTATGTACATGGATAGGAAAATTCAATAGTGTCAAGATGTCAATTCTTCAGAACTTGATCTGTAGATTCAATGCAATCCCAATCAGAATCCTGTTATTTTGTGGATATTGATGGACTGGTTCTAAAGTTTATAGAGAGAAGCAAACAAACAAACAAAAACCCAGCCAAACAAACAAAAAATAGCCAGAACCCAGAACAGCCAACACAACATTGAAGGAGAAGAAAAAAATTAAATGACTAACACTCCCTGAATTCAAGACTTCCTATAGCACTACAGTAATCAAGACAGTGTGGTATTGACAAAAGAGTAGGCAAATAGATCAATGGGACAGAACAATATCCCAGAAATAGAACCACACAAATGTAGTCAACAGATTTTTGACAAAGAAGAAAAACAATTCAGTGGAGAAAGGATAGTCATTTCAACAAATGTTGCTGACACAACTGGACTTCCACATGCAAAGAAAGTAATCTGGACACAGACTTTACACCCTTTACAAAAATTAACTCAAAATAGATCAGAGATCTAAATGTAAAGTGCAAAACTATAAAACTCCTAGAAGATAACATAGGAGATAATCCAGGTGACCTTGGGTTTGGTGGTGACTATTTAGATATACCAAAAGCATGATCCATAAAAGAAAAATTTGACAAGTTTACTTTTATTAACATTAAAAACTGCTCTATGAAATATAGTGTTAAGGGAATGAAAAGACAAGCCACAGACTGGAAGAATATCTTTGCAAAACACATATCTGATAAAGGGCTTGTATCTAAGATGTACAAAGAACCCTTAAAACTCTACCATAAGAAAACAAGCAACCCAAGTAAAAAAATGAACAAAAGATCTGAACAGACACCTCATCAAAGAAGATATTCAGATGGCAAATGAGCATATGAAAAGATGTTTACCCATCCTAAGTCATTAGGGAATGGCAAATTGAAAAAAAAAGACCTACCATTACATACCTATCAGCCTGGCTAAAATTGAAAGCACTGACAACACCAAATGCTGGTGAGGATGTGGAGCAACAGGAACTCTCATCATTGCTGGTGGGAATGCAAATGGTGCATCCACTTTGGGAGATAGTTTGGCTTTTTACAAAACTAAACATACTCTTACCCTATCATTCAGTAATCACATTTCCTGTTTTTTACTCAAAAGAATTGAAAACTTATGTCCAACACAAAACCCTGCACACAGATGTTTAAAGCAGCTTTATCCATAATTGCCAAAACTTGGAAGCAACCAAGATGTCCTTCAGTAGATGAATGAATAAACAAACTGTGGTGCAGGCAGACAAAGGACTATTATTTGGCTAAAAAGAAATTAGCCTTCAAGCCATGAAAAGACATGGGAGAACCTTAAATGCATATTACTAAGTGAAAGAAGCCAATCTGAAAAGGCTACAGACTGTGTGATTCCAACTATAAGACATTCTGGAAAACGCAAAACTATGGAGACAGGAAAAAGATCAGTGTTTTCCAGGGGCTGGAGAGAAGGAGGGATGAATAAGTGGAGCACAGAGGATTCTTAGGGCAGTGAAACTACTCTGCATGATATTATAATTATGGATACATGTCATTGTATGTTTGTCCAGACCCACATAATGTACAACACCAAGAGACAGCCCTAATGTAAACTATGCGCTTTAGTTAATAATGATGCATCAGTATTGGTTCATCAATAGCAACAGATAGCCAACCATACTAATAGAAGTTGTAAATTATAGGGAAAACTGTGGAGAGAGAGAGGGAGTATGTCGGAACTTTCTGGTCCATTTTTCTGTGAACCTGAAACTGGTCTAAAAAATAAAGTCTATTAAAATTTAAACAAACTAGTAAACTATTTAAACAAAAAAACTATTGCATACATACAGTATGACTCCAATTATATGTATCAACATTGGAAAAATATACCAAAATGTTCATTATGTTTGCCTCTGAATAGTGGATTATGGATTGTTTTTCTTCTTTATTTATACTTCATTGAATTTTCTTATTTTTATGCCATGAGAATATGACTCTTTAATCTTTGAAAAACAATAAAAGTGGTTCATTATGTTTTATTTAAATAAGATACATAGTTTCACAAGTGTAACTATACTTTGGGGACAATAGAAAAGAATGTTTGAAGTTGTTACTGTCCCAGAAAATCAAGGGACCGTGTTTCCTGTTATTACACAGAACACCAAGACACATGCCCCGAAGAGCTGACACTAAAATGAGAGCAGATGTTGGACAGATTCATGTGTGTGTCTCTAGTTCAAGGGACTCATTACACAGGTAACAGTGTGGTGGTACCTGAGAAAAGGACACAAGAAAGCACCCCGTTGTTTTGACTCCACTGCTGTAGAATAAGCTCCAGGGAACCAGCCATGAGGAGGTGCTTGACTCTCTCGGACGCTGCGGACCGTGGGGTGTGTTTCCGGGGTAGAGAATCGATGCTGCTTGTCCACGTGCAAGTTCACAGCCTCTTGTCGGCGTGGAGCAATGCTCTGTGCACTCGCTTCTCCTCAGCACTTTGAGAGGGTTAAGTGGTTGTTGTTTTTCATGGTTTTGGGTGAGGTTGTGGGGTCTTAGGCAATAGTCGTCTTTTGTTTTTTTGCTTTGGGGCTTATTATGTCCTCTGTTTTCCCAAGTCCATCACATCTGCTTCAGAAGCCTTGACATGAGGGCGAGAGGGGCTGCTGCTCTGAGCCCCCAGGGCCCTGTAATTGCGTGACCGTCACTGCCGGGTGACCGTGCTGCGTGGGTGAGGAGCTCTTGTCTTAGGACGGTTGGAGTTCGGGATGGCATCGGGTAGCGAGCAGGCCCTCACAGCAACCCAGGTGGACCGATTTTAGGCATACACTGTGTTAGGTGGAGTGGGTGACGGTGGAGCTGGGGAGGGGGAAATCTGCATGGCATCTAAGTCTGATCATAGCGGGGGCACCGGTACAGGGGCAGCTGTGGCACGAGGTCAACCACTTGATCAACTTGTCCTGGCCCCACCAGACCCCTCCCTCTGTGCCCTTGAGTAAACCACTTCCCCTCTTGCACTCTCAAGCAAAATGAGGGGTTGGATTAGCTCAGTGGTTTCCAAACTATTTTTGGCCCACAGACCCCCTATGTTTAAATGAAACTTAATTATACAGAAGCCAGCCTAGAAAGGAGATAAAAGGAGGAACAGCTCTGTTCTAAGCAGGAGTGGTGACGTGGTCACCCGCAGCCCCTCAAGGGCACACGGAGAACAGAGGTTAAGCTCACTGGGATCCCATGATGTCTAATCTCCTTGAAGCCGTAACACACCGTGTGGGAGGATGTCTCGTCATATGTCAGTCTGGGGTCTCCTGAATCTAGCCGACCACACACTACTCTTCTCACACTCACCAGATACTAAGAGAAGCAGCTAGAATGGAGATGAAATGGTACCTAGGGTCAAAGTGGGTGGGTTAGTCCTAACCCACCCTGACTCGGTCCTGACGTGGGACAGAGCCCCAGCTCTCTGGCTCTGTGAAGAGCACACAGTGTCTTGCTGACCTTACGGAGGGTGGAGGGGTGCAAATCAACGGCCAAATTGGTGGTGTTTGCAAATCAACTCAGCATCAGCAGGGCATCAGTTATGAGAGGTGCAGAAGAGAATGCAGAAATAATTAAGAGATAGTCTGATCTGATGTCACCATTACAAAATCTATACAGATGTAAGGTACTGTCTTTATTTACAAATCAAAATGCACAATGAAAGAAACTTTTTCTTATTAACCACTCTTACCATGGTGTACATTACACCCCATGGTTTATTTATTTTATAACTGGAAGTTTGTACTTTTTGACCCCCTTCACCCATTCCCCCCAAGCCCCCAACTCCCACCTCTGGCAACTGCCAATCTGTTCCCTGTATACATGAGCTCAGTTTTTTTTGTTGTTTATTTGTTTTGTTTGTTTGTTTTGTTTTTAATTTCACATATGAAATCCTACAGTATTTGTCTTTCTCTGTCTGACTTATTTAATTTAGCATGACACCCTCAAGGTCATCCATGTTGTTGCAAATGGCAAGATTTCCCTCTTTTTTATGACTGAATAATATTCCATTGTGTCTATATACCACATCTTCTTTATCCATTCATCCTCAATGGACGCTTTGGTTATTTCCATATCTTGGCTATTGTAAAAATGCTGCAGTGAACATGGGGGTACAGATATCTGAGCTAGTGTTTTCATTTCCTTTAGATAAAGGCCCAGAAGTGGAATTGCTGGATTATATGATAGTTCTAGCTTTAATTTTTTGAGGATAAACCTCATTTCGTGAGTTTAAACTGAAATCTTATGGGACATAGAAGAAAAATTCAGGAACATTTGTAAAGCTGCTTCCTGGAAAGGATCTCGTCAAAGATAAAGATTATAATGCAAAAACACCAAAAATGAAATATTTACCATTCCTGAAAGATTTAACTGTCCTTTATCCTTATTTGTGAATAAGGGGACACAGCTCTAATTTCTTTCCTCAGAAATGAATTACTAAGACTTCTGCTCATGGGAATATGTACTTTTCCCTATTCCTTGCACTAAGTTCAACCAGAAACCCTACACTGTGTATAAAGGAAACAAAAGGCAACTCTGAAAGATGGAGAGAAGAGATGGAATAAGGACTCCAGGAGCTGAGGAATGGCAACTGGGTTGTCTCATAGGTCCCAGAAAAAGCCAGAGGCCTGGAGACACCAAGAGTGCAGACCGTAAATGCCCAACAAAGGCTGCTCTCCTAACCAAAGATCCAGAGAGGGGGGCTAGAAAGACAGAGAACTTTAGACGGTGACTCTCAAACACCACAGAAAACACTGTGGCCACAGCCCCACCCACGGCCACGCCCACGCCCAGCAAGGCCTGGAAGAGCAGAGATGCCCACCCTTGGAAATCCGCTAGGTGGTGCTGTAACCTCTCCTCAGATGTGATAAAGCTGGTGACCTCTACCGAGACTGACAAAGAACCAGAGAAAAGACACAAGTGATGAACATTAGGAAGAAACAGGGACATCACTACAGACCCCACAGATATCAAAAGGACAGTAAGGGAACACTGTGAACAACTACAGACACATGAATTTGACAACTTCGATGAAAGGGACCAATTCTTCTAAAAATGTAAACTACCACAATTCACCCAATATGAAATAAACAATTTGAGTAGCCCTATAACTATTAAGGAAATTGAATTCATAATTTTAAAGCTCCCTAAAAGAAGTCTCCAGGCCAGATGGTTTCACTGGAGAATTCTACCAAATATTTATTAAAAAATTAACACAACCTACAAAATCTCTTTCAGAAAATAGAAGAGGGAATACTTCCTAATTCATTTTATGAAGCTAGTATTACCCTGATGCAAAAATCAGGCAGACAGTACACAGAAAAAAAACTACAGGCCAACATCCCTCATGAATATAGATGAAAAATTCTTAACAAAATATTACCAAATAGAAGTCAGCAATATATTAAAAGAATTATAAACTAATGACCAAGTAAGGTTCATTTCAAGATAAACATACAAAAATCAATTGTAGGGAATTCCCTGGTGGTCCAGTGGTTAGGACTCAGTGCTTCCACTGCTGAGGGCCTGGGTTCGATCCCTGGTTGGGAAACTAAGATCCCGCAAGCCGCACGGTGCAGGAAAAAAAAAAGAAAATCAATTGTATTCCTGAATACTAGCAATGAACACCAAAATTAAAATACAATACCATTTATAATAATTTAAAAATTGTGTGTAAATGTAACACATCATCTATAGGACTTGTATGCTGAAAACTACACAACACTGATAAAAGAAATCAAAGAAGATCTAAATAAATAGAGATGTTATTAATGGATTGGAAGACTGAATATAGTTAAGATGTCAGTTCTCCCCAAATTGATATACGGTTTTAACAAAATTTCTATCAAAATCCCAACAAGAATTTTTTGAGATATAGACAAGATTATTCTCAAATTTATATGGAAAGGCAAACTAGAATAGCTAAGACAATTTTGAAAAAACAAAAAGAATAAAGTGAGAGGAATCATTCTATCCAGTCTCAAGAACTTATTTGGTAACTGCAGTAATCAGGACTGTGTGATATTTGCTGAGGGACAGACCCATGGATCAAGGGACCAGGACAGAGAACCCAGAAATAAACCCACACAAATACACCCAATTGATTTTTGACAAGGATGCAAAGATGGCCTTTTCAACAAACGCTGCTGGAACAACTGGACGTGTACAGGCAAGAAAATGAACTTCAACCCGTGTCCCACCTCATTCAACCATTAACTCAAAGTGGATCATGGACTAAAATGTAAAACATGAAACTATAAAAATTTTGGAAAAAAATACAGGACAAAATCTTTGGGATCTAGGGTTAGGCAAAGAGTTCTTACACTTGACACCAAAAGTATAGAGGAAAAAATTTACAAATTGGATTTCATCAACATTTTAAAACTTTTGTTCTGTGAAAGCTCTTGCTAAGAAGATGGAAAAACAAGTTACAGAATGAGAGAAAATATTCCCAAACCATAGATCCAACAGAAGACTGATACCTAGAATATATAAAAATGCTCAAAGTTCAACAGGAAAAAAAAGAAAAAGTCCAATTAGAAAATGAGCAGAAGATCTGAAGAGACATTTCGCCACAGAGGATCTGCAGATGTGAGGTCGGGCTGTGGGAAGATGTTCACCCTCGTTAGCCAGGAGGGAAATGCAAGGTGGAACCAGAGCAAGAAATCACTGCACACCCATCAGAGGAGTAAGTGAGCAGCGACAGCCCCGCACACGTGGGCCCGGGCGCCCTGGCTCACACTCATGCTGGTGGGGGTGGGACATGCTGCAGCCACTGTGGAATCATCCTGGCAGGTCCTTTAAAAACTAAACTTGTGATTACCCTAGATGCAGTGGCCTCCGTCCTGGGCACTCATCCCAGAGAGATGGAGGCTGGCGACCTCACAGAGCCTGCACACAGCAGTTTCTAGCAGCTTCACTCACAGGGGCCGGGCACTGGGGACAACCCAGGAGCCCTTCAGTGGCTGAAGGGCTAACCAGAGCGTGCCACATCCTTCCACGGCTTCCACGCGGTTCCACGCACAGCAGAGGGGACGGGCGTGGTACCCACGACAACCTGGTGTGTCTCCAGGGAGTCCCGCTGCTGGAAAGCGTTAGCCCAAAGGTTAGAGATGCGGGACTCCACTACGTCATGTTTACTTGAGGTGACGAAATTGTGGAAGTGGACGCCGGGGCGGGGGTGAGGGCAGCGTGGAGCTCTGCACCTCCAGGGGTGGCCGCTCCGGATCCATCGTGGATGGAGGCCCACGTCTGGGTGGACGGTGGGCTGTGGTTTCGCGATGCTCCCGTTGGAAGAAGCCAGGTAGAGCGTACCTGGCCTCCCTGCATTCTTATGACCACCTGTGAATGTACTATTACCTCCAAAATCAAAAATTTAATTAAAAAGATACACTGCAAAATTCCTATCTACGTAGCCTTCTCTCATCTAATTTTGACAGGTATTAGATACAATGAAAATATTGCATATACTTCCTCTAAAGCACATTAAGTGTTTCTTTAACCTGGAGATTCTAAAGTGCTCTCAAGAGTCATCTCTGGAACACCCGCTGTGGTTGCACCAGAAAAAAAACAAATCTTTTGAGCTTCGTGGAGGCTCAGCTGTGTGTAGGAAGTCCTGTTCCCATTTCCACAGAAGCCAGGAGAGACTGGTTTGTTTTTTCTGTGGTGTCATTTTCGCTGCCGTGAATCATAATGCATTGAAGTCTCATTAAACCCATGATGCGTGATACCCTAGAATTTGGTGGAAGGCAGATCCATCTCAGAAGGGACATGACTGTCGCGAGTTCCCGAGGCCAGAGCAGCAGGAAGGAGGTCAGCTCCCAGGACGTTTGCAATGGGCCAGCCCTCGGGGTGGAAGCTGGGGGCTCTCTGCAGCCCTGACCTCTCTCCATCCTCTGACCTGCACTGAGCCGTCGGGTCTGGAGGCTGGGCCGCGTGCTCACTGCCCGCCTGGAGCTGTCACCAGAGCCGTGAGGGGACAAGGCCCCGGCCCCCCAGCCCCACTGACATCTGAGTCGAGTTTCTCAGCCTCAGGACCCCGGTTTCCCAGTCCTCCCGCTGGGCCCTGGGTTCCAGGGATCCTGACTCCGGGGCCTGGGTGATGCCTCAGGGCGGCAGGGACACTGCTCCCCTGATCCTAACGGCCACTTCTCGTCAGAAACCACTGGTCTGTGTGCAGCCTTGAGAGGATGGGGGTGGGAGAGAGATAGGGAGACAGAGAGACAGAGACAGAGGCAGAGAACAAAATGTTCGTGGGTGGCCTAGATTGTCAGCAAAAGCTCTCCGGTCTCTTGTGTCCTTCTCTGTCTCCCGTGTCCTCTCCCTCCTGCCCTCCCTGCAAGCCTCCTCTAAGATGCCCGTAACTATCTCTGAATCACTAATCATGGGTTTGACTCTGTATGGAAATTGCCCTCAGCAAATATTTGCAGTTGCTGCCCTAGAAAAACAGAATGAACAAAGATGCAGGGACCCCCTCCGGGGCTGGGGTTCATTCCTGGGGCAGAGCTGTCTGGCTGGAGGCCCCTTCCCAGCCCTGTGCCTCGTGTCTGAGGCCTGGATGCCTGCGTGCGCTGCTCTGGTCGGGGGGGGTGGGGGGGAACAGGACAGCAGGGGAGAGGGGAGAGAGTCGGCTTAGGCCCGAGGTGGGCGTCCACGTGGTTGCCCTGGAAAGAGTTCTGGGAGCTGGACAGTGTCTGCGGTCAGTGTGGGAAGGCCCAGGACGTCTGATGATACTGGAGGGTTAGGGGCCGTCAGAAGCCCCATTGGGGCCAGACTTGGGAAACGTGGGGCCCCTGTGAGGGACGACTTGGTGCCGGTTGGTGCAGGCAGACGCTCCTCTCTGCCCACCCCCCTGCTCCTCCCCTGGCCCCCACACCTGCTGCTGGGCCTCCCTGAGTCCCCTCCCATCCCCCTGTCTCCAGGGCCTCCTGGAGTCCCCTCCCCCTCCCCGTCCCCAGGGCCTCCCCGGAGTCCCCTCCCCCTCCCCCTGTCCCCAGGGCCTCCTGGTGTCCCCTCCCCCTCCCCCTGTCCCCAGGGCCTCCCTGAGTCTGTCCATCCCCTCTGAGGCTTTGCAGGTCTTGTGCTGTGTGGTGACCTGTGTTCTGGGAAGAGTCTGGATCTGGCAGAGAGTTCATGTGAGGACCCCCCGTGACCACAGTTTGCTGGGGGCCCAGAATTAATCTTTGAGATGCCCTGAGATTCAGTCTGTTGACAAATGCCTGTCATGTCATCATGTGAAGATAAGATTTATGACAGTACTTTGTGAACTGTGAAAAGTACAAGCTTTTAAAAATTAATATTTAAAACCTTTTTACGCAATCCTCGTGAGTCTGTAGCGTCAACACACTTTTCTAAAGCTCTTACGTATTTGGCACCTTTCATCACGTCTGTGTTTCCACAAGTTTCTCTGCACCACTAATATGGAAGCAGGAAGTACCAGGGCGGAAGAGAGAGCTCCCGGGAATAACGGATTTCACGCTGGGTCCATCCGACGCCGGGCGACACCCTGGCACCCTTTGTGCTGGCTTTTCTGGCCAACGCTGCTTGGATGAGATGGAGGTGGTGAGCAAGCTCCCCCCTGGCGGGTCCTGAGCTGGAAGAGACGCCACAATGCTCATCTCATGAGCTTCTGCTTCACCTGAGCACAGCTTCTCACTCGGAACACAGAGGCTTCACTCTGTTCCTGGAGCACGGCGCTCAGAGGCTCAGAGCGGGACGCAAACCACCCCTCAGCCCGCACGGTCCCTCCGCCTGACCGCACCTGTGCCCCCGCCCCCTCCCCCTCCGCCCCCCCTCCATTTCCCTGGATGAACAGTGGGGCCTCATTCCCTCGTCTCCCCACCCTCCTGGGGCAGCAGTCACCAGCTCAGCTTATGCCAGGTTGGGCGTTCCGTGTCCACCTGGCCATGGTCACGGCCGTGGCCCTGCAGTGCTGCATCCGCTGAGCCACAGAGAGCAGCGTGGTCACCCCTTCACGTGCATCCTGTTGCCCTTTGGAGCTCGTAACTGTTGCATTTTTGTTGTTATTTGCTCAGATTTCTATGAAGCTACCACCACGTTAGCCACACGCTTTCTGACTTGCTGTCGAGAGCATGGGGTGACCCAGCGGTTCTGGCCCACCCCCCGTCTCCGCTGCATGGCCGTCACCACCCGGTTCCACCCTTCCTTCCTTCCTTCCTTCGTCTCCTCCTTCCCTGGTGGGTACCCTGGTGTCCCAGCACCATCTGATAACGACTCTTCTTTCCCCATCAGATGTTCTGGCACCCTAACGAAAATCCAGATATACAATTTTAGTCTGCAGATAATTTTATCTCCTCCTTCCAAATTTTTAGACTGTGTTTTCTTTCTTTTATATCCAATTGCATGGACTGGTACTTCCAATATAATGTTATACAATAGTGCTAGTACTGGGTATGTTTGATTTTTCTTGATTTCAGTGGAAGTACTCTCTTATTAAGCATGAGAATGTATTTTATACTTGATATCTTTCTTAATGGTAAGGAAATACTCATCTATTTCATTTTATTCGGTGTTATTATAAAGAATGTTTTTAGAAATACTTTTTTAGCAACTCTGAAGATGACCATAGACTTTCTTCTTCGGATTATTAATATGATGGATTATATGAATAGATAACTGTTATAGACCCATCCTGGCATTCCTTGATCACCTTGCATTATTACTAATGCGCTATTAACTTTGTTTCTATATTTTATTTACATTTTTATATTGATATTTATAGGCAGGTTGTTGAAAACCTGTATTTTCATTTGGTGCAGTCTTTAGGTTTCCGTCACTTTGTTATATGCACTTTGTAGAAAACGTTGGAAGTTTACTTCCCTTCCCAGTGCTCTGGAAATGATTTCAAGTTGTTGGAGATGGGTTTGTTCTGCCACAGGAACAGAGCCATGAAAAGACAGTTCGTCATCTGATTCCAGGATGAAACTTCTCTATACATTTAAACTACAATCTAGGGGGAAATTTTGCTGATAAGCCAAGGCTACACCAGGACAGGAATTTATGACTTTTTGACTCCCCAAAAAGATTGAAGTAAAAATGAAAATTCTTCTCGTCCAAATGGGAGTCAAGGTTAACGATACATGGGAAACACAACTTACGACCCACAGTCATTAGAAATGTGGTTCATTGTCGTTCCCCTGTGGTCCCTGCGTCCTGCATACACCTGTGGCGGCTGCTTCTGTTCGGGCCACCGGCCAGTGGTGCCCGTGGACTTGACAGGCTCCAAGGACCACAGGGAAGTTGTGTGTGAGCTGGAGGCACAGCCAGCGTGTATGGTTTACCCGTCAGGTCAGTGGGTAACGTTGTGTGGACTCAGGCACCTGGGCTGCGCACATGGCTGTGTCCGCCCGAGGAGGGATTAGGGCTCCTGTGTCCTGAGATCTGGGAAGAGCGTGGTCGTGGCTTGAAGCAGACACCAAGGCTGTTTGGTTGTCTGTGGGGACTGAGTCAGCCTGCAGGCGGCCGATGCACATGCACGGTCTGCGGTCAGGCCTGGGAAACGCCAGCAGTGCAGGGGCGGGAAGCCCTGCTCAGACACCGCCGGAGGGTGGGGTTCCCTCGGGCTCCAGGCTGTGTATTTTCTACCCTCATTTGTTCGTCTAGTCTCCGGAGCAGAGGGCTGCGCACAGCGTTTCTGCCGCTGTCCCGGCTTCTCCCTCCCATGTTTCTGGGTTCGTCCCCTTCACTCGGGGCCCCTGTCCATCTCCACTCATGACGGCTCTGCCTGCCGTGGGCTTGAAATCCGCCCTCAAACGTGTGTGTGGGGTGTGAGCTCCCAGGGGTGGGGATTTCCATCTGCCCCGTCGCTGGCGCCCTGAACACACCGTGCACCGCGGGAAATGTCTGCCGAGCGGCTCCGGGGCGCTCCGTGTGTGTGTGTTAATTTCATGGATGGCGGGAATGGCTGACACCGTTCTTCTTTGACTCCTTTTTTGTCTCCACGTTTTAAACATCTGTCCATGTGCTGTGTGAACACCTGGGTTCCCTCCAGTGCGTCCGACCTGCAGGTGATATGTGTCCTTGGACGCGTCCCCTCTTGCACCTGGGCTGGCTGCCCTTGAGTTACCGCTGACGGCTGTGCCAGAACTTCCTCCGCCCCTACTGTTGTCACCAGCATCCGACGGGGTCCAAATTTCCAAGCTTTTCAGAACCGATGGGTGTAGCGTGATGTCTGGTTGCTAGTTAGTGCTGCGTTTCCCTTACCTCCCAGGACTTAGACGAATTCTGCCCACGGAGCATCCGTGTACCCTCTTCTGTGCAGCCGGGAGCGGTTTCCCGTGGTCGCCATGACAAGGTCCCACAGACACAACACTCTTATTCTGCTGCAGGTCTGAGGGTGGAGCCTAAAAATGGGTTTCCCCTGGGGGTTCCGGGGGGAATCGGCTTCTCTGGCTTTTCCAGCTGCTAGAGGTGCCCACATTCCTGGGCGGTGGCCCTGAGTCTCTCTGCCTGTTCCGTCCTCATGGCTCCTTTTTGACCTCCACCCTCGTTAGAAGGACCCTCATGATTACACTGGACCCACCCAGACGATCCAAGGTGAATAACACCTGCAGTGTCCCTGTCGCCACATGTGGTGACATAATCGTAGATTCTGGGCATTAGGACCTGACCCCCTTTGAGTGGGGAGCTGTCCTCATTTATCCACCACAACTGCCATTCCAAATCACTGGCTAATTTTTCTGTTGAGTTTTTTGTCTTTTTCTGGATGATTTGCGGGAGCTCCTTGTATATTTTAATATACTATTGTCCTGGTTGTGTGAAATATGCATGGCATGAGTCTAGGGTAAACTTCACTGAATATTGTTGCTGAGGTTGACGTAAGTTCTATCTTTCTTTTAACTTTATGGCTTGTTTGGGGATTCTTGTTTAAACAGCTTTCCCCACCTGTAAAGATCCTTTCTATGATTGTCCTACTTTCACTTTTCACATCTGAGAATTAGTCTGTCTGGAGCCTACCTTTGCATCAAGGTTGTAATGAGGCACTAGTTCTACTTTTACCCATGCAGTCATTTTCTCCTCACACGGAGTAAATGACCCACTATTCCCACTTGCTTTGTGATGTCTCCTGGATCGTTTATCTGGGTCACTGTTTAAACTCTCCTTATTCCATTCGTCTGTGAAAATGTTCCTGTGTCAGTACGATACTGAATTTTTAAAAAAAGAGTTTCATCATTGAAAATTTAAAACAATTACTAGAGAAGAGAGCAGTAAAAATACCCACATAGTCCCTGCCCGGCTCCCACAATGATGGGTCCTTGCTATTTGTATTGTGACTTATATCATCTTCCCTCCTTTGTCCCCTTTTCATAGAAATCACACTTACTAACAGGCATTTCTGCTTTCATATTAGCTTAGAATAAATTGTTGAGGTCAACAAAACATCCAGCCAGAGGAGGAAAATTCATAGCTTCAAACACTTCTAATAATAAAAAGAATGACTGAGAATAGATTAATTACGCAATGTGACTCAAAAAGCTGGGGAAAGAACAAAAAGGAATCTGAAGGGAAGCAGAGGGAAGGAATTACTAAAAATAAAAGCAGGGCTTCCCTGGTGGCGCAGTGGATGAGAGTCTGCCTGCCGATGCAGGGGACGCGGGTTCGTGCCCCGGTCCGGGAAGGTCCCACGTGCCGCGGAGCGGCTGGGCCCGTGAGCCATGGCCGCTGAGCCTGCGCGTCCGGAGCCTGCGCTCCGCAACGGGAGAGGCCACAACATGAGGGGCCCGCGTACCGCAAAAAAAAAAAAAAAAAATTATGCCCAGAGACTTTACACTCACTTTGAGCACACAGAAGCGTTTTCCACAGGCTCAGAACTCACCGTGCTGTGGAGGCAGCTCACAAAGCAACAAAAGGTCGGAGCTGCGGCGGGGCCGGCGGGCGGGGCCTGGCCTGGAGGAGGGACGCGCAGGCGCGCCCGGGGACCATCCCCGACGGGCGGGCCGTCCGTGCCGGAGCCGGAGCCGAGGGACAGGCAGGGCATGGCCGGGCCGCGGCCGCTCTGCCCAGTTCCCCCAGAGTACAAGAGGCGTGGGTCCTCCAAGACCCCTCAGAGGCACGTCCTAGGGAAAAGATGTCCAAGACACAAAATAAAGGGAAGCTTGTATGCTGCCATTACAAGGACCTTTCCACCTGCGGGTACTCACCCCTAAGAGACTGGCATTTCCTCAAGCTGTCACGTGTCACCGGGAGAGACGCGTGAAAGCATCAAATGACAGCAAACCTTGACAACGTTTGAAATCTCCTGCCCTCAGAGGACCGCAGGCAGCAGTCGGCAAGGTGATTTTGGCCCATCTATCCACAAAAGACCCCCTTCCTCATGTTTTGCTACATAATGTATAAAATATTGATCATTGCCACAGGCTACCTTTTTTAAAGGAAAAGATCGCCAGTGTGTTTGTATTCGCGTGTTTAGGATTTGCAGTCTAATTAACCCTAAAATGGGTCTGTGAGTTCACACAATTAAACCAACACACAACAAAACCAAGGGAAGCTAGCAGAGCATCAGATTCCACCCCGGGGCACCTGGCACTGCGCACGATGCTCTCGTTCTGAATTCGGTGTGGCTCTCCCCTTGCACGCTTGGCAGGGACACCGGACGGCCAGCTCCTGGAACTGGGGCAAAGCACCTTAATTTCCGACGAAAATTATTAAAACCAAGTGTGTTTAGCTGTGTAGCTCATTTACGTGAGAGGAACTGAAAGAAGGAGTTCTCAGGAAAAGGTAGAAACTTTCCACGTTCACGGGATGCGCCAGGAGCTGCAGGAAGGGAGCCGCCTCAGGAGCCTCCGTGTGTGGCCATGACGGAGTCTGGGGTTGGAAACCGCTCAGCTGCTCCCAAGCTGGCAACGTTAGAAGCCACGTAGAAAAACAGAGGACTTCCGAGCATTTAGAGGCAAACCGGTCACTGGGGAGAGCGACGGGGACCCCGGGTGCTGGCCCTCCTGTGTCCGTCCGGGTGGGTCCTGGGTCTTTCTTCCTCAGGGAATTGGGACGATTCCATCTGGGGAAGGGCCAGGTTGCAAAGTTTCCAGCTGAAGGAAATGCAGTTATCACTAAACTCTTTGAGGCCTAGAATCCCCAGCCAAAATGCTCTAGAAGAAGGAGACAGAGACGGGGGAAGAGGGTCCACTCTCTGCCCACAGAGAATCTTCGCCTGGGAACAGCAACATTCCGAGAGTCGTTGTCCTGAGAACCAGAGGGCAGGGGTCCACTCAGGCCGTCTGTTTCCTCATCTGAGGGCAACTGGGTTCTCCTTACAGGGCTCCTTCCGCTTCCACTTCCTGAATGAACACTCCTCTGAGCCCAGGCTGGGGTCGCGGGGTCTGTGAAAAACAGCTGAACTCTAGCAACTTGTTGAAAGACAGGAGAAGAGATTTAGGGAAAATTCGGGTACGGCTCAGTAACCTATTCTCTGAAGGAACAGGGTACTTTTACAGGACGAGACAGCAAAGATGAATATGTGAAAGCCTGACAGTTCGTTGCCCATGTGGTATCCCTGCGAAGACTGATTTATTTTCAAATAGGAACGTCTTCTGCATCACCCCCAGATGTTTCTCTTTCACCTCAGTAGGTAACTTTTACCTCCAAAAGGTCAAATATTGTTTCTACTTCCTGTCCTCATGTAAAAAATCAAGAACTCTTTCTAACACGTTTCTAATTATACGTCATGCTCATCTTCCTCTAATCACGTTCAGTATACAACTGTGACAAACGTGACATTTTTTTCCCTTTTTCTTGGGCCAAGGATGCTGCCACAGAAAAATAATTCCTGCCTATTTTGAACTCTGTGGCACCAATTTGAAATAATGGCTAATCACTGAGCTCATCATTTGGAACTGCTGGGTAATCCACCCAGCAGTGTGGGAGCGGGGCTACGGCTGCCCCGAGGAAGGTCCTGCGGGACGACCCAGGAAAATGAGGGCAGAAATGAGAGAGAGGGGAGAGGGAGACAGACAGAAAGACAGCACAGGAGCTACTGCCTCTGATTAGAAATTGCTTTACAATTACACATAAACGGTGACAGCCAAGTGGTTTGCCTGTTCCGGGCTGTACTCTCTGTGAGTCAATTGACTCACTTTCTCCCAGGACATTGATAAGACTTTCTCAAGGCTTTTTTTAAATCTAGGAAATATTAAGTACCTCTTAACGCTCTTTGTAGAACAGAACCCTTTCTACCAACTTGTGTCTCTATAATAGGAAGGGAAAAGTTATGTTCTCATCTTACCCACTAGAGCGGCCTATAGGTAAAGCAATCTCAGAATCTTGTTCCACTGGGGAGATGGGTATGAATATTATTTTGAAAGAAACTGCACCCAAGTTAGACCCCGTGAATACGGGATTGAAAAGTGGGAATTCGTGTGGTCCCTACTGAAACGTGAAGCATGCAGGTCTGCAGCGCCATCGATTCAAAAGCCAGTTTTTAAGGGTTAGGTTCTTAACACCTATGATCGTCCCCCGGATCCTCGGGGAAGTGTTCCAGGACCCCCAGTGGATGCCTGAGACCGCAGATAGTACCGGACCCTACACGCACGACGTGTTTCCTGTCCACACACCCCTGTGACAGGGGTTAATTTACAAGCTAGGCACAGTGTGCCGAATTCCCAGCGTCACTCCTGCTGAGCTTTGGGGTCATTACTAAGTAAAGTTAGGGTCGCTTGAAAATAAGCTGTGACACCTCGGCCGTTGATGTGATAACCAAGACGGCTACTAAGTGACTGACGAGGAGGGTGTGCCGGTCGAAGGGATGGTTCATGCCCCGGGGAAGGACGGAACAAGACTTCGTCACGGTGCTCAGACGGTGCACAATTTAAAACTTACGAAGTGTGTTTACTTCTGGAACTTTCCATTTAATATTTTCAGATCACAGTTGACCACAGGTAATTGAAATTGCAGAAAGAGAAACCGTGGATGGGCGAGGGCTCCCGTATTTCAACGAACAACGGCCAGAACACACAAAAAGTAGAGCCTGGCCCACACCTGCCGCAGGCAGCCCCGGGCCCAGCCCGTCCTCTGCAGTCACGGCCCAGGGCCCAGCCTGCGGAGGTCACACACGTAGGGGGTCCTGCAGCCAGTTCAGGAAGCCCAACAACAACCCGGTGACAGTCGAGCAAGCGGCCAGGACTGGATCGTCACTGACCACTGCCCTGAGTCTGTCCCCGCTTCCCCCGAGGACCAGCCACAGGCACCAGTCCTGAGGAAGCCCTTCTAGTGGGCGCATTGCACCTGCCCCACCTCAGCCCCCGTCGGGGGGCAGCAAATACCCTCCCTTCTCCCCCTGGAGAGCTGCCCCACGGCCCTGCCTGCCTTTCAGCCTCTCCCAAAGGCTCCTGACCAAGGCCAGCCCCCCTCCCCAGCAGGCTCTGTGTGAGCGGCCTCTGCTCCTCTCATCTGGGTGGTTTTCATTTATTTCCACAAGATTGAGAATATCCTGGCTTTTCTTGGCGTCCTGACATCTACAGTCCTTAGGCACTGGTGTAGATCTGTTTGTTTTCCCTTCTCAAAGTATCGTATATTCTTGGTATCAATAATCTGTAACATCTACGGATGAACTGACCTGACCAGCATGTACTACGTGCAGCTTTGAGGAAAGCCTCTTAGTCCATCAACCCATGGAAACACTGGCTAGCTTGTAGCATTGCCATTATTTGAGCTGCAATTTCAAATCCTGCAGCAACATGCCATCAGATTACTCTGCGGGAAAGGATGGAAGGGGTACAATTCTGCCATTGCGTTCTCCTTAACCTCCTCCCCATGTGCTGCATTTCAGATGGCACGTATTTTTCTCTGCTCCTAGACCCACTCATCTTCACCAAAGACGTTCATTCACTTTGTAGAATGGATACACGTCTTTAGGACCTGTCTTCCCTAAAGCCCTTCTTAGCAGCAAAATCACTGTCTATCTGTGTCAGCCAGGCCTTCCTCCTGCAAGGGAATTCCACAGGTGTCACACCCATAAATGCCACTTCCTTGATGAGTTCCAGACCCTGGATTTTCCAGAAGAATCTCATTTTTACTGAACAAGGATCCTGCAGAAAGACTTAGGGAAGTGGCAGGCAGAATTGCTTTGTGGGTTGATTCATTTAAATTTATTCAATCAACCAATAGTGATTAAGTACCTATTCTGTGAGAGGTTCTGAACGCACATGAGTAACACGGTGTGCACTGCCCCCAGGGGCTCTCGGTCCAGCTGGACACACGGTCACGAGGCCACAGCCGTGGTGAGAGGTGTAATCAGGCTCTCCCAGCACAGATAAGCACTTACCTCTCTGGACATTTCATTTCTCGTGGCCCATGTCCCGTATTTCATTCTTATGAAGACAGTGGAGACACTGCACAAAGCTCACTCTCTCCGATTTTTCAGCATCTGGTACTTATGCCCAGTACGTGTTTGTTGAATGAATGAAGGAAGGAAGGAAGGAAGGAAGGAAGGCTAGCTTGAGGAGTCCAGCTGTGCCTCCAAGTCCTTCTCTGTCCCTGCGGGGCCAGGACTCAGGCCAAACAGTGGAGGCTGGGACTCCCCCCGAGCAGCCAAGCAGACATGGAGACAGACACCTCACAGCTTGGTGCCCCGGACGCTCCTGCCCCTGCATGTCTGCAAGATGTTATGTTTATGCCGAAGCTACCAGGGCCGACTGGCACCTTCAGTGAAGCTACTCCCGGTCCACGGGTAGCCTGACCCTGCAGAATCCTATCTGGAGATTTTTACTGCGTTTAGAGATTTGGCTGGGAACATTCCCACAGAGATAGACAGATTTACATTCTTGAGAATTTTTAATGTCATTGGAAAATTCTTACTGCATGACATTTAATGAAAAAGGATGGATGAAAAATTTGAATTGGGGGTATAATTTTTTTTTAAGGCAGAGAAAAGATTGAACAGAAAAATGCTTACACACTTAAACAGAAATTTGAAATGAGGCTTCCCCAAAGGCAGTGAATGTTTTGTGTGTGTGTCGGTTTCCTATCGCCTCTGTGACAAATTACCACAAACAGTGTCTTACGAGGACACAGTTATCTTACCGTCTGGAGTCAGGGGTCTGGAGTGGGTCTCCCTGGCCTAAAATCAAGGTGTTGGCAGGGCTGTGTTCCTTCAGGAGGCCAGGATGGGGTCTGTTCCTGCCTTTCCCAGCTTCCAGAGCTGCTGCCTTGCCCGGCCCGGCCCCTCTGTCTTCAGCCGGCGCTGCCCTCTCTCTGGTTTAAGGTCCCCTTGTGATCACGCTGGGCCCACCCACATTATCCAGAATAATCTCATTTTAAGGTCAGCTGTTAACAAATGCAGTTTCGGGGACTTCCCTGGCGGTCCAGTGGTAAAGAATCTGGCTCACAACGCAGGGGACGCGGGTTCGATCCCTGGTCAGGGAACTGGGATCCTACATGCTGCAGAGCAACTGAGCCCCACGCCGGAACTACTGAGCTTGTGTGCACCCCAACTAGAGAGCCCACGTGCCGCAAACTACAGAGCCCACGTGCTCTGGAACCTGCGCGCCACAACTACAGAGCCCACGTGCTCTGGAACCTGCGCGCCACAACGAGAGAAGTCCCAGCGCCGCAGTGAAAGATCCTGCATGCCTCAGCGAAGATCCCGCGCGCCGCAACTAAGAAGCGACACAGCCAAAAGTAAATAAATTAAGTAATAAATAAATCTTAAAAAACAAACACCCCTCCTCCCCCCCGCAATTTCAACTGCAACCTGAATTCTCCTTTGACCTAACATGTTCGCAGGTTCTGGGGATCAGGGTGTGGACATCTTTGGGGGCCATCATTCTACTGACCACATGGCCAGTGTTGGGACTCAATATTAGTTTTACTTTATTTTGGTTTTTCCCAGTGTTGTTTAGATTCTTCTTTTTCTTAATGAACATATATGATTTTCAGAATAGAGATGTTTGTTTTACTTTTCTTATAATTTTTGGAAAAAAAATCTCTGTATGCACTGGATTTAAATGTCTGCATCACATTTCAGTGTACTGATGTCCATTTGAGGATTTTATGAATGGTATTCAGGTAGGAAGGTCTTCTCACGTGTGTAGTTCAGCCTTATCCCTGCAGTGAAGTTCTGGAGAAGGACGTTGATGTGACTACTCAGCTCTGCACTGGCGCCACGACGCAGCACGGTGGGTCACGGCCCCTTAGGGGCACCTTGTCACTTCCACACCTGCTGCTGTTAAGAGGTGTTGGGGGTGGTTCTCGCTAAGTCCCAACTCTCAACTTTCTCATCGAGACACTGAACTGGGTGCCGTGCACCCTGCAAACGTTTGGCCTCTGCCTTGGGTGGGCCCCAGGCCATGGCACCCGTCCTGGAGGGGGTCCCCGCTGGGGTTGTGACATGGACTAGAGTTAGGGGCTGGGGGTGAGCACGAGCTCGCTCCCCCAGTTGTCTGGCCTCTGGACCGTCCTCCTCAGCCTCTTCAGACTGCCCTTCGGCCCTCAGTGAGCACGGGGCTGGGCCGCCATGTGACACAGCCGGCTTCCCGCTCACGTGCTGGTCTCTGTGGTCTCTGCGTCTCCACGAAGGGTTCAGAACACGCTCCCCCCCCACCAAGAACACACCGCGTTGGCATCTTGATTGCTCTGGGCCAAGGCACCTGAGAAGCAGCAGTCACAGAAGTGGCCCTCTGGCCTCTCTCTACCTGAAAGCAGGGCATGAACTTCCCCATGAGGCAGGAGCCCCACCCTGCACCAGGGAGAGCAGAACATTCTTATCACTGGAGAAGGGGGTCGACGCAGAAAGGGATCTGGGCAAGCCCAGTAACATGACCCTGATCTCCTGTTGGGGCCTGTATGTTTCCTAGTCTCTGTGCCACAGTTTACCTCGTCACAGCGCCAGGACTTATCATATCTTTAAGAAGTGGACAAGCTCTGGATCCTAACTGCTTCTTTAGTCTTCATTTTCCTTATGAAGACTCCTCTGTGTACACAAAAATATTAAATAAAATCTACATGTGCTTTTCTCCTGCTAATCTGTCTTATGTGGGTTTAATTCTCAGGCCCCATGACAGAGCCTAAGAGGGTGGAGGGAAGATTTTCCTCCCTACAAAACCTTGAAACCTAATTTGTGTAATGGAAACTGTGATTGGCTTAGTTAGGATGGGTTATGCACTTGTCCACTGAGTAAAATCGGCCATGAGCTGGAGCCTGCGGCGTCAGGGACACCCTGTCATCAGCATTGGAGGTGGATGGAGAGTTCTCAGGGAAGGGGCTGACCCGGAGAGGCCTCCTTGAGGGTGTCCGCCTGGCCTTTGCTGGGAACCCATATACATCAGGCCCTAGGGGGCAGCTGAGTATAAGCGGGGCTGATCCAGTTCACTTCTTGGGAAGGAAGGACAGATCACAATTCATCGCACTGCCAGCGCTGCCATGGTTCTTCCTGGTCTGTGGAGGGACGAGCAAGAAGGGAGTGGAAGGAGGCCGACATTTGGGCGGTGAGAGAGTTCCAGGACTATGAGGGTCTCATCAGCTCAGCCCGGTTCAGGACGACCTCCTGCGGCTGGTGAGCTGTGTAGCTGGGGGTCGGCCCCAGAGCCACGTTACAGTTTTAAACCCTAAAGGCCTGCGTGAGGACAGCACTGCACGTTCCGTGCATTTGGTGAAAGGCCAGGCTGCTTGGCTGGATGGTGAAGTTATTGCAAATTGGATAATTCCTAGTTACTTTGTGCTCTTCGTTATTTACCACCTGGCCTATTGTGAATGTGCGTTATCCCTGTAGCAGAGAAAAACACAGTGAACATTTTAAAAGATATTGACTCTTTTAACACCAGTATAAGAAATATGTTGCTATTGAATGGAATGAAAAGGGACAGGCATACTGCATAAGCAAAAGCCTTTACACACCCAGTTATTGAAGAGAAAGGAGGAGGAGGAGGAGGAGAGAAGAGGGAAAGATGGGCGCATCCTGACGGAGCGGAAGTCGCCAACACCGAAATCCCGTGCTGCCTCGGCACCGAGGCTCGCTGGGCTCACTGGGCTCATCGGGTCGCACTTCACCCCTCCAGGTCCGCAGCCCCTGCATGTGAATGCTGTGCAGTCGTTGACGTGCTGTGTTGCTTTTTTTCCATTTGACACCTTAGAAAAGGACTGATTCAATGATGAGATGGAATTTACTGTGGGTCCGTGAAAGCCTGTGATTCTGCACAGCTGGCGGCCACTGAAGGTCAGTGTGCTGGGCTCTCTCCTGCGGCGCTGGAGCCTGTGCCCGTGCATGTATGTGTGTGTGTGTGTGTGTGTGTGTGTGTGTGTGTGTGTGTGTGTGTGGTGTGTATGTGTGGTGTGTGTGGTGTGTGCATGTGTGTGCGTGGTGTGCCTGGTGTGTGTGGTGTGTGTATATGTATGTGGTTTGTGTAGTGTGTGGTGTGTGTGGTGTGTATGGTGTGTGTAGTGTGTGTGTATGTGTATGTGGTGTGTATAGTGTGTGGTGTGTGTAGTGTGTGGTGTGTGTGTGGTGTGCATGTGTGTGGTGTATGCAGTGTGTATAGGCGGTACGTGTGTGGCGCGTGTGCTGAGTGCAGGGCGGGGGTGGGGGGTGTAGATGGACACGGTCAGACGGCTCCCCCCTCCCCCGCTCCCCCCGCCCCCCTTGTAAGTGCAGAGGCCACGCATCCCCCGGTGTGCGTGTGGGGCGCCCTGCAGGCCCAAGGCCCAAGTCCCTGTACACACCCCGCCCCCCTAGCGCCTCCCACACGTGACCCGGGGCTCTGTGGCTCCACCGGTGCCCTAGAGGATGGACAGGCTCGCCCAGGGCCTGCCCAATGCACAGACCCCAGAGTTGCAACAAAAGTCAAATGCGGAAGCCACAGGGCTCCCCTCCCTCTGGCAGACCCGCCCATCTCCACGCTCCTGAGAAGGAGGGGCCGCCCCCAGAGAAGGCCATCGGCGCCGCTGTGAGGCTCCTGGTTGGGGGGAGGGTCAGATGCCTAGTGGGTTCTGGCTGGGCTGGGACACGGGGGCACCTCTGGCACGCCGCCCGGCCCCATTTAGTCCGACCTGGCTGTCGGGTTGCCCAGCAGATCCCCTGGGCTCGGGTCTCCTGACCCTGCTCCTCTCGGGCAGCCACCGCAGGAGGGGAGGAACGGGGGAGAAGTCACAGAGCCCGCAGCTGGTGGGGCCTGCGTCCCGGAGGGTGGGGGGGCCTTAGGTCTGCTGAGCGGCCTGTGATCACGTCTTACAGGTTTTAAAAATGCACGTTTATGACTTTCTGTTTCCACCTTTTTTCAGCATGTAAAATAACTATTTAAATACAGTACAACCTCTTAACATGATTATAATTTTAAAAGGAAATACACAAACTTGTATACAGAAAATAGATAAGCTACAAGGATTTACTGTAGAGCACAGGGAATTATACCCAATGTCTTGTAATAACCTCCAGTGGCACATAATCTGCAGAAAACCGAATCACTATGATGTACACCTGCCTGAAATTAACAGTGTTGTAAATCTGCTACACTTCAATAAAAAACGAAAAAAAGGGAATAAATATTATGCTTGTTAATTAAGATGCTGGGAATGATTCAAACGAGACAGCAGATACAAAAGTGCTTTAAAAATAAAGGTGCTGGGGGTGGGCAGGAAATGTATTCATTGTTCCTCTCAGTATTTTATCACATTACTTACCCTATTATTTCCTTGGAGAAAACAGGTTTAATGCCTTTGGTTTGGTGACAGAGAGGATGGCTAGTAACTGGTGACCACCAGCCCTCAGAAACTGAGCGTCCTGGATGGAGATGGCCGAGGGGGGACTCTGGTGGGAGGGTTTTGATTTCTGTGCTTTCATCGTTTCAGAGTGCGAGGGGGACGAAGGCTGAGTCCTGATCCCTGGGCGGCCACAGCACCTCCAAGAAAGGTGTCGGGACAGTCGCTGAAGATGGTCCGGCTTTACTCCAGCGGGGCTCTCCCTGGGGCGCTGCAGCTGGGCCTGGGTGGGCGGGGCTTCCAGCCCAGGAGCGGGGCGGGGTCATGATGGAAAACATCAGGGGCCAGGGGATTCTTTCTGGAGGCAGGCTAGGGGGTCAGGCTTCCCTGGGTGGTCAGCACGAGCTCCGGCTAAGCCGACCCATCAGGGGTCTTGCTGAGACTGGGCGACGCAGGCCAGCTGGACCGACGCTGACGGTCAGACACTGGAGGTCGAGCCTGGAGGGGCTGAGTTTGGGCCCGGAGGGTTTGTGCGCCTCACAGAGGGCTTGTTGTGGAAGGGGGAAAGGAGCTGGGACCCAGGTCAGGGAAGCAGGTGCTTCACACACCGCGTTTATCCAGGGATGCAGTCTGGCTGTGGTTAGAAGCCGTGCTGGTCGGGCTCTACAAGCGGAAGAGGAATCCCGCTCAGGTTAAAGACCTGAAACACCGAGGCTCAGAGAGGGCAAGGAACCCTTGCAAAGCTTCACAGTGAACGCACATTGCATCTTTATGCTGAAGATGAGCCCTACCATCCTCACCTCATCTGTGAAGCCTTCGCATCACTAGCTGACTAGAGAATAATAGCTCAAGATGCTAAAATGACTTTCCAGAGTCACAGAGTTAGTAAGTCAAAGAGCTGAACTATTTATATTCCCCAAGGAACCTTTTAATCAGAAAAATATAGAAGAGTGCAAAGACAGAAAACAAAGTTCCCATAAACAGACATGTGATTGTTAGTAACATGCTGTATATTATGTTTAATCACAGGAATGTGAGCTTTTATGTTTTCACCATCATTATGTATACATTTGGATATAGTCACTGAGGTTATCATAGGGTTTTAACATGCAAAATAAGATAAATTAGAACAAATCAATCATTTAAGTTTGTTGTCAATTCCCTATCGGTTGCAATGTGTAGATTGTTTATATTTTATAGAGTAGCCAATTTCTTAAAAATTCAAAACAGCAAATACTTTTTGATTACCTTGCTTACATACTAGATACATAATATATATGACCTATACATAATTTGTTGTCTATGTGTCAAAATTCATATATATAACTACATAAGCCAAAGTGGAATTTTCTTACTCTGATTCTCAAGCTTACTTCCCACAGGTAACCAGTACTGAAGTTTGGTGCAAATCCTTTCAGGCTCTATTTTTTTTTTTTTAAAGTAGAACTAAAATTGTAATCCAGGTCAATGTGCTCCAAATTCTGTGTTCTTTCCATAAAGTGAGATAATGTGTGTGAAGTACCAGCAAATGCCTAGTGTGTAGTAAGCACTCAGTAAGCTGTAGTTTCGTTTCACTTCTATCAACCCCGCTGAATGGAATTAGTGATCAAATCAGTGAATTCTTGGTGCAAGTTTTGTTCTCAGTACCACACTGGGTATAGGATGTACTTGAGAAGGTGTGAAGGGTACAGAATGTCATTTTAATAATACCTACAAGTAAGGGAGTCCAGACAGAAGCCTGGTCGGGAGGGTGCTAGGTAACCTGGTAACAGAGCAGGGCGTGAAGGCTGACCTTCAAGGCCACAGTGATCTTACCCCTTAATCCGCCAGGTGTCGTCAATGACAGTTCCCTCGCTTTTGATAAAAATGCATTGCAGGCGTATGGCAGTTCCCACGGGGGCCTTCCGGGTGGCGAATGTAACTGCAAGCAGATAGGTTAGGGGGTCCCCGGACAGACAGAACTAGGAATGGCTTTCTTGACATAAGAGAACCCAGTTTGTGATCTAAGCCTGGCCACAGTGCTTGCCCTTGAACGAACGGGTCTCAGTCATTAATTTTAAGGGAACAAAGGAATGCAGGAACAGAGAAGAGGCGGTCAAAAGTAGTGCAGGGATAAGCAGAGTCGTAGCTCCTCTTCGAGGGATAGGCCTAATAACACATCCTCGCGCTCTGAGGGAACTAAGGCCCCCTCCCCAGTGGAGGGTGGAACGATGACGGTGACCTTCCTGACTTCAATCCACTTGAGCTTGGACTCTGTCGACCTTTGCCCCACTTCTGTGCTGAGTTCTCCTCTGCTCGAGCCCCTCATGAATATGCGTGTAGCCTCGCTTAAAACGTCCTCAGTTTTTCTGTCAGCGAGACACTGCCTGAAGGTCCCTGGTGTTCTCCTTACTTGCTGCAAGTAATGGTAAATCCCTCCTTCTCTCCATCTTTGGCTTGGTTGTGTCTATTGGCTGGCCAACCACCAAGAGGCGAACCCAGTTTGGGGGTAACAAAACCACCAGCCTGTGGAGGCTCGAACTCCGTCGGATACGCCTGGTTTCATGCCCCTCGTAACTGGAATAACGTGACTTCAAATCCAGCTGCCTTTGCTGCTCAGATCCGCCTCTGCACCCTCCCCTCCCGGGGTGTGGACCCGTCTCTGGAGGCCGCTTAGTTCGCTCAAGTTCTGGTTGCTGGAAGCTTCTGTGTGGTGCCCCAGACAGCACTCTCCTTTAAAACTAATTTGGCCAGAGTAAGATCTCACCAGGTAGAGCCTTCAAACAGGGATGGCACACTTGACCTTTGTTAACAGAGTTCCTACACCAGTGAATTTTCAGGACTGTATTAGCCAATAAGAGCAATTCAGGCTCAAATTAGTAGCTTCCTCCAAGGAGAGCTCAGTAAATGAAAGGTTCTGGAACCATGTCTTTCTAGATCTAGAAATGAATTCTTATGTGTAAGCGTTGTATTTTTTTAAAATTAATTAATTACTTTTTGGCTGCGTTGGGTCTTCGTTGCTGCGCGCGGGCTCTCTCTAGTTGCGCCGAGCGGCGGCTACTCTTCATTGCAGTGCGTGGGCTTCTCATTGCAGTGGCTTCTCTTGTTGCAGAGCACGGGCTCTAGGCACGTGGGCTTCAGTAGTTGTGGCATGTGGGCTCAGTAGTTGCGGCGCACAGGCTTAGTTGCTCCATGGCATGTGGGATCTTCCCGGACCAGGGCTGGAACCCATGTCCCCTGCATTGGCAGGTGGATTCTCAACCACTGCGCCACCAGGGAAGCCCCGTAAGTGTTGTATTTTTGTGACACTGAATTAATTGTGTCAAGCACACCTCTTACAGAACTTTAACAATAGCATGACTTAATTTTATAAAACTCATAAATGAGTAAATGAGTGACTAGGACCAAATTCCTAGAACTCCCAAGAAGTGCTCAGAATTCCGGGATGCCTGAAGCGCAGTCACCAGTCCCTTCCTGCTTGCCTCGGGCGCTGCGCTTTGGGTTGCAGGTCTGCCCTCCTGAGCTCTCCTAGAAATAATGCAAAACGTTGTTTAAATATATTGGAATTTAGCTTTTTTATTTAGTTAGCCTGGCCTTCTTATTCCAGATCGGACTGGATTTGCAGGAGGTTACAGATTAATTTATAAAGAATAATTTCAAAGCAGAGAAATGCGGATATGCCAGACAAAGGAAGCCAGTGGTCCTGCACAGGCCCGGTGCTCTCTTGGTGAGAATAAAGGCATCCGTGTTATTTGTTGAAGTGTTCTGAGTTAGTGTTCTGTTTTGTTTGTAGTGACCTTGAAGGGGCTGTGTTTGGATCCTGGCTTTGTTTGGTAACCTCTATTTTATTGTTTCTGATTTTTATCAATGTTTCTGCTTGCAGTATGTTTATTTTGACAGAACCCTGTGGGCCCCAGGTACAAATTCATCGTGTGTAGGTAGCACATCTTAGAATCATCACCATGTCTATGTGTTCAGTATTTCCATCCTGAAGTCTTTCCAGTCCAGAAGACCAAGCTTATCTGACCTGGTTTGAAAAGGTGTGTAGATATATAATTTTATCATTCTTATATATTCCCATGAAGAAGGAATTCTTTAATTTCTGCTGGGTAGATTATTCTTCAGTGGGTATTCTGGGGTTTCACATCAGTTTGTAACATTTGTGCCTGGTGGGCCCAGAGATATTTGTGTGCCTGTGTGTTTATCTCCTGACCCTCTCGACTCACTGAGAAGGGAAGGTGGGGACCACTGGGCTTCTTGCCACGGCCTTGCTTTCCAGGTAACTGGTTGGTATGTAAAATTCGCCTTTCCCCCTCCATGCCCTAACCACTAACGCTGTCAGGGCCCCCGTGCCTGTCACCACTGGGTCTGTTCTCGGGGCTCCTGCAGGCCTCTTCCAAAGACAGACTCAGAGCCTCTTTTCATTTTAAAAATTTTGCTGCTAATCGTTTCTGGAAAAACCCAACAGGTACAGTTGATTTCTTTTTTTTTTTTTCAGAGTAGTAAAGATACAAAGCTTAAGAAAATGTTTATAGAAGCCTACAGTTATGGATTCTTTTTATAAAATGTACTTTTAAATCCCTCAAGTAATACACGTTTGGTGTGAAAACATAAACAATACTGACATATACTGAGTAAAAAGTTTCTCTATGGATGGTAATTTGCTGGGCAGAGCGTTTGCACACTAACATTGTGATAGATGCTAACAAATGGATGCCTTCCGAAAGCGTTGTACTGTTTACACGCCACCAGCAGTTTATTTCCTTGCACAGCTACCAGTTTCCCTAGGTGCTTCCCAACACTGGGTGCAGCTTTGCAAATGTTTACCACTTTGATAGGCGGGAAAAGGGCATTTCATGTTTATTTGCATTTCCCTCATTACAATGGAGTTGAATATCTTTTTATATTTTATTGTTTGGCTCTTTTGTGAGACATGAAATCAAAGTCATCTTGTACTTGGGAATGTGTGAGGTACCTTTCCTGCTTCTGAGTTTTGGTGAGAGGCCAGAGGCCTCTGCCCCAGGCTGGGGTTTGGGCGGAGGCCCTGCCACGTTCACCGTGACTGTAGCTGTAACCTGTCTTACCTAGAAAAAGTAACAATTTTCAGCTGTCATAATTAGCTGTCAAAGTTCCTTCAACTGCCTGTGAACTACACCACGTGGGCCACATCTTACTTGCTCGTCAACGTCAGGCTCCCCCAGGGAGCACCACGGCGGGTTCCAAGATGGCTTGGCCAGCGCAGCTGCCCACTTTTCCCTCGGCCCCTGGGCTCCTAACGTGGAGACGTTGGAAGCTCGCGTCCCTCCCCCTGCCTATGGCCGAACACGGTCCCTGCACCCGCCCCGGCCGCGCCCACCGCCTGCTGCCCATCCCGGGGCTCGGCCGCACTCTCCCCCCGGCAGGTCCACGTGCCCAGCGCCTCCGCCCTCGGGGGTCCTGGCCACTATTCGCGCAGTTTCCCACCCGAAAAGGCGCGGGGGCGGGGCGCCCTGGCGGGAACTGTAATCGCTTCCAATCCCGCCCCCCGCGCCCTCGAGCCGCGGACCCAGGGGTGTGCGCAGGCGCACTATGCCCGCTACGCGTCCGGCGGCTGTCGCCATGGTGACCGGAACCCCGGCCGCCCCGCCCCCCGCGCCGCTGCCCCGCAGACCTGGCCGCGCCCCCCCGCGGGGTGAGGGGGTCAGCTCGGGGTTGGGGGGATCCCGGGCTGAGGGGTGAGGAGGCCCGCCCGGGTTGCGGGGGCCTCGGGCTGAGGGGTGAGCGGGGGCGGCCCGAGATGAGTGGGGGCCAGGTTAAGGGGGCCCGGGTGAGAGGTGATCCCGGGTGGAGGGTGAGGGGGTCGGCCGAGGATTCGAGGATCATCCCAAGGTGTTGGGGGCCCCGTGGTGGGGGGTGAGGTGTGAGGGGGTCGGCTTGGGGTGGGGACCCGAGGTAAGGACCTCGTGGAGTGATGTGGGGGGCGGGGACCTCGCTGAGAGGAGGAGGAGCCTCGTTGGAGGTGTGGGAGGGTCGGTCGGGGTCAGGGCCTGGCCGGAGGGGCGGTGACTTGGGGGGGGCGACCGCGAGCAGGGGAAATGGGGGCCCGGGGGGTGTGGCCCGGCCTGGAGGTGGGCCCGGTCCCGGGCGTACGGTGGGTCTCGCTGGGTGCGGGGACCGGGTCCGGTCCGGGAGGGGCCGGGGCGGGGCGGGGGTGGGGAGGGCCCGGTCCTGGAGGTGGGCCCGCCCCACAGTCCGGCCCCGCCCGGCCCCACTGGCCGCGTCCGGTCCTGCAGGAGCCGCCGCCGGTGCGTCCGCGCTGCGGGCCGGCCGAGGAGGGGCGCGCACGGACGCACGGACGCACGGACGCCGGCGCCCGCCCGGGAGCATGTGGAAGCTGGGCCGGAGCCGGGTGCTCCTGGACGAGCCCCCCGAGGAGGAGGATGGCCTGCGGGCGGGGCCGCCGCCCTCCGTCGCCCCCGCCGCCGCCGCCGCCGCCGCAGCGCAGGTGAGGGGGCGCGGGTCGGGGAGGGCGCGGGTCGGGAAGGGCGCAGGTGAGGCCTGCGCTGTGCGGTTGGAGAGGGGCACAGGTGGGGTGCGCAGGTGAGGCCCGCGCCGCGAGGCCCGTTAGGATCCCCAGGTTGGTCCGGGGGCCACCGCGTGGCTCGTGGTGACCCCCCACGTTAGGAGTGACTGAACCCCGCGCCCCGCCACCCCTCTCGCGCGGGTTCGGGACCGCGGGCGCAGTCCCCGGAGGTGGTAGGGCACAGGGCGCGCACCCAGGAGCCTCGGGCCGTGGCCTTGCTGCGGACGGGGACCTGCCTGCCGAGTGGATGGTGCCGGGCCGTCCTCTCCGCGGCGAGTCTGGAACCGCGCCACGCCGGGGCGGACTCACGGGCAAGGCCTGGACCGGTGGGGGCCAAAGCAGCGCGCTAAGTGTGCTAAATACTTGTTTGGATAAGCAACAGACCTTCACCTATGTTTAAACCTTTGGCTGGAGAAAGAAGGCAGATGTCCTTTATACAGAAAGACACTGGCCCTACAAGTTCAGAGATGTGCCTGGAATGTTTAGAATTTTTTAATTAAAAAGGATCGCAGGTGGATCCTGTCTGCGCTACAAATGCTTCCCTCCACCTCACCCCCAACGCAGCGTTCCTTTCCATGTGCGGTGAAATTCAGCTCTTTATTTTTAAAATGACGGTGGTCATACAGTTTCTTGTTTGTTAAATGTTTGGAAACTCTCCTGTTGCTGGTGGCCTGTAACGGAAGTTAATGGGGATCTGTATCTTTCTTCTCAGGACTTGTAAATAGTTCACCAGATTGTTTCTTTCCCAGTTGGTTCTAAATAACTTCCCTTGGAACTGAAGTTGTCTCATATTGATAAGACAGTTTTTTATAGGAGTTAAATGCCCTTGATTAAGCATGTAAATATGGTCCCTTTCCGAAGTGTCTTTCAGAAATCAAGCTTTGGTGGTATTAGTGCTCACCCTACGATTTATTTATTTACTTGTTTGTTTGTTTGTTTATATTTATTTATTTATTTATTGCGGTACGCGGGCCTCTCACTGTTGTGGCCTCTCCCGTTGCGGAGCGCAGGCTCCGGAGGCGCAGGCTCAGCGGCCACGGCTCACGGGCCCAGCCGCTCCGCAGCATGTGGGATCTTCCCCAACCGGGGCACGAACCCGTGTCCCCTGCATCGGCAGATGTACTCTCAACCACTGCGCCACCAGGGAAGCCCTACTATTTATTTTTTAAATCTCAAAATTTTATGGTTACTTTATTTTTATAAATTTATTTACTTTGGGCTGCGTTGGGTCTTTGTTGCTGCGTGCGGGCTTTCTCTACTTGGCGGTGAGCGGGGGCTACTCTTCGTTGCGGTGCGTGGGCTTCTCATTGCGGTGGCTTCTCGTTGCGGAGCACGGGCTCTAGGCACGCGGGCTCAGTCGTTGTGGCTCACGGGCTCTAGGGTGCAGGCTCAGTCGTTGTGGTGCACGGGTTTAGCTGCTCTGTAGCATGTGGGATCTTCCTGGACCAGGGCTGCAACCCGTGTCCCCTGCATTGGCAGGTGGATTCTTAACCACTGTGCCATCAGTGTGGTTACAGAGTTATTTAATTTTGTAAATAACTATTATTGGTCAAAGATAAGCAATATTTGTTGTTTCTGAATGAACTCTTAAAATTTTTTAATTGATTCTTCCTATGTTCTGCTTCTGTTTCTCCTAATGAATCCTAAAACACGTTTTTTTCCCTCTTAAGTTAAATCACTAACAGGGAAAAGTTGGAAGGATAGGAGATTGAACACCCACATATATATTTCCTAGACTCAACCATTAGTGACACATTTATTAAAACTTTTTTCCCGATCTTCAAGTTTACAGAATTACAGTCTATACCTTTTTTTCTCACTGTGTATTTGTGTGTGTGTTTTAATAGTCTTTATTTTTAGGTACCCAGCAGTTGAGTGGAAAATGCAGAGTTCCCATATACCCCTGTCCCCATACAGACACAGCCTCCCGCTGATACTAGCAAAATCCCATTTGTTACAACCAGTGAACCTCCACGGACACATCATTATCGCCCGGAGTCCACAATTTACATTAGGGTTCCCTCTTGGTGTTGTTCGTTCTATGGGTCTGAACAAATGTGTAATGACATGAACTCACCATTATAGTTCCATACAGAGGAGGTTCACTGCCCGAAAAACCCTCTGTGCTCTGCCTGTTCACCCCTTCCTACAGCCCCACAACCACTGATCTTTTTAGTCTCCGTAGTTTTGTCTTCTCCAGAATGTCAGAGTTGAATCATAAAATATGCAGCTTTTATAGATTACTCACTGAGCAGTATATTTAAGGGTCCTCCCTGTCTTTTCACGGCTTGGTAATTCATTTCTTTTTAACGCTGAATAATATTCCATCGTCTGCGTGTACCAGTTTACCTGTTCACCTACAGAAGGGCATCTTGGTTGCTCCCAAGTTTTGGCCGTTGTATATAAAGCTGCTGTAAAACATCATGTGCAGGGTTTTGTGTGGACATTAGTTTTTTTGCGGGCCTCTCACTGCTGTGGCCTCTCCCGTTGCGGAGCACAGGCTCCGGACGCGCAGGCTCAGCAGCCATGGCTCACGGGCCCAGCCGCTCCGCGGCATGTGGGATCCTCCCAGACCGGGGCACGAACCCGCGTCCCCTGCATCAGCAGGCGGACTCTCAACCACTGCGCCACCAGGGAAGCCCTGCCCCATTTTTTGATTGACTTGCTTTTTCTCCTTATTGTTGAGTTTTAAGAGTTCTTTGTGTATTTTGGATTTTCTCCTTATTGTTGAGTTTTAAGAGTTCTTTGTGTATTTTGGATAACAGTCCTTTATCAGATGTCTTTTCCAAATATTTTCTCCCAGTCTGTGTCTTGTCTTTTCATTTTCTTAACATTATGTTTCACAGAGCAGAAGTTTTTAATTTTAATGAAGTCCAGGTTATCAGTTATTTCTTTCATAGATCATGTCTTTGACGGTGTTTCCCCAAAGCCATCAGCACACCCAAAGTCATCTGGATTTTATCCTGTATTATCTTTTAGGAGTGAGATTTGACTGCAGCTTCTGTGTTACTTTATTAAGGGTATCTATAGTTTGATGTGTTGAAAACTTTGCTCTAGAAAAGCAGACTTTTTGTGGCAAGTCAGTCATACTCTAAATTTAGTTCATTTCATCAGGTAGCTTGATCTTTATCCCAAAACCAGCTTCACTTAGCATTAAACTTTAAAATTCACAACAAGTCTACCATAAAACTTCTGCTGGCAAAATTTTATTTTAAAGTTGAAAGAGGTAGGAATTCATACGAGAAGAATTTAATGTATCTGTTAAATTGTGTCTCATTAGAAAGATGGTCTCATTCTGTTTCATTTTCGGTCTCCGGAGACCCGCCACCACCCCTCCACCCCTGTCAGCCTGCTCATATTAAACATGTAGGCTCAGAGTACACTTTGTCTTATTCTAGAAAGGCATTTAGTTTGTATTCAAATCTGGTCTGTTCGACCTACTTGAAAATCAGGTCACATGGCTGTAATCTGTGTTGTTTTTTAAAATAGAAAAAAATAGCTTAATGTTAGCTTCTAATAAGTTTGAAATGTGAGGCATTCAGTCATTACTTGGATTTAAGGAACACTTGACTGTTACTAAAATAGCTTTAACATTATAGAAAATAAATTTCTCTGAGCATTTCTTGAGGCAATTGGCCTTTTTTGTCATGAATACACATCTATTTTGTATTAAAGTATAACAGTGCGGATTTTAAGGTGAATCGTTTATTGTAATCATTTAAAAAGAGAGACTTACAAGTTTTAATGAGTCTAATTTAAAAACAAAAAACAAATCTGCTTTGCATATGGTAAAAGATTTCTGGATATTAAATGCCGGGTCTTAACTTCTTCCTCTTGGAAGTATTGTTACCTTTTTTAATATAGCTATCCATGAAACATTTATGCATATACATAAATTATGTTTAAACTCATACATTTGTTTTCCCACTACAAACATTTTTCTGCACTTTGAATTGTTCCCTCGATAAATAATTTGTGTACCATGGAGCACTTCCTGTCTTAGCACGGCAGCTGAAAAAAGTCATCTTTAGGCCTGTGTATTATTAAATCTAACTGGGCTCCTTCTGGTGGATATGGAGTTGCTGAGTCTTCTCTAGGCCCTGCTCCAGGGTCTGTGAGCGGTGAGAAGAAAATGGGGGTCTGCGATGAGATCCGCCTGCTGAGGTTTGGGCCGGCCTTCACTTGCTTTGAGCTGCACTGCACTGGGACTTAGCTAGCTGTACTTTAATGTCCTTAAAAACAAAACTCATGGCATTTTTGGCATATTTTCATGTTAAAATTTTAAAAGGCTTAGACATATTCTGTAGGCATTCCAAAAAAGAAATCAGGGAACATTTCAGGTGCTTTTTACTCTGCTCTGAAGATAGGAAGAACCAAGGGGTAGTAAGTCTTAGTTGAGATGACACCGAATCTTTCTTGTGGGGTACTGTGAGAGCTCTGTTTAAGTTTGCTTTATGATGATGGGAAGAAAGGAGTGAAGTAGATGCTTGAAGGTTTATGGGAGCGCTTTAGTTGAGAAAGCAAATGCTCTAAGGTCTCACACTCTTTCTTGGGGGAGATATACTGGGAGGAGCATGGGCTTTGAGGATAGACTGGGCTTTAATTAACAACTTTAAGACACTTACCCCTTGCTTTTTGCACTTAGCAATACGTTTTGGATCCGATTGTTATGTGAAGAGCTTCTTTATTCTTTCCAGTGTTTGTGTGTGTTTCAGTGTTGTGTGGTATTTCCTGGTATGGATATAAAGACTTTAAATGCCAGACCTCTGTTGGTGACCTTTAGGGGGTTATTTCTAGTCTCTTTCTATTACAAACATGAGCATAAATCATTTCACATATCTGACTATAGATGTCTAGAAGTGGAGCTGCTGAGTCCAAGGGGACCTCCCTTTGTAATTTTTTTTTTAATCAAACATTTATCATTTATTAGTTTATTTTTCTATTTTTCTTATTAGTTATCTATTTTATACATATTAGTGTGTGCATGTCAATCCCAATCTCCCAATTCATACCCCCCCCCGCTTTCCCGCCTTAGTGTCCATGCGTTTGTTCTCTACATCTGTGTCTATTTCTGCCTTGCAAACCGGTTCATCTGTACCATTTTTCTAGATTCCACATATATGTGTTAATATACGATATTTGTTTTTCTCTTTCTGACTTATTTCACTCTGTATGAAATCCTCTAGGTCCATCGGTGTCTCTACAAATGACCCAATTTCGTTCCTTTTTATGGCTGAGTAATATTCCATTGTATATATGTACCACATCTTCTTTATCCATTCATCTGTTGATGGGCATTTTGGTTGCTTCGATGAGCTGGCTATTGTAAATAGTGCTGCAGTGAATGTTGGGGTACGTGTGTCTTTTTTTTTTCTTTTAAAGCTTATTTTTTAAAAAATTAATTTATTTTATTTTATTTATTTTTGGCTGCGTTGGGTCTCTGTTGCTGTGCGGGGGCTTTCTCTAGTTGCAGCGAGTGGAGACTACTCTTCATTGCGGCATGCGGGCTTCAGTAGTTGTGGCTCGTGGGCTCTAGAGAGCAGGCTCTGTAGTTGTGGCACACGGGCTTAGTTGCTCCACGGCATGTGGGATCTTCCCGGGCCAGGGCTTGAACCCGTGTCCCCTGCATTGGCAGGCAGATTCTTAACCACTGTGCCACCAGGGAAGCCCCATGTGTCTTTTTGAATTATGGTTTTCTCTGGGTATATGCCCAGTAGTGGGATTGCTGGGTCATATGGTAATTCTGTTTTTAGTTTCTTAAGGAACCTCCATACTCTTCTCCACAGTGGCTGTATCAATTTACATTCCCACCAACAGTGCAAGAGGGTTCCCTTTTCTCCACACCCTCTCCAGCATTTGTATGGAGACACAAAAGACCCTGAATAGCCAAAGCAGTTTTGAGAAAAAAAAACAAAAAAACAGAGCTGGAGGAATCAGACTCCCTGACTTCAGACTATACTACAAAGCTACAGTAATCCAGACAATATGGTACTGGCACAAAAACAGAAATATAGATCAATGGAACAGGATAGAAAGCCCAGAGATAAACCCACACACCTATGGTCAACTAATCTATGACAAAGGAGGCAAGGATATACAATGGAGAAAAGACAGTCTCTTCAATAAGTGGTGCTGGGAAAACTGGACAGCTACATGTAAAAGAATGAAATTAGAACACTCCCTAACACCATACACAAAAATAAACTCAAAATGGGTGAAGGACCTAAATGCAAGACCAATTATAAAACTCTTAGAGGAAAACATAGGAAAAACACTCTTTGACATAAATCACAGCAAGATCTTTTTTGACCTACCTCCTAGAGTAATGGAAATAAAAACAAAAATAAACAAATTGGACCTAATGAAACTTAAGAGCTTTTGTACAGTAAAGGAAACTATAAACAAGACAAAAAGACAGCCCTCAGAATGGGAGAAAATATTTGCAAACAAATCAACAGACAAAGGATTAATCTCCAAAATATATAAACAGCTCATACAGCTCAATATCAAAAACACAAACAACCCAATCAAAAAATGGGCAGAAGACCTAAGTAGACATTTCTCCAAAGAAAACCTACAGTTGACCAAGAGGCACATGAAAAGCTACTCAATATCACTAATTACTAGAGAAATGCAAATCAAAACTACAATGAGGTATCACCTCACACTGGTTAAAATAGGCATCATCAGAAAATCTCCCTTTGTAATTTTGATAGATGTCTCGAAACTGCCCTCCCAAAGAGGTTGCATGAATGTGTGTGTCAACCAGCCATGTATGCAACTGGCTTTCAGGATGGGCTGGCCAATATGATACAATGCAGTATGTCTGCAGAGTTTTAGATCTGATGGGTGAAAAGTACTACCTTAATGTGGTTTTAATTTGTGTTTCCCTCGTGGACGATATTAAATAGCTTTTCCTATGTTTATAAGCCTAAATGAAGACTTCTAAAGTCTTCCCCATCAGTCCTGTTACCATGTCACTAGATGGATTAAACTGGAGTCAAAATAACTGCATTTATGTGCAGATACAGCCTGGTGGTTCAGATATGGACGTTGTCACTTGTGTCCATATCCATATGCCTTGGTTGAGTCCCACCCCTCCTGCTTGTTAGCCAGATGCCCTTGTGCAGGCACCCCTATCCAGACAAGTTTCAGGTTTGTTTTTCATCTGTGAAATTGGGATAAGGTGAAGCTACTCTACCGTGTATTGTCTGTTGTCCTTAGACACTGCTAAAAGCCCTTGACTGGGTTAGTGCCACCATTTGCCAGATGTGTAAACCAGTCACAAAGCAGGAGGGTGACAGCTACTACTAGGTGGTTACAGAGACTCTCTCCTTGACCAGAATGGAGTCAAGCTCCCTTGTGCCCTGTTTCTGATCAATGTCAATGAGTCTTGACCCTGAGAATCTTTGTCAGCAGCTCTGGAATCTTCTTGCTGCCCGTGTGGCCCAGCCGGGGTAGGGGTGGGGAGGCTGCAGATTGACAGGAGCTTTGAGGGTGGTGGTGACAGTGATCCCAGCATCAGCCCGGCTGCACTCCTACCAGTGACACCGACCTCCTGCATCTTACTGATGTGATAGCATTTAGAGAGTACTTAACTGTCTTCTTAAGAGTCATCTAGACTCTAGTCCAGAGGCTCCACAGAGAAGGATTTTATGTCCACTGCTGTGACCCTAATGCCAAGAAAGGGCTGGAGGTGCAGCTGTGCACACCTGTCCGTGCTTGTGGAGCGAAGGGACTGGGTGCAGGATTGTTGGCACCACCGGATGTGGGAACTGGGGTTGTGTGTAAAGTGCTGAGGGGCTTAATGCAGGTCATCAGGGAAGGAATCGCAGCGTCGGTTCTCTTTTCACCGGCCTGGAAGGATGAGTGGGAGTCATCTAGCCTAGAAGATCTGATTTCTTCCTGGATACAGGTTCATTTGGGACTAGGCAGAAACTTCTTTGTGAGGTTAGTCTTATGGGACATTCCCATGATAAATCTGATGTTTAGTCTGCAAAACTCCTTTCATCAAATAAAAGCAGACAGTTAGTTGAGGGAAGGGGAGGAAGAGGAGGAGAAGATAAAAGATCAGAAGTAAAATACTCCTTCCCTCTAGATTCACTTAAGGCATCTCAAAGGAGGCCTGAATTTTCTCTGGTTTATGAGACAGAGTAGCACAGTCCAGTAGAAATACAGTGCAAAAATTTTCTGGTAGCCACATTAAAAATGTTTTTTAAAAAGGTGAAATTGGGCTTCCCTGGTGGCGCAGTGGTTGAGAGCCCGCCTGCCGACGCAGGGGACACGGGTTCGTGCCCCGGTCTGGGAAGATCCCACGTGCCGTGGAGCGGCTGGGCCCGTGAGCCATGGCCGCTGAGCCTGCGCGTCCGGAGCCTGTGCTCCACAACGGGAGAGGCCACAACAGTGAGGGGCCCGCGTACCCCCACCCCCCAAAAAGGTGAAATTAATTTCAGTGCAATATTCTAAATTAAATATATCCAAAATATTAATCATATCAATATGTAGCCAATATAAAAATTTGTTAAGGAGTTACTTCACTTTCACTTTTTTCATACTAAGTCTTTGAAATCTAGTGTCTATTTTATATTTACTAGCACATCTCAATTTGTATACTCACTTTTCCTCAGAAATACGTGGTCAGTATTTAGATTTTATAAAATTTGCAGTTGAAAAAGTAGATTGTTTTATCCAAGTTGTTCTGAACATACATAAAAGTTTTCTAATAACTGAATTGAGTGTCTTTTTTTGAATTGGTACATAAATAATTTAAAATGCGTTTCCTCAGTCGTGCTGGCCCTGTTCCAGCTCCCTGGCAACTGTGTTCAGCTGCTGGTTAGTGAATTGGATGGCATAGTTCTGGACTTTTCCCCCAGACTCAGATCAGCTCATCTCAGGTTTGTGGATGCTTGTACGTGCCTGGGCCTGTGAACCTCTCTAGGCATGAGCTGGTTGAATTCCAGGGTCCCCCGCCCTGTCCTGTTAGCACAGTGGCCACTTGAGAATGGAAATGGTTAAGGCTGGTGTCTGTCTCAGGCCCCAGGCCCCAGCATACTACTCTGTATAATGTTCACCTGTCAATGCTAATACTAAGCATTTAGATTGAAATTGTTATTCCTAAGAGTTTAAAATCCTAGTTCATAAGATTCACTTTTACTGATTTTACTAGAGCTTAAGGTCATACTACTTAGAATATTCTTTAAAAATTGCTACTCATTAAAAATTGCATCACAGAAGATTGTGATGTACCTTAAGGAGAAGATGCATGTTAGATGAGCTTTGTTCAGGCTTGAGGTCAGCGTTAATGACTATACAATACATATTAAATAAAGTGTCTTTATCCAGAAACACAAAACAAGGTTATGTATTGAATGATTGATGAAAATGTGACAGAGGCTCACAGGAACCTGACCCCGTATTTCCTGTAAGAGCAGTGATTCAGTATTTGCTGATTCATCATCCGTGGCAACTTTTACAGCGCAGCTGCCTTGAATAACGAGAATCAACTGTATTTTACATTTGAGGAACTTAAGGAAGCTAAAAAACTTGTGTAGAGTTATGTAGCCACTAATAGGAATTTGAATCCAGGTTTCTCTTGAGGTTTTTTTTTTTTTTTTTTTTTTTTTTGCTACCCTCTTTCTTTTACCTTACAGGTTATCATAAATTTGTGATATTTTTCTTCACTTTCGAAACATTCATATTTTATATTCAAAAAATTCTAGGGCTTCAACAATTAGTGCTTTAAAAAGCATTGATAAAATTGTGTCTTGCCTCAAATTTCAACAAAACAAACACCCTAGGATACTTTTACTTTTTGCTATGCTTAAGTATTGTAATAATGAGTGTATTTATCGAAGTTTTACTATGGGAGATAGATGGTTCTCTGGTGAATTAGCAAGTGAAAATTACTAGAACATTGTGAGAAAAGCAGAGCTGTCACACATACACGCACCCTTTTCTTTATTCACCTCCTTTTCAGCTTAATTATTGGAGGAAGAGCAGGTAGACTTTAAGCCGGTTGTTGAGGAAAGACAGTGAGAAAGGGGGAAATGGTGTCGCTTTGGATCCAAAAGAGGTTTGGGGGATAGAGAACAAACCAGTTTAACTGGCACGGGAGGTTGGGAAGCCCCATTAAGGGTTTCAGACTTCACCTTTTAGACAAATATTGAGGGCCTTTGAGTCAGGGCTTCATGCTATTTGACAGGAAAAACTTGTCTGAGGAGGAGGGACTAGAGGCAAGGTGCATTTAAAACAGGATTCTGGTGTAGGAGTTCGGATGTGAAATAAGATCCTGAATTCTAGATGGATTAGTGTCAGGACAAGCGGGAAGGAGTGAGCTTGCCAAAGCCGCTGGAAGAGAGCTGTTGCCTTTTGAGGTGAAGGTCAAAGGCTGAAGGGCACTCAGAGTGATCAGGACGAAGATGTCACCTCTGAGCAGCAGGGAAGCCCAGGGCGCTGTGGCTTTGGGAGCAGCTTAACTAGTTGACTGTGGACGTGTGACTTGGGGACGGCATCGCACATCCTGACGGACGAGCCGTGCAGGTGCGGTGCTGGGGGGAGGCGCTGAAGGGCTCATCATTTGTGAAAAACTGCAAGGACCTGGCTCTCCATTTCAGAACTTACACGGCAGCTGATGAATGAACTGGGCCCAGGGGAAAGGGAGTAGGTAGCCGGGTGTGAGCAGGCAGACCTGGGCCCACTTGTCACTAATTGTGTGACTAGGGGCAGATGAGTTAGTTATTCCCTCTCCAGAATCCCTGTTCTCAGTGAGAGGTTTAGAGCAGGAATTGGGCTGTGCGGGCTATACAGTCTCCATCACAGCTGCTCAACTTTGCAGCTGTCCTGTGCAAACAGCTGTGACGTGTGTAAGTGAACAAGTGTGGCTGCATTCCAGTAGAACTGTATTTACACAAACAGGGCTGGGCCATTCTTTGCTGACCCCTGGTTTAGACTAAAGGATCTTTGAAGTCTCTTCTAATTCTAAGGCAACTTGATTCATTAGAGGTTTGCAGTGTGGAATTTGTTGTGATTTCAGGTACAAGTAGGAAGTCTTACTTGCTAAACTTGGAAATAAATGGCAGGGTGCTAGAGCTCATTTATATTCTTCCTGGGCTTACATTTTATTAATTAACAAGTGTGCATTTGTACAGCTTTCCATGCTTTCACATAAATTAATTGTCTAGGTTGGTCCTTTATCTCATTCCATGATGAAATGAGTCATGCTTTTATGGTCAAGGAGAAGACGACATTAAGAACAGCGTGTGATTGTCCGCATTATCTTAACCCAGATGGAGCGTGGAGGCAAAAGGGACCGGGAGGTGTTTTGTAGACAGTAAGAACTGTGTGTGTGATGGTGTTCATCTTAGTTCTGCGGAGCCTGGGGGTCAGCAGGTGCCCTTTGGGGGAGACTGCTGACTTTCCCCCAGTGGCAAGTGTTCACTGGGTGTACAGCTCCCTAACCAGAGAGCATCGTTTGCACCAGCAGGGGCTCTGTGTCCAGGTTCTGGCCTGTCATGTGAGAGGAAGCTGTGTGTGCACCTGCCTTGCTTCCTCTCTTTCCCTCGTCACATAGGTCAGTGGTGGCGGGCTGTCTTCCACCCCAGAGGTGGTGTTGGGTTGTGTTGTGCTGTGTTACAGCAGCAAATTTTATTACAACCAAGAGGCTTTATTACACAATTCCCCCCAGTGACCTACTGTAAGTCACGTATCAGTTACTTCATTCTCCCCCTTCTGTATCAGTTAAACTTTAAAATAATACCTGATGTGATTTAGTGCTTCCTTGTAACTATTTATATCTCTTTTTAGATCTTCTTTGCCAGGTATTTGGCTATAGCTAAATACTAAGCTTGTTGACTGAAGACCAGTAATACTTTTTAAAAACAAAGTTTTATAGTGATGGTGTTTTAAACAATAAATGGAGAAGTTCTGCCCCAAGATGTTCTAGACAGTGATCGATGTGGCAAGAAAGTGTGCTAAGAAATTTTACAGAGAAAAGACAGTCTATAACTATAATTAAGACTGATCATCTCCACACCTTTCCATTTTTATCATAAGGAATATATATATCTCCATGTTGTTTTTACCTGATACCAAGCAGTTCTCCAATTTTCTGACACCAAGTGGGTGTTCTGCGATTCATTTCAGTTCTGACGTTACCTGAAGTTAGCACAGACCCCACAAGTGAAGGGCTCAGTCCCACAAGACTGCCGCCATGTCAGAAGTCAGCCACAAATGGGGTGCCCAGGCAAACATAAGAGGAGTGATGCCAGCAAGTTGGTGAAAAGGAAGCTCCAAACCTGTTTCCCCTCGGAGACACTGCCTTAACGATATATGGTCCAAAAAAGCCTTTATGACTCCAGAAGCCAATTAAGAAGTTGCAGTAAGCCAGGTAAGCACAAAGCTGAGAACAGTTGCATTGAAATGGGTAAGGAGGCTGCTTCATTTCACTCACAATAGCCATTCCCACAAGTGTAAACGCCAAACTCATGACTTCTTCATCAGGAAGGTAATAGAAGAGTAGAGCATGTGCCCTACGTTCTGGCTTTTTGAGAAGCTGCCCAAGGGACTAGTTTGTCTCACCTGACTGGCATACTTGGCACACCTGTGGCCACTGAGAACAAATGAGAGTTCAGCTGCTTGTTGCAGTGCCAGAGAACCTACAGTCCCACAGACAGATGCCAGAGGGAAAAAGAGGTTACAAGCTCTGGAAAGAGAAACTGAGAAAACTCTCTAATTGGGAAATTACATGCACAACCTCAGAGGAGACACATCCCCAGAAAATATTTAGAGGCTCCCAGAATCTCTAGCCAGCATGATTGGTGAAGGTCTTTCCCTGTATGAAGCCAGTCCATATATACTGGGAGAGGTGGTAGTTTTTTCAAATGCCCAGATCTCAGCAAAACATAATGAGGCATATGAAGAAACAGGGAAATATGGCCTAGTCATAGGAGCAAAATAAATATCCAGAAACTGACCTTAAAGAAGCTGAGATCTGTGAATTACCTAAAAATTCAAATTAATTGTCTTAAACTCAGTATGCTACAAGAGAGCATAGAGAACTAACTGCAATTGTGAAAATGATGCATGAACAAAATGTAAATATCAACAAAGAGAAAGTATAAAAAAGGACCAAATTGTGGAGCTGAAGAATTCAATAGCTAAATTGAAAATTTCTCTAGGGGGTTCAATAACAGAATCGACCAAGTAGAAGAAAGAATCAGTGAGTTTGAAGACAAGTCACTTGAAATTACCGAGTCAGGAACAAAAAGAAAAAAGAATGACAAAGAGTGTAGAAGGCCTAAGAGACTTATGGGACACGAATAAGTGAACCAGTACATGCAGTGTCAGAGAACTAGGAGGAAAGGGCAGGAAGTTTCCCAAACCTGAGGAAGGAGATAAATATCCAAATTCAAGTTGCTCAAAAGAGGCCCAAACCAAGACACATAATAAAACTGTCACAAGGCAAAGCCAAAGAGAGAATCTTAAAAACAGCAAGAAAAAAGCGAGTTGTCACATACAAGGGAGCACCCATAAGATTCTCAGTGAATATCTTAGCAGTAACGTTACAGGCCAGGGGGAAGTAGGCTGATATAGTCAAAGTGCTGAAAGAAAATAAAAATGCCAACCAGGAAAACTATCTGGCAAAACCGTCCTTCAAAAATGAAGGAGAAATAAGACCTTCCCAGAGAAATAAAAGCTGAGGGGGTAATTACATTGTCACTAGACTTGCTTTACCAGAAATACTAAAGGGAGTTCCTTCACGTTGAAATGAAAGGATGCTTGATGTAACATAAAAGCACATGAAAACATAATGCTTTTTGTTAAAGGTGAATATATAGACAGGTATAAAATCTGTAATACTGTGATGGTGGTATGTAAATCACTTAATTTGGGTATAGAACTTAAAAGATAAAAGCGTAAATATAGTAACTATAAATAAATGTAAAGATGTAATTTGTGATATTGATAACAAGTGGAGGGGAGATGTAAAGGAGTAGAGTTTTTGTATGTGATTGAAGTTACTAGTTTAAAAGATTGTTGTAACTATAAAATATATTATGTAGCCCCCACAAAAAAATTCCCATAGAATATACACAATAGAAAATGAGGAAGGGGTCAAAGCATGTCCCTACAGAAAACCAATGAAACAAAGAAAGGAAGCAAGAACAGAAAAGAGGAACAAATAAACTGTAAGACATACAAAAAACAATCAACAAAATGGAAATAGTAAGTGCTTCCCTATCAGTAATTACTTTCAGTGTAAATGTATTAAACTCCCCAATCAAAAGATACAGAGTAGCTGAATAGATTTTTTAAAATAAGTATGCAAGTACATCAGACAAAAAAATAAGTCAAAAATTTGTCACAGGAGACAAAGAGGGTCATCATAAAATTATATATATTACATATATATTAAATATATAATACATATATTACAGCTCCCAAATATATGAAGCAAACATTGACAGAATTAAGGACAGAAATAGACAACAACATAATAATAGTAGGAAACTTGAATACCCCACTTCCAGTAATGAGTAGAACAACATACAGAAGATCAGTAAGCAAACAGCAGATTTGAACAATACTATAGACCAAATGGACCTAACCCGACTATATAGAACATTCCCAACAACAGCAGAATACATGTTCTTCTCAGATTAAAAAAGAACATTCTCCAAGGGAAATCATGTTAGGCCACAAAACAAGTCTTAATAAATTTAGTAAGATTGAAATCATACTGAGGATCTTTTGAACCACAATGGAATGAAACTAGAAATCAATAGCTAAAGGAAAACTGGAAATTCATTTGTATGTAGAAAGTAAGACACTCTTGAACAACCAGTGGGCTAAAATCACCAGAGAAATTAGAAAATATCTGAGACAAATGAAAACAAAAACACAAGACACCCAATGTAGCAAAGCAGTACCAAGAAGGAGTTTATAATGGCAGATGCTTACATTAAAAATCAGACCTCAAGTCAGTATATTTACACTTTAAGGAACTAGAAAAAGAACAAACTAAACTCAGAGTTAGCATAAAGAAGGAAACCATAAAGAATAGAGCAGAGAGAAATGATTAGATAGTAGAAAAACAATAGAAAAAAAAGTCAGTGAAACTAAAAGTTGGTTTTTTGAAAAGATTAACAAAATTGACAAACTCTCAGAGGAAATAAAAGAAAAATCAGAAATGAAAGGTGGTATTAAAACTGATGTCACAGAAATAAAAAGGATTACAAGAGATTGCTATGAACAATTATACACTAACAAATTTGATAAACTGGAAGATATGAATAGATTTCTAGAAGCATACAACCAACCAAGACTATACATGAAGAAACAAAAATCAGAACAGATATATAACTAGTAAGGAGTTTGAATCCGTAATCAAAAACCTCCCAACAAAGAAAAACCTTGGACCAGATGGCTTCACTGGAAAATTCTTTTGAACATTTAAAGAAAATTAACACCAGTCCTTCTTAAACTGTTCCCAAAAATTGAAGAGGAAGAAACATTTCCAAACTCATTTTATGAGACCAGCATTACTCTAATAACAAAACCAGAAAAAGATACTACAAGCAGGGCTTCCCTGGTTGTGCAGTGGTTGAGAGTCCACCTGCCGATGCAGGGAACATGGGTTCGTGCCCCGGTCCGGGAAGATCCCACATGCCGCGGAGCGGCTGGGCCCGTGAGCCATGGCTGCTGAGCCTGCGCGTCTGGAGCCTGTGCTCCACAACGGAAGAGGCCACAACAGTGAGAGGCCTGCATACCACAAAAAAAAAAAAGAAAAGAAAAAAGATACTACAAGCAGACTTCTGTGGCGGTCCCGTGGTTAAGACTTCATTCTCCCATTGCAGGGGACGTGGGTTCGATCCCTGGTCGGGCAACTAAGATCCCACATGCTGCGTGTCGTGGCCAAAAAAAAAGAAAAAGATACTACAAGAAAAGTATAGAACAGTATCTTTGATGAATACTGATACAAAAATCCTCAACAAAATATTTAGCAAACCAAATTCAGCAACACATTAAAAGGATGATACACTATGACCAAGTGGGATTTATTCCTGGAACCCAAGGATGGTTCAAGATTGGAAAATCTATGTGTAACATGCCACATTAACATACTGAAGGAGAAAAACCACATAATTATCTCAATTGATACAGAAAAAGCATTTCATAAAATTCAGCACCTTATCATGACAAAGCATTTAACTGATTATAAACAGAGGGAAAATACCACAACATAATTAAGACCATATATGAAAAGCCCACAGCTAACATCCTACTCAGTGGTGAAAAATTGAAAGCTTTTTCTTGAAGATCAGTAATAATGCAAGGATGCCCATTCTTGCCACTTCTGTTCCATGTAGTACTGGAAGTCCTAGCCAGAGCAGATTAGGCAAGAAAAAGAAAAGGCATCCAAATTGGAAAGAAAGAAATAAAATTATCTCTTTTTGCAGATGACATGATCTTATACATAGAAAACTTAGAGATTCCACAAAAAAGCTTGTTATAACTAATGAGCAAATTTAGAAAAGTTGCTGGATACATAATCAGGTTTGTTTCTATACACTACAATGAAAATTCCAAAAAGATTAAGAAAAAAATCCCATTTACAGTAGCATCAAAAAGAATAAAAACTTGGAATAAATTTAACCACGGGGACAAAAATGCTATTTTTGAAACTAGAAAACATTGCTGAAAGAAATTAAAGGCGACACAAATAAGTTGAAAGACATCCTATGTTCATGGAGTGGAAGACTTGATATTGTTAAAATAGCCACACTACCCAAAGTGATCTATGGATTCACTGCAATCCCTACCAGATCCAGGGGCAATTTTTGCAGAAATAGAAAAATCCATCTTAAAATTCATATGGAATCCTAAAGAACTATGAATAGCTAAAATACTTTTTGACTAGCCCCCAGTTTTTTTCTTGAGAAAGAAAAAGCTGGAGACCTCACATTTTCTGACCTCAAAACATATTACAGACTACAGTAATATAAACAGTATGGCACTGGCATAGACAGACATACAGACCTGTGAAACAGACTAGAGAGCCCAGAAATAAACTCTCACTTATATGGTCAAATGATCTATGACAAGGGTGACAAGAACACATGATGGGGAAAGAACAGTCTGTTCAGCAAATGAAATGCAGAAAACTGGTTATCCACATGCAAAAAAATGAAGTTGAACCCTGACATTATACCATGTACAAAAGATAACTTAAAATGAATTAAAGACCTAAACATAAGACCTGAAACCATAAGACTCCTAGAAGAAAACAGGCAAAAATCTTCTTCATATTGGTCTTGGCAATGATATCTTGGATATGCCACCAGAACACAGCCAATAAAAGCAAAAATTGACAAGTGAGGCCACATGAAACTTAAAAACTTCTGTGCAGCGAAGGAAACAACAGTAAAAAGGGCAGCCTATGGAATGTGAGAAAATATTTGCAAACCTCATACCTGAGGTTTGGGGTTAATATCCAGAATATAGAAATGAACTCCTACAGCTCAACACCAAAAACAAACAAGGAAACAAACCTGATTTTTAAAATGGGCAAAGAACTTGAGTATACATTTTTCCAAAGAACTATGCAAATTTACTCTATTCTGTTTGCATGGAAATGCAGATCAAAACCACAATATCAGCTCACAGATGTTAGGATGGCCACTATCAAAAAAAACCCAGAAAATAACAAGTGTTGGTAAAGATGAAATTGAAATTGAAGAAATTGAAACCCTGTGCACTGTTGGTGGGAATGTAAAATGGTGCAGCCACTGTGGAAAACAGCCTGGAGTTTCCAAAAATATTTTAAATATAGAGAAGTACCATATGATTCAGTAGTTCCACTCCTTCCTTCCATAAAGAAAATGTGGTCCATGCACAGAATGGAATAATGCTTAGCCTTTAAAAAGAGGGAAATCCTGTCATGCTCCAACACTGATGAACCTTGGGGATATTATGCTAAGTGAAACAAACTCACCACAAAAAGATAAATATATATGATTCCACTTATATGAGGTCTTGAAATAATCAAAGTCTCAGACACAGGACGTAGAATTGGAGTGCCCAGGGCTAGGGAAGGCAGAAAACAGGGAGCTACTGTTTGGTGGTTAGGAGTTCAGTTTTGCAGGATGAAAAAAATCCTAGAGCTCTCTTGCACAACAATGTGCATATAGTTAGTACTGTACTTGCTATAGACCGAATGTTTGTGTCTCCCTGCAAATTCACATGTTGAAACCTAATCTCTAAGGTGATGGTGTTAGGAGTTGGGGCCTTTGGGAGGTCATAGGTCATGAGGATGGAACCCTCATGAATGGGATTAGTGCCCTTAGAAAGGAAGCACCAGAGAGCTCCCTTCTGTCTTCTGCCATCTGAGGACATAGTGGGAAAAGTGCCATTGTGAACCAGGAAATGGGTCTCGCCATACACTGAACCTGCAGGCCCCTTCATCTTGTATTTCCAGCCTCCAGAACTATGAGAAATAAATTTCTGTTGTTTATAAGACACCTAGTCTATTGTATTGTGTATGGTAATTCCAAACTGACTAAGACACTACTATATACTTAGAAATGGTTAAAATGGTAAATTTTGTGTTGTGTGTTTTTTACCATAATAAAAAAGTGGGGTGCCCAGGCTACCCACACGTCTCTCTAGCTGACTACAAGTCAGGGGTTCCATGATCTCCCATTGGTTTCAGTAATTAACTAGGAAAGCTTACGGAAATTCAAGAAAGCACTTTACTTAGAATTACAGGTATATTGTAAAGGGTAAAACTCAGGAACAACCAGATGGAAGAGATGCATGGAGCCAGGTGCGTGGGGAGGGGCTTCCTTGACCTCTGTGGACCTGCTGTCTTCCCTGCACGTGCCCTCACCAGCCTGGAGGCTCCTGAACCTGTTATCTGGAGGTTCTGTTTCCTCCTATCAGGCAGGATAGATCAAATCACTGGCATTGGTCACTGAGTCAGTTTTAGCCTTTCCCAAACAAAGGTCAAGGGAGGGGGTGGTGATGGGACTGGATGGATGGACAGACAGAAAGTTCTAACTATAGGAGTTTGCTTTTCTGGTGACCAGCCCCCATCCTGAAGTTCTCTAGCCACCCCCCCCACCAAGACCCCCATGCGTCATCTTATTAGCATACAAAAGACTGTAAATTCCAAGGCTTTAGGCTTTGTGCCAGGAAGCAGAGACAAAGACCAAATATTTATCTTTACCAAATCCCCAATATTTGATTTGTTGTAAATGTATATGGATTTCAAACTAGACTTTTTATTAAAATACGTAAATGTTTTCTTAAAAAACTTTAAAAAAATGATAAAATCTCTCAGTTTTTCTCTGTGTTTTTCCTCTTGCTTTTATGCTGAGAAAGGCATTTCCTTCCTTGAGATCAGATTCTCCTTAGTTCCTTTATGGCTTCATTTAAAAGGAAAAACTCTTTCATCTGTGTGGAATTTATTTTGCTGTCTGTTGTGAAAATAAGAACTTAAGTTTTTTTCTCTAAAAGTAGATAACCAGTTGTTCTAAATCTTTTATTTTTTTTAATCATTGTTCTTTTACCCTCTTTGACACATCACTCATTAAAATTGCTGTGTGTTATGGTTTGTTGGGTTTTTCCATTCTGTTCTCTTGAATTCTGCCTATTCTTGTTACATTTCCACAGTTTACTTGCTGAAGTTTTATAATATGTTTAATAACTGGTGGCACAAATTGCCTTTTATTAGACTCTTAAAAATGTCTTCCTTTTTGTGAATGAAAAATGTTGCTGGCCACATCCTGAAAAAAGGATGTTGCTGCCATCAAACCACTATAGCCGCTCCTGATGGTGAGCCCTGAGGGGACTCACGCTGGAGACAGATGGGCTGACTCAGCCACTGCAGCCCTTCCCCCCCACACCCGCTCCCCGCAAACTGTGCATCCTGAGGGAACTCTGGGTGGGAAAGCACAGGATGCTGGCCCCAGAGAGCTGAGGTGCATAGCAAAGAAATGATTTCAGTGAGTCCAGACTCTTGCATCTTGCCATGCGTAGAAAAGCACTAAATTCCTTAACTTGGTTTTCTTTAATTAACAGTACTCTTTGGATGTTCCCACTACCTGGTCTTTGTTGGAAAAGTTCTGTGTATCCTAGTTCCTCCCTTACCTCTTCAGAGCAGTCCCTCAGAGCCATCTAAGAGGCTGCATCCCAGGCTTGAAGTCCACAGAAATAAAACAATTGTCAACTTTTAGGTTGTGCTTTTTTTTTTCAGTCGACACTTTCCTGTTTACTTTTTGTATGTATGTGTCTTATTGAGCTAGGTTATTATCTTCTTTTTTTGTTTTTAATAAGACTTTATGTTTTAGAGCAGTTTTAGGTTCACAGCAAAATTGAGGGTGGGGCACAGAGATTTCCCATGTACTCCTCCCCGTCCCCTCCCCCAGCCCACTGTCACCATCCCCACCAGATGGGACATTCGTTACAATCCATGAACCTGCACTGATATATCATCACCACCCAGAGTCCCTGGCTTACATCAGGGCTCACTCTTGGCTTTGAACATTCTGTGGGTTTGGCAAATATATAATGACAGATATCCACCATTATAGTGTCATAGAAAGTAGTTTCACTGCCCTAAAAATCCTCTGTGTTCCACCTGTTCCTCCCTCCCCCAAACCCTGATCTTTTTACTGTTCCCACAGTTTTGCCTTTTCCAGAATGTCATAGAGTTGAATCACACAGTCTGTAGCCTTCACAGATGGGCTTCTTTCACTCAGTTAAATGCATTTAATGTTTTGTCATGTCTTTTCGTGACTTGATAGCTCATTTCTTTTTAGCTGAATAATATCCCCATTGTCTGGATTGGCCAAGTTAATTTATCCATTCAACTGCTGAAGGACATCTTGGTTGCTTCCAAGATTTGGATATTATGAATGAAGCTTCTGTATAAACATCCACATGCAGGTTGATATGTGATCATAACTTTTTGACTGACTCCTTTGGGTAAATACGAAGGCATGTGATTGCTGGACCTTATGGTTAGAGTATGTTTATTTGTATAAGAAACTGCCAACCTGTCCTCCAAAGTGACTTTTCCATTCTGCGTTCCTGCCCATAATGATGAGGGGTCTGTTGCTCCACATCCTCACCGGCACTTGGTGTTGTCAGTGTTTTGCATTTTGGCCATTTTCATACTTGCATAGTGGTATCTAAATGTTTTAATTTGCAATTTCCTGATGACATACATTGTTTGTCACCTTTTCATATGTTTAGTCACTGTCTATACATGTTTTAGTTAATGCTTAATTGTTTTCTGTGAAATAAATGTGCTGTGGACCCCCTGATATTTAATGAGTGTACACAGGTTCACTCTGGCTGGGACACCAGTTACAGCTGACATCTTTGATGATTCACTTTTGCATGTGAAAGTGGAAAACAGGTTTGTTTTTGTATGAGAAAATAGGAATTCACCTCTTTGGTTTCACCGTGTATATCTTCTTTGGTGAGGGGTATGTTCAGGTCTTTTGCCCATTTTTATATTGGGTTTTCATTTTCTTGTTGAGATTTAAGAGGTCTTTGTATGTTTTGGACAACAGTCAAATACCTGATAGGTATGTCTTTTGCAAATATTTTCTTCAGGTCTGTGGATTTTCTTCTCACTTTCTTGAATCTTCACCTTTTCTTGTTGTATTCCACATTCCTGAGGACCATGATTTGATGCTGATGGGGGCAGCAGCTCACTGTCTGGAGGGACTTGGGGAGAAGCAAGGGGCTTAGACCTGCATCTTCTGAGGCCCATAGGACTTAGAGCTGCCACATATTCTACCCCCATCCTAGGTAGAAATCATGCTACCAGACCAGTAATATGAGAAAAAATTTTATTTCCTCATATTTATTCTTGTCATTCAGGTAATGATTTTTTAATCTTCATTTATTCAAGTTTTTTTTAAAATATAATTTGTCAAGGTAATGTGTAACTTTTTTCTGTAATATAAACAGTATGGCACTGGCATAAAGACAGACATACAGACCTGTGAAACAGACTAGAGAGCCCAGAAATAAACTCTCACTTATATGGTCAAATGATCTATGACAAGGGTGACAAGAACACATGATGGGGAAAGAACAGTCTGTTCAGCAAATGAAATGCAGAAAACTGGTTATCCACATGCAAAAAAATGAAGTTGAACCCTGACATTATACCATGTACAAAAGATAACTTAAAATGAATTAAAGACCTAAACATAAGACCTGAAACCATAAGACTCCTAGAAGAAAACAGGCAAAAATCTTCTTCATATTGGTCTTGGCAATGATTTCTTGGATATGCCACCAGAACACAGCCAATAAAAGCAAAAATTGACAAGTGAGGCCACATGAAACTTAAAAACTTCTGTGCAGCGAAGGAAACAACAGTAAAAAGGGCAGCCTATGGAATGTGAGAAAATATTTGCAAACCTCATACCTGAGGTTTGGGGTTAATATCCAGAATATAGAAATGAACTCCTACAGCTCAACACCAAAAACAAACAAGGAAACAAACCTGATTTTTAAAATGGGCAAAGAACTTGAGTATACATTTTTCCAAAGAACTATGCAAATTTACTCTATTCTGTTTGCATGGAAATGCAGATCAAAACCACAATATCAGCTCACAGATGTTAGGATGGCCACTATCAAAAAAAAAACCCAGAAAATAACAAGTGTTGGTAAAGATGAAATTGAAATTGAAGAAATTGAAACCCTGTGCACTGTTGGTGGGAATGTAAAATGGTGCAGCCACTGTGGAAAACAGCCTGGAGTTTCCAAAAATATTTTAAATATAGAGAAGTACCATATGATTCAGTAGTTCCACTCCTTCCTTCCATAAAGAAAATGTGGTCCATGCGCAGAATGGACTAATGCTTAGCCTTTAAAAAGAGGGAAATCCTGTCATGCTCCAACATTGATGAACCTTGGGGATATTATGCTAAGTGAAACAAGCTCACCACACAAACATAAATATACATGATTCCACTTATATGAGGGTTTGTTCTCTACAATTCCGCACATACACGTATTATTACCTGACTTTTTGATTCTAGCCATCCTTGTGGGAGTGAAGTAGTATTTCATTGTGGTTTTGATTTGTATCATTTCTCTGATGACTGATGTATTGAGCATCTTTTCATGTACTTATTGGCTATTTGTATCACTTTCTTGATAGTGTACTTTGAAGCACAAAAGTTTTAAATTTTGATGAAGTTCAGTTGCTTCATGGTTTGATAAGACATCACCTTATCAGTGTCTACAAAGAAGTCAGATAGGATTACATTGCATTGAATCTGTAACCATGTTATGTATTCTGATCCATGAACATTGTATGATTTTTCCATATATCCAGATATTTTAAAAGTTTATTTCAACAATATTTTGTGGTTTTCAGAGAAGAAATTTTGAACTTCTGTAAAATGTATCCCTAAGTATTCTTTTTGATGTTTGTATGTGGTATTATTTTCTTTATTTTTTTGACTGCTCATTGCTGGTGTATAGGAACACAACTGTTATTTGTATATTGATCATGTATTGTGTCACCACATTCAACTGGTTTATTCAAACAGGTTTTTAGAGGATTCCTTAGGATTTTCTATGTAAAATATGATGTCATCTGCAAATAGAAGTATTGTACTTTTTCCTTTCCAATCTGGATGCTTTTTATTTCTTTTTCTTGTCTGATTGCCTTGCTGGCACCTCAACACAGTGTTGAATAGTGATAGGCATCCTTGACTCATTCCTGATCTTAGGGGGAAAGCTTTCAGTATTTTACCATTTAGTCTGATGTTAGCTGTGAGTTTTTCATAGATGCTCATTATCAGATTGAGGATGTTCTCTTTTTTAAAAAAAAAATCATTGATTTTTTAAATAGCATAACAAGCAAAACAAACATTTAAAACTTATTGCTACCATGCTTAGAACATACAGTGACAGTTCTATTATAACTATACAATATATGTAAATTATACTTGAAACCTGAATGTTGTGTCTTGACTTTAATTCATTTCAAACTATTTCTGATTTCCCTTTTGAGTGCTTGTTTGATTCATTGGTTATTTAGGCATGTGTTGTGTAATTTCCACCTCATGGTGAGTTTTTCCTGGTATGGATTTTTAATTTCATTCCTCTGTTGTTGGAGGCTCTACTGTGAATAATTTTATCCTATTAAATGTACTGAAGTTTATTTTATGGCCTAGCATAGGGTCTATGCTCCATGTGAACTTGACAAGGATGTGTATTCTATTGTCGGACAGTGTTATATTGAGATCTTTTAGGTCTAGTTAGTTTGTAGTGTTTTTCACGGTTGTTTATTTTCTGTCTAGTTCTATCCATTATTGGTAGTGGCATACTGAAGTCTCTTTTATTGTTGGATTGTCTAGTTCTCTGTTTATTTTTCTACATTTTTGCTTCTTATATCTTTTTCTGTTATTATGTGCCTATATGTTTTTAATTGTTATATCTTCCTGATGGTGAGCCATTTATCATTATGAAATAATCTCTATCTTATTAACTTTACAATTTTTAATGTTTATGTTATTCATTAATATAGCCACTCCAGCTTTTTTTGTTGTTGCTGTTTGCATGATTTATCATTTCCCTTCCTTTTATTTTCAGTCTGTTTTTATCTTTGAATCTAAAGTATGTCTCCTGTAGGCTGCATTTAGTTGGATCACTTTTTAAAATCCAGTATGACAATCTCTGCCTTTGATTGGATTGTTTAATCAGTTTACATTTAATAGTATTATTGCTTAGTTGAATTTACATCTGCCATTTTTTGTTTTCTTCATGTCTTTTTTGTTCCACTATTCTTCCTTTACTACTTTCTTTTGTGTTAAGTGTATACTTTCTAACGTAAAATCTTAATATCTTATTATTTTACCATCTGTAGTCATCTTCACAGTTCAGTACGGTTTTACCCGCACCCGCCTCTTTTATGCTATTATTGGCAAATGTATTACACTTGCATTACATAAGCCCAACATTACATTAGATACATGTTATTGTATACACTTTTTAAGTTAGTTATAAGAAGTAAAAAAAAATAAGCATTTATACTGTGTTTTATAATAACATAATTACTTTTACCAGTGCTCTTTGTTTTTTCATGTGGATTTGAATTACCATTTGGAGTTACTTTTAGTCCGAAGACCTTCCTTTAGTGTTTCTTGTAAGACAGGTCTGCTAGCAACAAATTCTTTCAGATTTGCTTATCTGGGGAAGTCTTTATTTCATCTTCATTTATGAGAGATAGCTTTGTTGGATACAGGATTTGTGTTTGTCACTTTTTTCATGGAGTACTTTGAGTATGTTATTCCACTGCCTCTGGCCTTCATTGTTTCTTCTGAGAGTCAGCTCCTAATCTTACTTGGGGTGGGGGGGGTCCCTTGGTAAGTGACTGGTTGTTTTTCCCTTCTAGTTTTCAAGACTTCCTCCTTGTCTTTGTGTGGTGTAATAAAATGTCTGGTCTTTCCCACCCCACCCCCCCATTCCTAGCACAGGGGTCCAAACCCTTGGGATTCCTGAGGGTCAGGAGTCATTGTTACGCTGAGACATGAACTCATGGTGTGCCCCTCCACAGCATCAGGATGGGGCTTGGTTACCAGAAAGACCAGGCATAGGAATAGAGGTTTGGGATCCCCCAGGAAATGGAGAGGGCTAGAGACTGAGTTCTATCACATGGTCAATGATTTAATTAATGAATCATGCCAACAGAATGAAATTCCAGTAAAGACAGTGGAGCTTCATGGTTGGTAAACACATTGGGGTGTGTGTGTGTGTGTGTGTGTGTGTGTTTGAGACAGAGAGAGAGAGAGAAGCTGGCTCTGAATCCACAGGCAGAGGGCAGGGAAGCTCTGCATTCCCCCCAGCCTCTGAATTTATACCTATTTGACTGCCTGGGGCCACTGAAATGAGGCTGGTGTCTTCATTAAAGACAGTCTTGAGGAGGACTGAGCCTTGTACTTGTTGAGTCTGAGACTAACTCCAGGTAGTTAGCCTCAGAATTGTATTACAGTAAAACAGCTGATGTTGACTCTGACTTTGTTTAATTATGATGTATGTGTTTGTGGGTCTCTGTGTTCATCCTACTTGGAGTTTCTAGATCTTCCTGAATGTATGGATTTTTGTTTTTCAATGAATTTGGGAAATGTTCTGTTATTTCTTTGAATTTTTTTGGTTGTTGTTGTTGCTAATTTCTCTCTTCTTCTCGTACTCCATTTTGCATATGTTGATGTGCTTAATGGTATTACACATTTCTCTGAGGTTCTTCATTTTTTTTCATCATTTTTTCCTCTCTGGTTTTTGGCTTCAAGTTCAATTCTTTATTCTCCAAATTAAGACCTACTGTTGAGCCCCCGTAGTAAATTTTTAATTTTGTTTATTGTACTTTCCAACTTTAGCATTTCACTTTGTTCTTTTTGGTCATTTCTGCCTTTTTACTCCTGTTTTCTCCTTGGTGCAGCAGTGCCAGCATGCCTTCATTTACTTCTTTAACGGTGTTTCCTTCCATCCTGTGAACATATTTATGATGGCTATTTTCTAGTGTTTTTCTGTTAAGTCAGACATCTGGTTTGCTCTCACAGTTTGTATTGCCCACTTTTTGGGGGGAGGAGGTGTCTATGGGTCGTACTTTCCCCCTTTTTTGGCTGCTTCAGAATTTTTCATTAGAAAATGGACATTTTATTTTATTTAAATTTTTAAAAATTGAGGTATAACTAAGATACAACATTATATTAGTTTCAGGTGTACAGCATAATGATTTTATATGTGTACTGCAGATGATCAGCACAGTAAGTCTAGTTAATACCCATCAAAAGTACAGCACAGTGTTATTAGCTATGGTCACCGTGCTGGACATCACACCGCACAACTTATTATAACTGTGAGTTTGTACCTTTGACCCTGTTCACCCACTCCGTCCATCCCTCCTCTGCCTTGGGCAGCCACCAGTCTGTCTCTGTCTCTGTCTCTCTGAACTGGGTTCTTTTTTGTTTTGCTTTGTTTTGTTTTTGACTCCACATATAAGTGAGATCATACAGTATTTGTCTCTGTCTGACTTATTTCACTGAGCATAATGTCCCCAAGGTCCATCCATGTTGTTGCAAATAGCAAGATTTCATTCTTTTTTATGGCTGAGTAATAGTCGTGTGTGTGTGTGTGTGTGTGTGTGTGTGTGTGTGTGTGTGTGTGTGTGTGTAGGTTGTTTCTGTGTCTTAGCTACTGTGAATAGTGCTGCACTGAACATGGGGTACATGTATCTTTTTGAGTTAGTGTTTTCACAGAAGTAGGATTGCTGGCTCATGGTAGTTCTATTTAATTTTTTTTGTGGAATCTCTGTACTGTTTTCCATAGTGGCTGTACCAATTTACATTCCCACCAACCGTGCAACACTCGTTATTGATATTTTTTGTCTTTTGGTAATAGCCATTCTCCTAGGTGTGAGGTGATATCTTACTGTGGTTTTAATTTGCATATCCCTGATGATTAGTGATGTTAAGTATCTTTTTACATACCTGTTGGCCATCTGTACATCTTCTTTGAAAAAGTGTTGAGATCCTCTGCCCATTTTTTAATTGGATTGTTTGGTTTTTTTCTGTTGAGTTGTATGAGTTTTTTATATATTTTGGATATTAGCCCTTTATCAGATATACGATTTGCGAATATTTTCATCCATTCAGTAGATTACCTTTTTGTTTTGTTGATGGTTTCCTTTGCTGTGCAGAAGCTTTTTTGTTTGATTTAGTCTGGCTTGTTTATTTTTGCTTTTGTCTGTGCTTTTGGTAGAAAATCCAATAAGTCATCACTAAGACTGATGTCAAGGTGCTTACTCAGCTGTGTTTTCTTCTATGGTTTCCAGTCTCACACTCAAGTCTTTACTCCATTTTTAGTTAATTTTTGTGTGCCGTGTAAGGTAGTGGTCCAGTTTCATTCTTTTGCATGTATATGCTGTCCAGTTTTTCTAACACCATTTATGGAAGAGACTGTCCTATCTCCATTGTATATTCTTGGCTCCTTTGTTGTAAATTAACTGATCATGCATGCATGGATTTATTTCTGGCTTCTCTATTCTGTTCCACTGACCCATGTGTCTGTTTTTATGTCAATAACACGCTATTTTAATTACTGTAGCTTTATAACATAGTCTGAAATCAGGGAGCATGTTGACTTCAGCTTTGTTCTTCTTCTGAAGATTGTTTTGGCTATTTGGTATCTTTTGTTGTTCCATACAAATTTTAGGATTGTTCGTTCTATATGTAAGTAAATCTGGGCAGTACCCCCCCATTCCTGTTGCTTACTTCATAACTTACTTATCGCCTCCTTGTTTTGTGTCCCGCTGGATTATCTTTGTGAGGTCTGCCCCATGCCCCCCAATATTGAGTGTTGGGCATTGCCCCTCAGGGAAGCCCTCCTCTGGGTGCACCCACATCGCCTGGGCTGCGGTGGGTTTGGCAGGCCTGCCTTCCTCTTGCCCTGACGGTGTCCAGCTGTTAAACTCCACTGACTGCCAGCTGGCTACTCTATTATTTCCAGTAATACTCGGGGGCATAAATTGCTCTGCAAATGCATGCACTCTGACTGGCTTCTTTGAGGGAAGCATTTCTGAGGCCCCTGTTGATCATCGCTCTGACGTCAAGGGGCACCTTCTGGCTTCTCCTCCCCGCTTCTCTCCTGCAAGGTCGCTGCTCAGCTTAGCTGCACCTCAAGTCTTCTCTTGATTACCTTTCTCCACCACCCCCTGTTCTTGAGAGCACCCTCCCCTGTGCTGTGTCACAAATGAAGTCGGTGCCTTTGGGGGGAGTCCTTCCATGGCTCCAAAGCTCTTTCTGGCACACAGCATCTTGTGTCCTGCTTTCCCCTGGCAGGGTCTCTGAGCCAGGGCTCTGGAGCTGGGGTGGAGACCATGACAAGCTTCTCTCTGAGTGGCACCCCACTCTCGGAGCTGAGCGCTAGTGGGGGTGGGGAGCAGCCTGGGGTCTCCTGGTGTGTAGTAGCTGCCACTGCATGAGCTGGACCAGGAGACCAGGGTCCAGGGTTTCCAGTGTTCCATACCCAGTGTGAGTCTCTGTCTGTTGAGTGGGGACTGGATGGAAGGAGGGAGCCCTCACCTCTGGGGCCCACTCGGGAGCCTCGGGATGAGAAATGCAGAAGCCCTGAACCCTGCCCGGGGCCTGGGGGAGAGCAGGCTCAGTGCTGCCGGCTGCAGCTGGGGAACCCAGGGGCCGTGGTCAGGTTCAAATGCCACCGATGCTTGCTTGCCTTTTGTACATTTTCTTAATTTCTGGATTTTCAAATATTCGTCGATTTTCTTTTTTTTTTTTTAACATCTTTATTGGAGTATAACTGTTTTACAATAGTGTGTTAATTTTTCCTTTACAACAAAACGAATCAGTTATACATATACATATGTTCCCATATCTCTTCCCTCTTGCGTCACCCTCTCTCCCACCCTCCCTATCCCACCCCTCTAGGTGGTCACAAAGCACAGAGGTGATCTCCCTGTGCTATGTGGCAGCTTCCCACTAGCTATCTAATTTACATTTGGTAGTGTATATATGTCCCTGCCCCTCTCTCACTTCGTCACAGCTTACGCTTCCCCCTCCGCATATCCTCAAGTCCATGCTCTAGTAAGTCTGTGTTTTATTCCCGTCCTACCACTAATCTCTTCATGACATTTTTTTTTCCTTAGAGTCCATATATATGTGTTAGCATACGGTATTTTTCTCCTTCTGACTTACTTCACTCTGTATGACAGACTCCAGGTCTATCCACCTCATTACAAATAACTCAATTTCATTTCTTTTTATGGCTGAGTAATATTCCATTGTATATATGTGTCACATCTTCTTTATCCATTCATCTGTTGATGGACACTTAGGTTGCTTCCATGTCCTGGTTATCGTAAATAGAGCTGCAATGAACATTGTGGTACATGACTCTTTTTGAATGATGGTTTTCTCAGGGTATATGCCCAGTAGTGGGATTGCTGGGTCGTATGGTAGTTCTATTTTTAGTTTTTTAAGGAACCTCCATACTGTTCTCCATAGTGGCTGTATCAATTTACATTCCCACCAGCAGTGCAAGAGGGTTCCCTTTTCTCCACACCCTCTCCAGCATTTATTGTTTCTAGAGTTTTTGATGATGGCCAATCTGACCGGTGTGAGATGATATCTCATTGTAGTTTTGATTAGCATTTCTCTAATGATTAATGATGTTGAGCATCCTTTCATGTGTTTGTTGGCAATCTATATATCTTCTTTGGAGAAATGTCTATTTAGTTCTTCTGCCCATTTTTGGATTGGGTTTTTTTTTTGATATTGAGCTGCATGAGTTGCTTATAAATTTTGGAGATTAATCCTTTGTCAGTTGCTTCACTTGCAACTATTTTCTCCCATTCTGAGGGTTGTCTTTTGGTCTTGTTTATGGTATCCTTTGCTGTGCTAAAGCTTTTAAGTTTCATTAGTTCCCATTTGTTTATTTTTGTTTTTATTTCCATTTCTGTAGGACATGGGTCAAAAAGGATCTTGCTGTGATTTATGTCATAGAGTGTTCTGCCTATGTTTTCCTCTAAGAGGTTGATAGTGTCTGGCTTTACATTTAGGTCTTTAACCCATTTTGAGTTTATTTTTGTGTGTGGTGTTAGGGAGTGTTCTAATTTCATCCTTTTACATGTAGCTGTCCAGTTTTCCCAGCACCACTTATTGAAGAGGCTGTCTTTTCTCCACTGTATATCCTTCCCTCCTTTACCAAAGATAAGGTGACCATATGTGTGTGGGTTTATCTCTGGGCTTTCTATCCTGTTCCATTGATCTATATTTCTGGTTTTGTGCGAGTACCATACTGTCTTGATTACTGTAGCCTTGTGTATAGTCTGAAGTCAGGGAGCCTGATTCCTCCAGCTCCCTTTTTCTTTCTCAAGATTGCTTTGGCTATTCGGCATCTTTTGTGTTTCCATACAAATTGTGAAATTTTTGTTCTAGTTCTGTAAAAAATGCCAGTGGTAATTTGATAGGGATAGCATTGAATCTGTAGATTGCTTTGGGTAGTAGAGTCATTTTCACAATGTAGATTCTTCCAATCCAAGAACATGGTATATTTCTCCACCTATTTGTATCATCTTTAATTTCTTTCATCAGTGTCTTATAGTTTTCTGCATACAAGTCTTTTGTCTCCTTAGGTAGGTTTATTCCTAGATATTTTATTCTTTTTGTTGCAATGGTAAATGGGAGTGTTTTCGTAATTTCACTCTCAGATTTTTCATCATTAGTGTATAAGAATGCCAGAGATTTCTGTGCATTAATTTTGTATCCTGCAACTTTACCAAATTCATTGATTAGCTCTAGTAGTTTTCTGGTAGCATCCTTAGGATTCTCTATGTATAGTATCATGTCATCTGCAAACAGTGACAGCTTTACTTCTTCTTTTCCTATTTGGATTCCTTTTATTTCTTTTTCTTCTCTGATTGCTGTGGCTAGAACTTCCAAAACTATGTTGAATAAGAGTGGTGAGAGTGGACAGCCTTGTCTTGTTCCTGATCTTAGTGGTCGTCGATTTTCTTGAGTAGATATTTCTTCATTTACTCTTCACCCTAAGGAGCATTTCCAGAGGCTTTTAATGGTTGTGGTTTTGTTGGTTTACACATTTCAGTAGTTTCACTGGGGAGTGGATCCTGGTCTCTTCAGGCCGTCGTGGTGGAGGATAATATTTGCTTTAATTTTTAAAGCCCCACTTAAGTAGGTGTTGCGTTGTGCAGGGGCAGGGTCAGCATGACCCACCCACCCCCGGTGCTGTCTCCGTTTCTCGTTTTGCTCATTTCTTGGCGGAAGTCAAATCCTCCACCTCCTCTTCCTTCTAATAGGAAGTATTTGGTACAGAAGTGAATGAAGGGTGGGAGTGCACGAGGTAAAAGTCCTGTGTTACTTTTGCTGTTTCTGGCGTTCTCCAGGCCTGTGTAGAGAGGACACAGCAGCTGCCACGCTACAGCAACGTGGTGATTGAGGGTGCAGCTCTGCTCCGAGGCTGGACCCGTCGTTTACCATCAGTTCAGGAGCCACTGTTTAAAATCAGTGTTTAGGATCAGTGCCATTTAGTGAGTTATACGTCTCAAATAATTTTCAAAAGGAATGAGGGATTGAGTTAAGATGAGAGTTTTTTTCTTTTATCTACTGATTCTTATCTCTGACTCTTACATATACGCGTCTACCTTTAAGTTTATTTTTGCAGTAGCAACTTAGAATACTGCCGTGACTTACAAATACTAGCTACCTTTGGTCTGATTTTTACATGTGTTTATTGGCATCTTTATACAATTTGTAATTGCTCTGTTTTGACACTTAGAACAAGTTAGGTTCTTACTACTATTTTGAGTAGTATGATTGCAAATACCTAAAATTTTAGAATAGCTGATGATTATGTGATTGTTATATGGTTAACGATGATTAGCTTCTCATCCCGCCGTGGGAGTGGAGAACTGAATCTAAATTTCTGGTAGGATTATGGGCTGTTCTGTCACTTCTGCCCTGGAAACCACGCATGTAACCCACACGGGAGCCTGGGAGGAAGACAGGAACCGGGCCCTCCATCAGCCTTCCCTTCCTGCTGTGCCTGCTGCTGGTGGCTCACTGGCACCCCTCTCTGGCGGTGAGAGCTGAACGGCCTCGAGGAGGCGGCCAAAACTGGCATTTCCTAGGACAGAAGCCCGCGGCGGCAGAGTAGGAACGGCCGGGACAGTGGTGGTGGTGGTGCTATCAGGGGCCGGAGGGAAGTGCAAATAGCCTGGTGCCCGCGTGTGAAGGTGGGGCAGTGGCCTCACCACACGAGGGTGAAGTGTGGGAATGGCTACCCCCCGGGCCAAGGAGACCCGGAGCTGAGACCACGTGCATTGGAGCCTGCCCCTCTTCCTGGGACGGCGGGCAGGGGGAGGGGGGCTGGCAGGAAGGCCAGCTGCAGCTGGAGCAGGAGGGCAGCATCCCCATTTGGGGCCTGGTTTCAGGTTTCTAGCTCTCCTGGCCCCGCTGCTCCCTGGCGAGGCCTCCTCCTCCCAGGCCTCTTCACTGGAGGGTGTGCACACTTCCTTGAGTGATTTCTGTGCTGCTATAAAGAAGGCTGGGCTTTGTGAATAATCATTTTTATTTTTTCTCAACCTAAGCTTCATTGATGTGTTGGTTATCTGATAATACTGGATTTGGGCAGCTTTTTTATTCCCATTGCTGTGATTGAAGAGGATATTCAAAGGTCATTGGAAGTGGGTGGGAGTAGATGGAATTTTCCTTTGGCTTCTGGCAACAGGTTAAGTTCATCCATCTGAAATATTTCTAGCAAAAAAAAATCCCTATATTTTGGATCTTGGTTGGCAAAGTGACGGATTATGTTTCTTCACGGGGATTGCTTTTTCCAGTTTCTTTTAAGTGTCTTTGTCTTAGTGTGATTAGGCTGCTATAACTAAACACCACAGATTGTGTGGCTTAAACAACAGAAATTCGTTTCTCGCAGCTCTGGTGAGGACCCCTTCCTGGCTGTAGGCTTGCTGTGAAGGAAGGTCTGAGGAAGCTCTCGGGGTCTCTTTTCTAAGGGCACTAATCCCATCACGAGGGCTCCACCCTCAGGACCTGGTCGCCTCCCAAAGACCCCCCTCCTAATACCATCACGTCAGGGTTTAGGATTCCAACATGTGAATTTGGGGGGGGAACATACATTTAGACCATGGCCTTCCATGTGCTGACGAATAGCATTCCTCCCTCCTGAAGGCCCTTCGCCCCAGTCTTACCAGAAGGACTGCATACTGAGCCTGTTATCAGAGCCGATTAGCACTTAGCGCCTGGGGTGCGTGGATTTGTATGGAAAGGTTAACGCTCCTACTGGATTAGTCCTTTTCAGCACTTGGCAAACCTGTTGCACAGTTTGTCCCAAGGAAGGTTGTAGTGGGCAGTGTGTATGGGTTTTGATTTTCCAGTTACATAAGTACTCCACATGTATTAATATTTGTTTTCATCAGGCCTACAAGATTATATGAAGGTTATAATTTATATTGGTTACATAAATTGAGTATTTCAGTCATCACTTAAGGTTAATTTTTATTTCGGGTAAATACTTTGTTAAAAAATTTGGGGTGGGAAGGAAAAATTCCCTTTTCCCCACTCTCTAAACCCTGCTCTAAATAAGTAATTACCACTATCAATATACAATCAGCCGGTTAGTTTTCAAATAGCTCTTTTAAAAAGGACATAAGGTGGAAGTTTTTCAGAATGGGAAATGATTAAAAATGCAGCTTAAAAGCTCTGAATGAATTTATTACGTTTGTTTTGTTCTGAAATGTGCAAAAGCCAAGAGCAGAGTTCTTTTGTCTTAACCATTGTCTGTGTTTGAATAGTTTTTGGTGTGTTAGAATGTAAACATTCCAAGATCTTTGTGTTCACTTCCTGAGATAGGAGAGCACAAAGAAGTCAGTGAACGGGGAGTGAGAACGGGTGGTGTTTGTGGGAGGGCCGAGTGCTGAGCTTCTCCTCCTGAGACGCTTGGGTAATAATAAGGTGGTGGCCAAGCGTGTGCAGATCCAGGGCAGGCACAGAGACCCGGGCCACCTCTGTGGGGACAGCGTCCATGGTCCTGTGCCTCCTGAAGAGATCTCACTTCGCACCTCATTTGGGGCCTTGTTTCTAGCTTCAGGACTTTTAATAACACTTCATGGCTGCACCCCAAGGCTAAACGAGCAAAAGAAAACTGAAGGAAAAGAAGGGCATGTGTGGCAGGAAAGCCCGAGGCCTGCCGGCCGCAGGGGGCACAGAGCTGCTGGGAGCTGTTTAATGACAGAAGATCCGAGTCATTTCAGGCCATGAATCCTCCCCTTCTCTCTGGCTGTAGAACAGAAGGCTCACCTGACCGGGTCCTGTGTCTCCTGAGCCGAAGACCTGGTCACATGACCAAGCTTCTCCCATATACTCGGCCTTCCCTAGTCAGAGAAGATCCTGTTTTCTTTCGTTTTGCCCATTTTCCTCCTAGGTTGTTTTGATTTTTTTTTATTGTTTTATAAAACTCTTTATATTGAGGACTTTGGATTTTTATCATTAAAAATCCAAAAACTTTTGCAATCTTTCCTAGAAAAATAGCTTGTTTTTTTGTTTTTGAAATTCGGAAAGAACTGTAAAGTTTATAATTAAATAAAAGAAGCAGTACCCATTTCTCCCTTCCCCACCGTGAGTTCTGGTCTCAGAAGTTACCCCTTTTAATGTTGAAGCTCTCTCTCAAGATACCTGCCTGCAGGTTTCCAAGCTCAGTGCTTATCTTACGTTGCAGAGAGATATTCTGTAGAACACAGCCTCTGTAGAGACTGGCCCCCGTGTGTATTAACTGTTTGCTCTTTGCTTCCGAGTTCCAGAGGGAAGCACTTTTCCGAGCAGTCTTTTCTGCAGCATTAGGGAGACGTTTCCCACGGGTACGGGGTTGAGATGTGTCTCATTTGGCCTGTTACCTCCGGGGCAGAATCCCACGTGCCCTCAGTGGCCTCTGCTGCGGAGCAGACGTTTTCCGACACCTGAGAATGCGCTGCTGCAAGTGTTCCTCTCCACAGCGTCGGGGAGGCATGGTCCCCCCAGCAGGGAGCTCTGTCCTGCACGGGAGCTGCTGCTGTGGCCACTGCATGTCTGTCTTTGATGCTCTTGCCTTTCCTCGTGAAACCCATCTTAGCTGGGTAGCACCCTGACTCTGGCTGAGCTCTGCCCTGCATCAGTTTCTATCTGGCGACTTGCCCTGTCGCACTGAGGTCTCCTCCTCCCAGAAGACTCAGTATCTACTTGGTAACACCTCGTACTCTTTCTGCGCACCGTCTGCCTTTTAGTTTCCTGGGGGCTCCTCCCGCCTCGGCCCCCGCCAGCCAGCCCTTCAGGGATGCCCTGTTCCCTGCTCTCTCCGACTAGGACACATGGCCTGCCACTGTAGCTGTACTAAAGGGGACACGTTGAGTCTCGTGTCTCCCTGCCACCCAGTTCTCCAGTTGACAGTTTTTGCTCTTCCCTCTAGAGATCCTGTCTGCATGTAACACATAAACACAGAAGGACGTCAGTACACACATACGTGCCCAGATGTCCTAAGTACAAAGAGTGTGTGTGTCCCCAGATCTGTACGGGCAGCCGGCAGCACCGCTGGCATCGTGACGGTGGGTTGGTGTTAGTCCCCGCGGCCCCTTCTGCCCCCAGGTGTGGATGCACCGTGTCTGCCAAATGAGGCCTCAGCAGACAGGCGTTCGGGTCGCCCCCCCTCGGGACTCTGCAGTGTGTTTTCCTGCTCACGCTTTCGGCACAAAGATGCACTTCGCTTTGCACCACGAACCTCTCTCTTTTCTTCCATTAGCATGAATAATTTAGTTGACTGTCAAATGATTAGGGTATTTTAAAGATTTAAACATTGCTGAACAAGTGACCAAACAAACCAAGTAACCAAAGTTGAACTGGTGGTTGATCAGGAACATTTTTCATATTTTAGCAACTACTACATGTGTTTGTTACCATCGGCGAGCGCAGCTGTAACACTGCACACTCCGGAACAAGTGCGTGTCCCCACCAAGGAGCATTTCCACAGCAGACCGTGGTACAGAATGTAGTTCCCAGAGCAAGCCACGTGAAGCCGTAGCTGTTTCTCTACTTAGTCCAAGGAGTTTGTGTCGAGTTCTTTGGTGAGTGCCGTCCCGACAGATTAAAAGTGTCAGCCGGACGGATGCAGAGCCCCCGGCTGCGGAGTGGCTGCCTCTGGTCGGGTTCAGTCCAGGGACCGGAAGGCCCTTGGCTCACCCGAGCCGCCCCTAAAGCTCCGCGCACCAGTCGGGGAGCCGCCGCGTCCCTGCCTCGGAGAGGGAGAGCACAGGGACACGGGCGAGCCAGCACACCTGGCTCACGCTACCCGGGACGGGGGCGGCCCCCCCAGGTCCTCAGCGGGTGTCGTCCTGCCTCAGGTCTGACGAGTGCGCGTGAAGCGTGTGTGCGTCATCGGAAGGGTTTTTTAAATTGAGGTACAGGTGATGTGCCATGTTATATGAGTTACGGGTGTGGAACACGGCGATCCCGTTTTGAAAGGTTATACTCCAGGCATAGTCATCGTAAAGTACTGGCCACATTCCCTGCGCTGCACAGTGTCTGATGGGCCGGGCTGAGGGCCGGGAGTCCGCTCGGCGTCACGCGGGCCCCGCCCCCCCGGTCCCCCTTCACACCAGTGGCCGCTCCGCGCCCTCCCTCGCGTTTCTGTCTCTGCCGGCAGAGGCGGGACCGCCTCCCTCGCAGACCTCACGGTCTCTAGTCCGGCGACGGGGCCTGGGATTCGGTTTCCCAGCTTGACCTAGAGGCCTGGACTGGGTTGTGAAATCAGTTTCCTCCAGGATTACCAGTTTCTCAATAAATTCAGTGTTTAAACATAAAGGGGTTGTGAGTTCTAAAATTTAGAAGGGTTAGGAAATTAGGCTTTTAAAATTACACTTTATTCGGAACCTTGGCCGTCGCTGTGCTTTGGGACACACCAGACTGAGCCCCTTCCCGTGCGGGGTACTGAGGGCAGGGCCTCGGCCCCGGTTGGTGGCTTGGAAGTCATGCCCACAGCACCCACTGCCTCCAGAGTCCCCGGGCAGAGTTGGGGTGCTGCGGGGGGGCTCTGGGGAGGCTCCCGCCCGGCCCCAAGCCGCCCCACCCTGCCCAACCTGAGTACTTTTCACTCCAAAGCAGCTTCCCGACATGGATCCGAGCCCTTCCTGGGGCGGCGATGGCCCTCAGCCCGCCGACAGGATGACTCGGGAGTTGGGCTCTGCCCTGACTCAGCGCGTGGCCTCCGGCTGCAGGCGGCCGGCCCTATGCGCACTCCCGGGCGGGTGGCTGCGGGGTGACAGCACTGCAGTAACGTCACCTGCTGCAGACGACCGCAGCGCTGAAGTTGAACTCCACCCCTGCGGGGTGACAGCAGTGCTTTCCTGCTGAAAGATTGGGATGCCTGACCTAAGGAAGAGCAACATGTTTTTCCTGATGTTTGACCTTAAATACCTTTAAAAAATAATTGCTTTTATGAAAGCATTCACATGCCATGGGATCTGGGCTGGACCAGTGCCCTCAGGTTACGTGGCGGCCACAGAACCCACCAGAGCACCATGTTGCATTCTTCCTCGCCATCCCTTGCATTAGTGTCTGATTTTCAGAGATATCTTGGCATCATATTTCCTTTGCCCCCATCACTGAAATGGTGCATCTCATTTATCACCATGTAGTTTGCATGTAATTTTTCTTGCTTGGGTAAAATTTGTGTTTTGATCCTCTTTTGGACCAAGAGTTGCCCTGGCAGCCTGGGGGCAGGTAGCTAATGCTTTCTCACAGTGCACGTATAATCAGACACTTCTAATAACTCGGTTACACACTTTGCCAGAAAAATTTGAGATGAGAAACTTGCATCTGTCGCATTTGGATAATTAACACACTTAAAGCTTTATATTTGAGGAAAAACAAGAGTAAATGCAAATGGTACTATATTTTGGTCTTTAACTTTGGGACATTTTGTTCAGTATTTTAAGATTACAAACTGTGAGACCGAGTTGGAGGAATGGCAGCTTAGAGTGTTTAACTTGGTCAGATAGGGCTCTATTTTCCAGATCCAAAGAGACGAAGTTCACAGGTCTAGTTAGTTTGCTATTTTCCAGTTTTAGGAGATATAACTGACACACGGCGCTGAATAACTTTCAGATGTACAGCGTAGTGACTTATATATATTTTGAAATGAGGACAACAGTAGATTTAGTTAACATCCATGGTCTCATAGATACAAAAAAAGGAAACATTATTTTCCTGTGATGAGCTCTTAACAGCTTTCAAATGCACATTACAGCATTGCCGTCCGTGTCACCACGCTGCACATGGCCAGTACTTGTTTGTCTTATAACTGTAAGTTTGTGCCATTTGACCACCTTCCCCCAATTCCACCCACTCTCCTCTGGTAACCACAAATTAATTTTTTTCAATATTCCATTGATAACTCAGATCATATGGCATTTGTCTTTCTCTGTCTCACTTATTTTCCATAGCATAATGTCCTCAGCTCCATCCATGCTGTCACAAAAGGAAGGATTTTATTTTATTTTTTATGGCTGAGTAATGTTCCATTGTATATATGCCACATTTTATCCATTCATCTGCCGACAGACAGTTAGGTTGTTTCCATATTTGGCTGTTGTAAATAGTGCTGCTGTGAGCATTGGGGTACATGTATCTTTTTGAGTTAGTATTTTTGTTTCCTTTAGATCAATACCCAGAAGTGGAACTGCTGGGTCATATGGTAATTTTTATTTTTAATATTTTTGAGGAACCTCCACACTGTTCTCCACAGTGGCTGCCCCAATCTACATTCCCACCAGCTGTGCACGAGGGCTCCCTTTTCTCCACATCCTCACCAACACTTGTTACTTCTTGTCTGTCTGATGATGGCCATTCTGACAGGTGTGAGGTGATATCTCCTTATGGTTCTGATTTGCATTTCCCTGATGATTAGAGACGTTGAGGACCTTTTCATGTACCTGTTGGCTACCTGTATGTCGTCTTTTGAAAATTTTCTAGTCAGATCCTCTGCCCATTTCTACACCATATTGTTTGCTTTTTGTTGTTGTTATTGAGTCGTATGAGTTCTTCAGATATTTTGGATATTATCAGGTATACAGTTTGCAAATATTTTTTCTCATTCTGTAGGTTGTCTTTTCACTTTGTTGATGGTTTCTTTTGCTGTGCAGAAGCTTAGTTGTCTGATGTCATCCCAATTGTTTATTTTTTATTTTGTTGCTTGTGCTTTAGTGATTTCCCCAAAAAATCATTGCCAAGACCCATGTCAAAGAGCTTTATTTTCTTATGTTTTCTTTTAGGAGTTTTATGGTTTCCAGTCTTACATTTAAGTCTTTAATCTATTTCAAGTTAATTTCTGTGAATGGTGTAAGGTAGGGGTCCAATTTCATTCTTGAGAATTTTTGCATTTGTGTTCATTAGGAAAATTGGCCTGCCTATAATTTTTCTTTTCTTGCACTGTTCTTTTCTGACTTTGGTATCAGGGTAATTCTGGCCTTGAAAAATGAGTTTACAAGTGTTCCTTCCTCTCCGATTTTCTGGAAGAGTTTGAGAAGAATTAATGTTAATTCTTCTTTAAATTTGATAAAATTCACCAGTGAAGCTATCTGGTCCTGGACTTCTCTTCTTCGGGAGATTTTTTAAATTACTGATTCAATTTCCTTACTAGTAAATGGTCTGTTCAGATTTTATATTTCTCCTTATTCAGTCTCAGTAGGTTCTATGTTTCTGAGAATCTTTCCATTTCATCTTGGTAGTCCAGTTTGTCAGCATGTAACTGTTCACAGTGTTCTCTTATGGTTGTTTTTCTGTGATATGAGTCGTAATTTCATAGTAGCTTCTATGATCCTTATATTTACGTGGTATCAATTGTAATGTTTCTTTCATTTAGAACTTTGTTGATTTTGGTTCTGTTTTCCCTGGTGAGTCTAGCTAAAGGTTTGTCAATTTTGTTTATGTTTTCAAAGAACCAACTCTTAGTTTTGTAAATCTTTCTATCATTTTCTTGTTCTCTATTTCATTTATTTCTTCTCTTTATCATTTTCTTTATTCTACTTTGGGCTCAGTTCATTCTTTTGTTTCTACTTCCCTGAAGCACAGAGTTATGTTATTTGGGATCTTCCTTGTTTCTGTGTGAACTTGTCTCTTAGAACTGTTTTCATTGTATCTGTAAGTTTTAGTTTGCTGTGTTTCCATTTTTGTTTGTCTCAAGATAACAGTTTTATTTCCCTTTAATATCTTCTTTGACCTATGGGTTGTTCAGGAGAGCCTTGTTTAGTTTCCATGTATTCACGCAGTTTCCAGTTTTCCTCCTCTTACTGATGGTATATGTTGTAGTCAGAGAAGATACTTACCATGCTTTCAGACTTCTTGAATTTGCTCAGACTTGTTTTGTGGCCTAACATATGGTCTGTCATAGAAAACGTTCCATGTGTGCTTGAAAGAACATGTATTTTGCTGTCATGCTATATAGAATGTTCTGCATGTGTCTGTTTGGTTCATTTCATCTGTAGTGTTGTTCAGATTCACCATTTCCATATTGATTCTCTGTCTGGATGATCTATATCCATTGTTCAGAGAGAGTGGGGTATTAAATTCCTCAGCTATTACTGTATTGCAGTTTATTTCTCTTTTTAGCTCTGTTTTGTTTTGCTTTTTTGGCCACACTGTGTGACTTGTGGGGTCTTAGTTCTCCAACCAGGGATCAAACCCAAGCCCGTAGCAGTGAAAGAGCTGGGTCCTAACCACTGGACTGCCAGGGAATTCCCTTAGGTCTGTTAGTTTTTTACTTTATACATTTATGTGCTCCAGTGTTGGGTACATAAATATTAATTGTATCTTCTTGATGGATTGACCTCTTTATCATTATGTAATGGCCTTCTTTGGCCTTCTTTGGCCCTCTTTACCGTTTGTGAAGTCTGTTTTGTCTTGAAGTATCTTTTTCCATCATCCATTCACTCTCAGCCTATGTGTGTCTTTAAGGCTAAAGTGAGTCTCTTTGTAGGAAGCATATTGTTGGGTCTTGTTTTTTTAATCCATTCAGTCATTTTGTGTCTTTTCATTGGAAACTTTAGTGCATTTATGTTTAATTATTGATAGGCAAGACACTTTGTTAATTTCTTTCTGGCTGTGTCATAGATCCATTGTTCCTTGCTTTTTATCCTGCTCTCTTTTATTGTGGTTTTTGTTTGTTGTTTGGCTGCGTTGGGTCTTTGTTGCTGCATGCTGGCTTTCTCTAGTTGTGGCGAGTGGGGACTGCTCTTCGTTGTGGTGCGTAGGCTTCTCATTGAGGTGGCTTCTCTTGTTGCGGAACACGGGCTCTAGGCACACAGGCTTCAGTAGTTGCGGCACGCAGGCCCTAAAGCGTGCAGCATTCAGTAGTTGCAGCACACAGGCTTCAGCAGTTGTGGCTTGCGGGCTCTAGAGCGCAGTAGTTGTGGCGCACGGTCTTAGTTGCCCTGTGGCATGTGGGATCCCCAGACCAGGGATCGAACCTGTGTCCCCTGCATTGGCAGGTGGTATTTAACTTATATTTCTTCTCCCTCTCACATTTTAGGTTACTGATATTATAGTTTACATATTTTTTATGTTGTATATCCAAGGACAGATGATTGTAGTTATGATTATTTTTAGTATATTTTTTCTACTTTTAAACTAGAGTTGTGATTTATGCACCACCATTATTACCATATTACAGACTCTAACTCTGACTATAAATTTACCTGTACTAGTGAGTGTTACACTACCTTCATGTCTTTATGATATTAATTAGAGTCTTTTTATTTTGCTGATGAGCTCCCTCAGCTTTTGTTTGTTTGGCAGAGTCTTTACCTCTCCTTATTTCTGAAGGACGGTTTTGCTGGTATAGAAATCTTAGTTGACAGTTTTTTCTTTTAATATTTTATAACATAATATTGTATGTTAATTATAACTCAATAAATAAAGTAAAAATATTAATAATTTAAAAATATTTTGAATATATCCTCCCATCCTCTCCTGGCCTGAAAAGTTTCTCCTAGAAATCTCTCCATAGTTTTATTGGGGGAGGGTAGCGGTTTCCCTTGTATGTAACTTGTCTCTTTTCTCTTGCTGCTTTCAAAACTGTTTCTTTGTCTTTGACTTTTAACAATTTAATTGTATGTCTCAATGTAGATATATTTGGGTTCAACCTTTTTGGGGTCCTTTGGGTTTCATGGATCTGGATATCCATTTCTCTCCCCAGGCTTGAGACATTTTCAGCCATTATTGCTTTAAATATTCTTTCTGTCCCTTTATCTTCTCCTGGAATTCCTGTAATGTGGATATTGTTGTTTCTGACTGTGTTCCACAAGTCCCTCTGGCTTTCTTCATTCTTTCTTTTTTTTTTTTTTGCTCCTCTGACTGGATAATTTCAGCTGTCCTGTCTTCCAGGTCACTGATCGTTTCAATTGTTTCTCTGTATTGTGAAGGCTAGTTTTGAAGGTCTCTATTGAAATTTTTTCAGTTCAAGATTTCTCTTGTGTGGTTTTCTTTGTTTTTGTTTTTCATGGAGTCTACTTCTTTGTTGAACTTCCTGTTTTGTTCATGTGTTGTATTCCTAATTTCATTTAGTTGTGTTACTGTGGTTCACTAAACTTCTTTAATAGGGTTATTCTGAATTCTTTGATAGTTCATAGATATCACATTTCTTTAGGGTCAGTTATTGGAGCTTTATTAGTTCCCTTTGGTGGTGTGACATGTACCTGCTGTTGTGATGCTTAATTCCTTATGTTGTTTTCTGTGCTTTTGAGTGAGTGGGTTCCTCTTCCAGACCTTATAGATTCTTTGCTAGAGACAGTACTTGACCAGCTTAGTTTGGGTTTCTGGACCTGTCAGCTGCTAACATGCTTAGGCAGATGGGGCTGGCTATGCGTGTTTACTTTGGGGCAAGGCCACTGTCTGAGCCCTGGGCCCTGAGGTCGTGTTGGGTCGGGGGGATGCTGCTGGCTGACAGCATTCAGACAGGTTGGCTGGCTTGGTCCTCTGCCCAAGTTGAGACTGTAAGAGGGACTGCAGGGGCCTGGGTTCTCTGGTTAGGCTTCACAAACAGCCAGGATGGGACGCTATCCTCAGCAGTAGAGGGGGCTGTGCATTAGCTTCCAGGCCCTGGTGGGGCAGCAGGGTGGGCCTCAGGGTCTGCCCAGCTCAATGTTTGGGATCCCAAATCAGACTGGACTGTGCCTGAATTCCCTGGCTAGACGGGGCCACCGGTTTTGCTCTGCAGAAGGGAAAAACCTCGGGCTGTGCCCTCCCCTCAGCTGCCGGTGTAAGCAGGGCTGCTGGATAGACAGCACAGCCTCCTGTGTGCTCTGCTCAGGGCCCCTGGTCAGGTGGGCTGAAGGCTGTACTCAGCCGTGGGCGGGCCATGGGTTAGTTTCCCCTCCCAGGGGCAGCAGATGGTAAGGCTCTTTGTGGTCCTGACTCAAGCTGACCCGCGCCCCAAGTTCCCTTGTCGGATGGTGCTTTGTGGGTGATCAGCTCTGCCTGTTGGACTCTGGTTGGCAAGGCTGGGAGCTTTACTCAGCCGTGGGAAGTGCTGTGAATTCACTTTCTGCCCAGGCAGAGCGGGAAGCCCGGAGAACCCAGTCGGGCTTTGTGCTCACACGGGGCAGTAGATGAGGTGTGACGAGAACCTCCTGCTAAATTGCTCCAACAGAACGAGTTTTGGTAAGTTATGGGTGACAACTTTCTTTCTAGGATTTCATAGATTTTCCTCCCATGGAGCGTGAAGTACTTTTTTCAACTGAGTTATAGGCACAGGGAAAAGTAATTCTTCCTTGTTCAGAGCTGAAATTCATTTTCTCATCTCTTTTGGACAGCTGCTTGGGTACCACTCAGAGTTTCATAGCATATCATGTTTGTCTTCATTTTGGGGCTGTCCCTTTCTCCCTGGCTCTCATCTCACTTATAAAGAATTATTTATTTATTTATTTACATCTTCATTGGAGTACAGTTGCTTTACAATGGTGTGTTAGTTTCTGCTTTACAACAAAGTGAATCAGTTATACATATACATATGTCCCCATATCTCTTCCCCCTTGCATCACTCCCTCCCACCCTCCCTATCCCACCCCTCTAGGTGGTCACAAAGCACAGAGGTGATCTCCCTGTGCTATGCAGCAGCTTCCCATTAGCTATCTATTGTACGTTTGGTAGTGTATATATGTCCCTGCCACTCTCTCACTTCACATCTTACCCTTCCCCTTCCCCATATCCTCAAGTCCATGCTCTAGTAGGTCTGTGTTTTATTCCTGTCCTATCACTAATCTCTTCATAACATTTTTTTTCTTAGAGTCCATATATATGTGCTAGCATACGGTATTTGTTTTTCTCCTTCTGACTTACTCTGTATGACAGACTCCAGGTCTATCCACTTCATTACAAATAACTCAGTTTCATTTCTTTTTATGGCTGAGTAATATTCCATTGTATATATGTGCCACATCTTTATCCATTCATCTGTCAATGGACACTTACTTAGGTTGCTTCCATGTCCTGGCTATCGTAAATAGAGCTGCAATGAACATTTTGGTTCATGACTCTTTTTGAATGATGGTTTTCTCAGGGTATATGCCCAGTAGTGGGATTGCTGGGTCGTATGGTAGTTCTATTTGTAGTTTTTTAAGGAACCTCCATACTGTTCTCCATAGTGGCTGTATCACTTTACATTCCCACCAGCAGTGCAAGGGGTTTCCCTTTTCTCCACACCCTCTCCAGCATTTATTGTTTCTAGAGTTTTTGATGATGGCCAATCTGACCGGTGTGAGATGATATCTCATTGTAGTTTTGATTAGCATTTCTCTAATGATTAATGATGTTGAGCATTCTTTCATGGGTTTGTTGGCAATCTGTATATCTTCTCTGGAGAAATGTCTATTTAGGTCTTTTGCCCATTTTAGGATTGGGTTTTTTTTTTGATATTGAGCTGCATGAGTTGCTTATAAATTTTGGAGATTAATCCTTTGTCAGTTGCTTCATTTGCAACTGTTTTCTCCCATTCTGAGGGTTGTCTTTTGGTCTTATTTATAGTATCCTTTACTGTGTAAAACCTTTGAAGTTTCATTAGGTCCCATTTGTTTGTTTTTGTTTTTATTTCCATTTGTCCAGGAGGTGGGTCAAAAAGGATCTTGCTGTGATTTATGTCATAGAGTGTTCTGCCTATGTTTTCCTCTAAGAGTTTGATAGTGTCTGCCCTTACATTTAGGTCTTTTTACCCCAGGCCCTTCTGACCGCAAGAAGCATTTGAGTTTGTCACCTCTGCCCTCTGAGGATGGAAACTTCCTCACCCCACACCGCGAATGGCGCTTGCACTCCACACAGCGCACGGTTCCAGTTGAGCTCAGGAGCGCTTCCATGCCCACGGGCACCCTTCATGTGGCACTTGAGGAGGGCAGCCTCCCTGAGATCAGGGGCAGAGCCCTTGGGCTGGACCTGCTGGATGGCTGCAGTCATGTCTGTGGGTGACATCCCCGTGTCCCTCTCGGGGTGCGGTTCAGGTGTAGGCATGGGCACTGCAGGCAGAGCAGGTTTGTCAGTGAAGGAGCGGTCTGGCTTTGACACGTTCTTTTGGGATCGTTAAGCCCAGTGCGACGGCCGCACTCCTGGAGGACGTGCCTGGCCCAGGGTGGGTCTCCCTCAGGCTGCCGGCGGGCCGTTTGCCCCACGCTGTACGTGAGCACTCACCACTCAGAACTCCTACTGCTCTGTCTGTAGATGCGCCATCACTTGTCACTTAGTAGTTACCTGCCAGCAGAGAGAGGTTTTCGCACCTGGTCTCTGATTTCTTCCAGGTGCTGTGTCAGCTGTGACCTGGGACGTCTGCTTGTTGGGGACATGGAGCCTCACTCTCACGTCACCTGGCAGGTATTGCCAGCCCTTGAGTGACGTGTGGCAGTGGGAGAGGTGTCCTGAGTCCCCACAACCAGAGGCCTGGATTCACACGCCAGGGACACATGTGGCATCCGAGGGGGCGGGGTCACCTACAGGTTCTGAGCCCGGCCGGACTAGGGGCACCGAGCCCAGCCCATGGAGGGAGAGGCGGGAAGAAGGCTGCCCTCCTCGAGGGGCAGCGAGCTGGAGGCAAGCCTGGTGGGCAGTGTGCAGTGGGAGGTGTGGGTGAGGCTTGTTAGAGCTCGGGGTCTGACACGGGCCCTTATGCTCTCCACGGGAAGGTGGTGGGTGACACCCAGAGAGCTCTTCGCCTCACGTGCATCCCTGCACCTGCCGAGGGCGAGCGCAAGTGTGTTCCCCAAGTACAGGTGAGAAGAAGCCGGGAGGGGAGGGTTTAGAGGAAAGGAGAGGGGAGAAGGGGGAGAATGCCCTCAGCCGGTGCCCCGTTCCCGCAGTGCGGGCCTCCCGGACTGAAGGGCACAGGTGGTTTGTGTTGGTTTTTATTATTTTAAATGTTTTTAGATGCTTCTATTGGTGGTGGTTTTATCCCGAGTTTCCCGCAAGCTCTGGGGCCCACATCTAAGACTTACCATCTCAGTGATTGGTAGTAAGCTTCTCCTGTAGGCTACAGAGTGGTTGCCCTAGAACTCTTTTTCCCCCCAGTTTTATTGAGAACTGACACGCCTCACTGTATAAATTCCGTGTAGTATGATGCTGTGACTGACATACGTCAGGAAGTGGTGACCGCGCTAGGGTTAGTTACCACCCATCATCTCATGCAGATACAGGAAAAAGAAGGAAACGGGTTTCTCTCCTGTAATGACAACGTAGGACGTACTCTCTTAACAACTTGCCGCACAGGCAGAGCGTGGGCTCCGTCCAGATCACTGCGATAGAGCAAGTCACGCCAAGTTTTTTATTTCCCAGCGTGTACAAAAGTTGTGTTTATGCTAGACTGTAGTCTCTTAAATGTGCAGTAGTGTTATGTCTTTAAAAACACAGACACCGTAATTAAAAAACGCTTAATTGCTAAAAACCATGCCAGCTCTCATCTGCGCCCTCAGCGACACATAATCAGCCCTGGAGGGGCGAGCGCAGCAGGGCCACAAGCTGTTTTGTTTCCTGTCCTGCGGACGGTCTCACACCAGTGCTCGCTCACTCGCGGCCTCCTGGTTCAGGTTTCAGTGCTGCTGCATTTGTAACACTTCAAAGCATTTAAAGCCAGGTCTTCCCTATGGGAGATGCCCTCCTCCGTCCCCTTCAAAGAAAACCAGCTGCAGTTGGTGTGATTTGGGGCTCCAGGGACATCAGAGTGGCTCACGGTAAAGGCGCTTGACACGAGACTTCTGGAGATGTACTTCCTTTTCTCCATTCCTCCCTTATTACTGTGTCTCTTTGAATCTAATAAGATGCCAGGCGTTCATTACATCCTGATTTCAGAAATGAAAAAGTACAAAATCATTTGTCTTAGAATAAACAACAATGCGTGGTTTCCTCTCAAAGTCTACCTGGAGGCTGGTGCAGCCCCCCACCTCGTGTCAGGAGCCCCACCATCCCGACCTGGTTTGGCTGAAGTGTGGTCACTGATCGTCCGTTATTAAACGTGGGTGGGTTTACCCACTGTCCTCACTGGGTGACGGAGATTACCTGCAACTGATGGGAAAAGTCGCCGTGCGGATACGGCAGGTAAGGAAATCGGTGCCAGCTTCTGTGCTGAATGTCAGCCCCGCAGCTACTGCACAATACAGTTGTGACCTGTTTATTTACTATGTCAGATGTGATCTTTTCTTAACCTTTTACTAGGTCCAGGGAGCGAGTTTCCGAGGCTGGAAAGAAGTGACTTCGCTGTTTAACAAGGATGACGAGCAGCACCTGCTGGAAGGATGTAAATCCCCCAAGTCCAGAGGGTGAGTAGCTGCTGCCTGGATGGCGGCCGCGCCAGAGGCAGTGGAGAGCAGGGCCGTGTGCGGGGACGCTGAGGGCTTCCTTCCCCGGGTGAGGAGACAGAAGTGAGTGGTGTTGATGTTGACAGTAAGCACTTAGATTATGGAAGCGTGGAAAAAAAGCTTCTCTGACCAGCTCTCAAACTTAACAGTAAATAGAACTTACGAGCCTTAAAGCAGCTTGTAGCCATGCTAAGGTGTGTAATAGTTTCAGAAAATCAAGAAAAAACAGTTAAAAATGCAAAGATTGATTGTAAACTGTAAAAGATTTTAGAAAATTGGGGCTTCCCTGGTGGCGCAGTGGTTGAGAATCTGCCTGCCAATGCAGGGAACCACGGGTTCAAGCCCTGGTCCGGGAAGATCCCACATGCTGCAGAGCAACTAAGCCCGTGCACCACAACTACTGAAGCCTGCGCTCTAGGGCCCGTGAGCCACAACTACGGAGCCTGCGCTCTAGAGCCCGTGTGCCACAACTACTGAGCCCATGTGCCACAACTACTGAAGCCCACACACCTAGAGCCCGTGCTCTGCAACAAGAAGCCACCATAATGAGAAGCCTGTGCGCCACAACGAGAGAAAGCCTGCGCACAGCAACAGAAACCCAACACAGCCAAAAAAAAAAAAAAAAAAAAAATTTAGAAAATTGAATATATTTAAGCTGACAGTGCTGCTAGTTTATTATAAATATTTTAAAAGTTTAAAAAACACATTTAGGGAGTTCCCTGGTGGTCCACTGGATAGGACTCTGTGCTTTCACTGCTGTGGGCCCGGGTTTGATCCCTGGTTGGGTAACTAAGATCCCACAAGCCATGTGGCATGGCCAACAACAACAAAAAAATGTTTGTAAAGATGAAAATATAAATTCAGTGATGACCTAGAGGAATTGCCAGCGGCAGGTGACTCCTGGTGAGTCTGACCGTAGAGAGGCTTCTCCTCCAAGGACCGGGTGCCTCGGCAGCAGTCATGACCCGCCAGCGCTGTCTGGCCCTCCCCTGCCTCTGACCCCGTGGTCGTGACCTCATGCGCCCTCTCTGCAGGGACTGTGTAAGTCAGTCCTCTTGGATGTCAGGGTGGCAGCTCACGGGCAGGGGGGGGGGGCCTGAAAACACGCCTGTGTCCTGGCCCCTCGGTCCAATTCAATGAGACTCTGAAGGGGTCAGGCCTGGACGCCGGCATTTTTACCCGTGTCCTGGGGATGCTCCCGGCCGCCAGGATGGGGGACCGCGGCCAGAGCCCTGAGTCGTGTGTGAGCATCTGCCTCCACAGTCGGCCGTGTTTTCCTCAGAGCACACGGTGCTCTGAGCTCTGAACGTCTGAGGCTGCAGCTCTGAATAAACCTGTGGAAAACGGACGTGGTAAATGTAACCGCCCGTTTCTGAATCTGGACCTGGGGCTTCTTTTCTCAGGTTGGTTCAGAGACGAGCTCCGCCTTCCGTGTGGCCTTGAGACAGTCCGCTTTTTTCTCTTCTGTCTGAGAGTGACTTTGCACTTTGCCAAGTGCGGTACCTTACATACAGCATTCACAAGTTTCCCTAATCATGTGTAGTGACTGATTTTTCCTTATTAATATAAATATTTCAAGTTTTACATATAAATCTGTGAGTTTTCCAAACAAAACTTTTTAAAAAGAACCTTTTATTTTATAAAATACACACGACTTGAGGCTCTGAGATGACTGATCACCAACACTTAACTCTTTCGTCTCCTGTAGAACTAACTTACGATTAAAAGAAGACTTGAAGACGGAGAAGAAGTCTGGATTTTGGGACAATTTGGTTTTGAAACAGAACACACAGTCTAAGAAACCAGATGAGATCGAAGGTTGGGAGCCTCCAAAACTTGCTCTTGAAGACGTGGCAGCCGACTTGGGCGACCCCATGAGTGACCGTCTGTCTGGGCCGGGCTGGGAGGAGGACGCCAGGGGCTCCACCAAGTACACCAGCCTGGCCGGCGCCGGGAACAGCTCGCGCTGGAGCCTCAGGTCAGCGGGGAAGCTGGTCAGCATCCGTCGGCAGAGCAGAGGCCACCTGACGGACGAGTGGGAGGAGCTGGAGTGACAGCCCCACTCCTGCGAGTTCACAAACCAAGATCTGCCTGATTTTGCACCTTTGTATCTCATTTCATTCAGATTCCTAGAGTTTGCTGTATCACGGTGTTTTTTTAGTAGAGTACCAAGTTTGGTCTTTCCCAGATGAAAAGTGCAGAGAATCTGCCCTGTGCCGTTTTATTTGGACTCTCCTCTTCAAATGCTTACTTAGGAAATTCCTCGGTGGACATGAACAGGGACCGCACATCGACTGCCTTATGTGGAAACGTCCTCCTGTCGTCCACGTGTTGCTGAGACTGGAGACGTGAGGTTTGCTGCTGTCCGGGAGGAGCGCAGTGGTAACTTGCATTTTGCCACAAAACCGTCTTCCTGTGTCCTCCGTTGCAGTTCTTTGTTCCGTGACTTGATCCCTTTCTCTGCATGTAGCACATACGTGTAGTCTATGACACAAGAATGTAGCAGCTGCGCAGTTCTCTTCTGTTGCCAGAAACCTGCAATCAGGTGTAAAATGAATCTTCCAAAGGTCGTGTTACATTGTGTTAACTCTTCTTTTGTACTAAATTTTAAAATATGCAAGCAGAATAAACCCTGGAGAAGCGAAGGCTGTACCTGATCAGCGTGAATGCACCGTCTGCAAACGCATCTTCATCTCCAGCCTCCCTCCTGTAAGCGCATTAGATGGTGACAGTGGTTCTTATCTTGAGGTTTTATTTTTACTTCTCCTGAACTTTTAAATATTGATCTTATTTTCTTCTAAAACTTTGTTGTTTTTGATTGCAGATTAGAGAATGCTATAAAGCATGGATCAGCTTTAGTAACAATAGTTTTGTTTGGAAACTAGTAACTCGCTCGTTAAGAGTTAAAACTGTACGTAAAATGATGAAAGTGCCTCTCTTCTCTAACACCCAGGGTTTTGTTTTTCCAAGTGAGAGACTGGCTGGTTTGGGCACGTCACTGAGGCGTCTCGTGTGTCTCCAGACTTGCTTTCTGCCTCCCTGACAGACTGGCCCCTTGGTCGGGCACCCGTGCACGTGTGTCCTCAGCAGGACAGCTCTGACCCACAGGAGTGCGTGTCTATCTCAGGTCACGGTGGCTTCACAGAGAAGGTATAGGGGTTTTTTGGTTAAAAACAAAAAGCTCCAGTTACACTGTGCATTCCTCTCTTTAAAAGCCACTGTCCTCAGTGTTCAGTTCTGTGCTGTTCCACGTAAGGGGGTGTCATTTAGCGTTTCTGTGGCCTCTGGGGGGTGACAGCGTCTGCCTGTCATCTGTCATTTCTCAATCAGTCATCTGTCTACACTCTGTCATCTCCAGCCATCTATGTACAATGTATACCTGTCCTCTAACCATCTCTGTCTACGTAGCGTCCACCAGTCATCTATGTCCATCTTTTTCTAAGAGACAAGAAGTTTACTTCACTGAGCCTTGAAAGGGGGACATGGAAGTGGTGGCAAAATCCAGTTTGCATTAGAACCTTGAAATGGTTAATACCAGAACTGAAAACCGTGTTTCTTCAGGTAAACAGTTCAGCGCATAGACTGTAGTCCTTCTCCCCAAACAGACGCTTGCTGTGGCTGCAGACGAGCTCCAGACCGTCATTTATGCGAGGATTTTAAAGCAGGAGCCGCGGGCTTGTCTTGGGCTAATCCTGTGTTGAGGTGCAGGCACGCAGACCTCGTGTCCGAGGCTCTAGGCAGGGAGCTCAGCGTGGGGGTGGGGACAGCGTCCTCACCGTGGGGAGCCCGTGCCCGTGTGCTGCGACGCTCAGTGCCTGTGACGCGCCACAGCCGGCAGCACAGCTCTTCATACCGTTGTCCCCCAAAACCAGACCGGGGCTGGAATATGCACATAAATCACACTTATCTACAAAAATTAACGTAAAAATGAATTTTTCTTCTGTTGTATCTGATTAAACGAAAATATATGTGGGTTTTAATATAAATATTTATTGGTATGCTTTGGGGGAAAGATATTTTTTCTTGATAGAATTTACCGAAGCAGCTTTCTTTTGTTCACTGGCTGATGAGAGAACAGGTTTGTTTGAATTCTGTAAAAACGTAGCTTCTCTGTGTGAAGAGTGAAGTGTCTGCTCTTTCGACTGTCGTTTTTAACAGGAAAGTGATTGGCTTCAAAGAAGGTTGAATTCCTAATGCTGAGGTTTTTAAAAATAAAACATGCTTTATATACTCTGTTAGTTTGCACGGTTACTGGCATCTGCTTCCGGTGACTCCGTCACTCAGAGCTGGTGGTACCTGTCTCAACACCTTCAACCTCATTTAAGATGCCAACAAAATATGTACACTCATAAATAAACGACCAACTTCAACCTCAGCTGTCGGGATGTATCTTTTGTGCATTTGAATGGACGTTGTTTGGGAACAGCAGGCGCTGTGCCTGCCCTGCCCTGGGCCCCCGCTTCCGATTTTACTGCAGTGACTTCACGACTTAGAGCCGGAAGCAAGCCTCCCCTCAGCACCCAGCTGATAGGAGTACATTCTTTACTTAATCATCTTCATCTTGTAAAAAGGTCTCCATCTGTTTTTCCCAAACAGTGGCCTCTTTTGGAGAGAAACCCTGACCTCCCTTCGGGACTGGATGACCGCAATACCGTCTCAAGCCAGGTGACACGTCGGAGTCCCACCACCTTCCTTTCCCCTGGTGTGCGTTGCTGCCTTTCCCTCTCTGGTCTCCGGGCCTGTCCGTGCCCTCACCCCCTCTTCCCCCCCCCCACCTCACCCACTCCTGCTCCCGTCCTGCTCTACACCTGCCTCGGGGGGCGTGTGGTTCCACTGGTGGTTTCAGACACTGAACCTCCGATGCTCACTCGCGGATGTACGTCACCAGATATTTTCTGACTGTTGTCACAGGCCGGTGGACTTTCTCTTCATTCTCCCCATTTACTTCTAGTCGTTTATCTACTTTCTAGTTTTTATGGTTCTCAGTTGATATTTGATTGAACAGAAGAAGGGCAGAACACTATTTAATAAGCTTTAAAGAAATGAATTGGCTAAAAATTTTTTAACTTTGTGGTAAAATAGTCCAAAGGGGGTACAGATGGTGCTGAATGACTAACCAAGGGACCTGCTGCCACCACCGCAGGAGAGCGGTTCTGGGTTCTGGGTGATGGATGCGGGGCAGGAACGCCCTCCAGGGGGGTTTCCCAGCGCCTGTGCCCTGAGGACAGGCACTGTCACTTCCTAGTAGTTGCCGCTTTACCACAAGGGTCTGATGGGGCTGTGACCCGCAGGTGACGCCGTCGTGGTGAGTGCACGTCCTCACGGCTGTGTTCTGTAGTGTGTAATCGTGGATACAGGGCCCAGCCTGGTCCAGACCTGTCTGCAGGGCACCTCCTGGGTCGCAGGGTCCCTCGGGGCTCCTGGGGCAGGGGGTGGCGTAGGGTGGTGGACGGCCACGTCCCGTCCCAGCCTGGTCCACTCGGTGCCGGCCAGCTGTTACATTCAGCCAGCTGAATGCACCTGTTTTCAGAAAAAGCACTACTTTGTAACCTGAATGGCTTTCGATTCATGTTGTGAAGTCACGTTGCAATGAAAAATTACCAATCTTCACTAATAGCAGAACAAAGTGATGAACTATTGATAGATTTTGCCCACTGTTGAAAAATGTAAAATTTCTACTGAAAGAAGCCGTCTCGGGATTTGGAAAATATTTGAGCTGTGTCTTTTAGTAACAGGGTGACGAATGCAAAGGTTGACCCCCAGGGTGTGAGGTGTCACAATGGGTCTAGAAGGAAAGCCCCGCATGGCTGGGCAGCACCCCGGATTTGGTGCCCCTGACGAGGTCATCGTGTTACCCTGGAGATAGTGGCCCAGCACCCGACTTTCCTCAAACCCATGGGGAGAATGACGTGGCAGATGAGACCTTTTAACGGTTGCGTTTGGATGAGGGATTACAGGTGACTTTCACCTCCGTTTTTCATGCCTTCTGGGATATTTTGAAAAATCAGTTAGACAAGCATACAGACCATATTAACAAGCAAACCAGCTCCGCCCTGGGTTTTTCTAACCATGTCGTCTCCCCGCTGTGTTCGCACAAGGACAGGTCAGGGCGCCGCGGCTGGTCCTGAGGCCGTGGGAAGGTGAGGTGTGGCCGGGCCAGCCCCGTGGGGGGCCCTGACCCGCTCGGTTGTTGGGGCCGCACCCAAGGCTACCAATAACCCGGGCACGGCTCCCAAGTCCTCCCGAGAGTGGGGATGTGGCCTGCAGGGACGATGCGGCCCCCGAGTCCCCCCAGCTGCACAGATGAGATGGGGACTTGGCAGTGAAGCCATGGGGGGAATAAACCGAAAATCGGCTTCTTCCCTGTGAGGAAGAGGCCGTCTTTTCTGACCGAGCGCCTGTGTTCCAGTTCCCAAGTGGCGACTCCAGCCTTCGTGCAGAGATTCTGAATTTAGAAATGGTGGCTTTAAACAGAACAGCAAGGGAGAGATGGCACATGGCTGTGGTGTGTGCGTCTGCCTCGCAGAGGGAGGACAGGGAGGAGACCTCAGACCCTGGCGTCGGGCAAGGGTCTTGGGCGCCGTCCACTCCACCCCCTGTGGCCGCCCGGCCTCCTGCAGGGCACCTCGCCCATCGGGGCTCCCGGAGGCGGTGCCGCTGCGCCCGTTTCGCGGATGATCGGAGTGAGGCTCCGAGGGTGTTTGTGCCCAGGCACTCGTTGGACCAGGAGCTGAGATCCAGGTGGGGAAGCCAGAGGCACTTGCTGTTCCTAGGGGTCTGGCGTGTCCCCAGGACTGGTTGGGGGTGCAGCGCCTGGCTTCAGACTCACAGGGATGGGGTCTAAATGCTGGCTTACACCCCGGGAGGCCACAGTTTGTCCCTCGTCGCAGAAGGCGTGGCTGGCGTGGGATGCGGTGGTGAGGGCCAGGCGAGGCTGCGGGGTGTCTGGGCAGGTGTTCCCCCGACCTGGAGGTCCCTCTCAGACGGGTGAAGCCCCCTGCCCGTATGCACAGGGCAAACGTTTTCATGAAGCGGACGGAGAATGGGATTCAGTGGGGTGAGGAGGCCGTGTTGCTGGCGGACGGGAAGCTGAGAGGCTGGCCGAGTTTGGGAGACGATCCTGGGGCAGCCAGGGGTGCCAGGGCCTCGGGGCGGGAAGTTACTCCAGATCTAGAGGCTCTGCGAGGCTGGTTCAAGGAAAGGGGCTCCTCCTGGACTATGCTTTCCGCACCTGTCAGCCACCCAGGGTCCCGATGGTGAGGAAGCCAGCGCCCAGCTTCCGTGCATTCACAGCTCGTCCAGGAGAAGAACCATCCCCAGTGAAACAGTCGTTCTCCTTTTAACGACAGTAAAGGCCATGCTCGGCTATGAACAAGGGTCCCCACACCTCGGTCGCTCTGGGGGTCCGGAGGAGTTGGGGGCCCCCGGGTCTCAGTGTGGGGGGGAGTGTTAAGAGTTGTGCTTTTTCTGTACAGCGTGTACCGCTCCGGAGCCCGGTAGCAGCAGGCATGTGCAAGGGAGGCCAGATTACACCTAAACCTCTAAGTGGTGGTTATTTTTCATAATTAACCTGGCACATTTCAATTTGGAAGTGACAAGCATTTCAGTTTTTAAAAACTGTTATTATGGAAAATATCTATGCAAAAGTAAAAACAGTGCAGTGGGCAACTCAGCCACTGAGATTCCAGTTGCTGAACGTGTCCTATTTGCTTCACATATGTGTTTACCTAATAAACGATTTCAAGGCTGAGATATATATTTACCATTAAAAGTAAATTACAGACGTCATGACGTTTCACTCCTGAATGTGTACAGCATGCATTTCTAAAAACGAAGCTATTCCCCCAGCATAACTAACTACTATGTCAGTGGCACACCTCACAAAATTAAACATTCCCTAACATCATCCAATACCCATAGATACAGTCAGGTTTTCCCAACTGTCTGGAAAAGGTCTTTTTAGCTGCTTTTAATTTTGTCCTCAAGACCACGACATGGTGTATGGATTGTGCCTGGCCTGCTGCAGGGGCTCAGCCGATACTGAGGTAGGTGTGAAATGGCGTGGGGATGACAAGTTCCCTCCCTCCTCACCTGCCTGCAGCTGCCTCTCTCCTCCTGCAGGAATGTGTGTCTGGGGACTTGCTTCTGTACAAATCCACCGCTTTGTGCTGGGTTCCGATACTCAGAGTCCTTTCTCTGGGTATCGGCCAAGTTTCTGATTCTGTCCCAGGCCTCTGTCATCTGTCTTCTTGTCGCCAGTCTCCCTCCAGCGTCTTTGGCCTCAGTGAAGTGGTGGACAAGTTTATGTAACTAGAAGTTAATGTCTCAGCATGACTTTTCAGAATTGCAGAATTTAGTGATAAAGGCAGGGTAGGATTTTAGCTTTCAAGAGAGTTGAATAAATCTGGAAGGGGGTGGTGATGCGAAAAATATCATTTGCTTTGAGTTTTCTTTTTGAGAAGTATTTTTTTTCTTTAGAGGCTAGGGTTTCAAAATTCTCTTCTCCCTAGAAACTTAGAACTGGCTCAGTAAGCTAGCAGGAGGATGCCAAAAATTTTTGTTCTGTAAGAAATCTCCAAAGCTCAACATGCAGAAGCGTCTGGAAGACCAGTTTCCCTTGGGAACCAGTGAGCAGGACCCAGACGAGGGCATTGCTCTCCCCCAGGAGATACACAGCTCTATTCTAGTACTTCGCTGTTTCTCTCACTTCATAATTTGGGTGCTTACAGGTCTTCAAAAGGCAATGTGAGATAAAATACTGGAAAGATATCAAAATTTAAGTAATTACCTTGAAGTAGAATTATGGGTCGCATTTTCCTTTTTTTTGTATATTGGCTTTTTAACAAAACTTTAAATTTACAGTGAATATACATTACTTTTGTGATTAAAAAACGGCGACAAATGTTGAAAAAGTAACATCTCATTTTTTAAATGGAAAATATCAAACATATCCAAAAGAAGAAACAAAATTATATAAATCATGGGTTGGGACACTACAGCCTGGTGGACAAATGTGGCTGTCCCTCTGTACTTACTTATATGGCGTACAAGTTAAGAATGTTTATATTTTCAAATGGTAGAACTTAAAAGAATAATATACTTAACACATGCCTCCTCTCAGAAAATCTGCTGAACCCTGGTGAAAACTCTTTCATGTACACATCCTTCCCCCTCTACAGTTTTCAGCTCCTGGCCAATCTTGTTTTATCTCTAGTCACCCCCTAGCCTCAACCAAGAGAATTATGTTAAAGTAAATCCCATAATCCTATAATTTCATCATCTTCATGTTGTTTAAATTTAAAAGTTGAGAATTTACCAAGAAGATATAATAATCATAAACATACGTGAACAAACATTAGAGCTTCTAAACATATGAAGCAAACACTGAGGAAAGAAGAGCCAGCTCTATATTATAGTAGGAGACCCCAATACCCCACTTTCAAGAAGAGACAATATCCACCATTAGATCAATTTAATACACGTTATTATACACAGAACAAAGGAAAAACATGATCATTTCAACTGATGCAGAAAAAGCAGTTGACAAAATTCAACACCCTTTCACGATGGAAATACTCAACTAATTCTGAACAGAAGAAAACTGCCCCAACATTATACAGCCATATAAAAAGTCCCAGCTGACATCCTCTCAATGCTGAAAGACTGAAAGCCTTTCCTCTAAGATCAGGAACAAGACAAAATGCCCACTCTCACTACTTCTGTTCCACACACATTGGAAGTCTGCACCAGACAGAGCCACCTGGGCAAGAAAAAGAAATAAATCATCCAAATTGGAAAGGAAGTATTAAAATTTTCTGTTTGCAGGTGGCATGATCTTACATGTAGGAAATCCTGAAGACAACAACAAAAAAAATCAACATACAAACATCAGTTCAGTTGCATTTCTATACAATAACAATGAAAAATCCAAAGAGGAAATTAAGAAAATTCCATTTGTAATGGCAACAAAAAGAATAAAACACTTAGGAATGAACTGAGTGAAAAAGGCTGAAAGAAAAAGACAAATAAATGGAAGACATCCCATGTTCATGGATTGGAAAACTTCCACCCAAAGCAATATATAGAGTCAATACAATCCCCACCCAAGTCATAATGGCATATTTGGTCAAACGATTTTCAACAAGGGTGCCAAAACCGTTCAGTAGGGAAAGGACAGTCAACACATGTTGCTGGGAAAACCACATACCCACATGCAAACGAACGAAGTTGGATCCTTACCTTATTATGCCACACGCAAAAATTAAAACTATAAAACTCAGAAGAAAACATAGGGAGAAAGCTTCATGACATTGGATTTGGCAATGAATTCCTGGATATGACACAAAATGTGCAGGCATCAGAAAAAAAGAATAGAGAAATTGGACATCAAAATTAAAAACCTCTGTGCATCCAAGGACACAATCAACAGAGTGAAAAGGCAACCTAGGGAATCGGAGAGAACATTTTCAAGTCGTCTAGCTGATAAGGACTTAGTGTCCAGAGTTGTAGTAGTTCTTTCTATATTCAACAAAGCCACGTACAACTCAAAAAGAGGGCAAAGGACCTGAATAGACATTTCCCCAAGTAAGACATATAAACGGCCAACGAGCACAGGAGAAGATGTTCAACATCACTTCTCATCAGGGAAATGAAAAAGCCATAATGAGATGTCACCTCCCAACCATGTGGACAACTACTACTATAAAAAACAAACAAAATAGCCCAACCCCACAAGATAACAAGTGTTGGTGAGGATGTAGAGAAATTGGAGCCCCTGGGCACTGTTAGAGGCTGCACCATTTTACATTCCCACCATGGAAAATAGTATGGTGGTTCCTCAAAATATCAACTATATAATTACCACAGGATCCAGCAATTCCACTTCTGGGTATACACTCAAAAGGAACGAAACCTTTATCTAGAAGAGAGATTTGTACAGCATGTTCACAGCAGCCCAAAGGTGGAAGCAATCCAAGTGCCCATCAGCAGACAGAGAAACAGAATGTGGTCCAACCACACAGTGGAACACTATTCAGCTCACAAGTGAAGGAAATCCTGAGCGATGCTACAACACGGATGAAAAGACAACTACTTCATGATTCCAGTTACATGGTGTGTCTACAGCAGTCAGATCCATAGAGACAAAGTAGATGGTGGGGGCCAGGGGCTGGAGGATGGGGAAAGGGAATTAGTGTTTAATGGGGACAATTTCTGTTTGCAGAGATAAAAAGTGTTCTGCAGATGATGGTGGTGGTGTTGGCACAACAATGTGCAGGTACCTAATGCCACTGGACTGGACACTGAAAGACGGTTACGATGGCAATTTTATGTGTATTTTACTGCAATTAAAAATGTTTAATGACATTTGAATTTTCTATGTAGATTAAATAGTAAAAAGCTACTTGCACTCGTCTGTGCAAATTTCTCAAATGACTATCAAAGAAAAGTGAAAATTTTATCCAAATAATAAAAACAACACAGTGGAGGTGTCTCTCCTGTCTGACACAGAAGAACACTGTGTGTGGAGAATCTCGCCATCCTGAGCAAGAGGCACAGGAAAAGCCCTCTCGCGTCCTCAGGTGGCTATGCTCTGAGCACCTCTGTTCTCCATGTGGGCCCGAGTCAGTGCTGGGGACGGGGAGGGCAGCAGGCCCCCCAGGAATACACCTGAGAGATGCGTGTGCCGATGACACCGAGAAGGTGCTGGCGAGGGTGCTGCAGTCACGCCTGTGCGGCAGGAAGGAGCGCGCCGCACCAGCCGTAGCAGGGGGTCGGGAAGGTGCACGTGGCAAGTCCCTGCTGGGATTCTGGGGGGCGCCCAGGGGATACTGTTCTCCAGAAGTGAGGGTCTGCTCCCTCTGCAAAAAGGGACAAAACGCAGAGCTCGTCTGGAGTGAGGTCAGAAGACATGACCACACCCAGATAGGAGCAGGGGAGTGCGAGCTGAGAAGGAAGTGGATGTCGGGGCTTTCGGCCGAGCAGGTGTTGGCAGCAGGAAATCACTGGCTCCCCCAGGGTTTTCCCTCCCAGGCTTGCAGATCCTTGGGCATCTCACTGGGTGGGGGTGATGCTGCATTTGGTGGGGAACACAGGAAAGGGAGAGGAGTGAAGCAAATGCATCTGCTCACCGTGAATCAAAGAAAGAAATGTCGTAAGTCAAGACAGCTTCTGCCTTTTCGTCTATGGTTTTTCAGCACACTTCCTTCTCTAACTGCGGAGGAAAGCGGCAGATTAAGTTTACAGCCCGTTTATTGCTAGGTTAGGCCCCATGATGAAGAAAATGAGCTCTAACCAAGATATGTCTCAGCTAAGACAAAACTACCCTATCCCGTTAGAGGCAAAGGATTTTCCAAAAGGGAGGATGTCACTCAACTGAAAACAGACGCTTCTCCTCGGTAACTTCAGTTTCCAAGGAATTATCCTAATGCTTAAAGGAGGACTCACACCAATTCTTCACAAACCCTTCCCAGAAAATGGGAGGGAATGCTCCCAAGGCAAGACCCTTCTAGGAGGCTGTTTTCACCCTGATACCAAAACCAGACAAAGACTCACCAGAAAAGCAAAGCTAATCTCTCTTGTGAAAATGCTCAGTAAAACCAGCAAACTAAACTCACCAACCGTGTATGGAAAGCACATGGGACGTTGGTCTGAAAATGCAAGGTTGGTTCAACATACAAAAGTCAGTACACGACCACCTCTGTAGACGCAGAAAGAGCACTTGACAAAATCTAACACCCTTTCATGATTTAAAAAAAACAAACAAACACGTCAACAAAGCCAGGCTGGAAGGGAGCACCTCACCCTGAAACAGGCGTCCACAGAGATGCCCAGCATGCACCACGCCCACAGGCGAAGGGTGGAGAGCCTCTCCCAGGAGCACGCTAGGGTGTGTGTGCACTGCCGCCCATGCGCACGGGGCTCGGACCGGAAAGCTGGGAAGGAGGGCAGAGAGGGAGGGACGGAGGGAGGGAAGAAGAAAAGGTGAAAAGCCACCTCTGTTTGCAGAGGACACGATGTATATCCACGTCCTAAGGAATCTACAAAAAATACCACTAGGTTTAATTAGTGATTTCAGCAAAGTTACAGGACACAAAATCAGTACACAAACACCTTACGTGGGCATTTTGTTTGATTCTGTATGTTTGTTGGAATCTATATGATTCTAAAAGCAGCATTTACAGCAGAAATAACGTCAAATCCTTCAATACTGTCCCTAAAGGAGACATGGCTCTCCAGGGACAGCCCTGAGCAAACGCACAACAGATGCCATGAAACTCCCAGGCCAGCACCTGGACCTGCTGCAGAACCTCGTGTGGCTCCTCCTGACCCAGGAGTCATAACGCGGGTGAGAAAATGTACCTCAAGGCAAAGGAAGACGCCACAGACTTCCAGACGCCGCTTCCTGGGGGTGGCCGTTCCCGCAGGGGCGGCTCTGGGCCCACTCCTGGCCGTCCTGAGAGGATAGAGGGCGTGCAGATGACGCATCGCGGGGAGTGACGCCGTGCAGCCCAAGTCTGGTGAGCCCTCTGGTGGAGCCACACTCAGAAATGCCACACGAACCTGCTGCTCAGGACGACGACCCCTCTCTTCCTGTGCACGTCCGTCATCTGATCTTCCGTAAATGAGTGATCAGGGCCCGGGAACTGTGTGCCTGGAACTCTCTGCCTGCCCCCAAATGTCTCCCACTCACGCCCCCTCCCAGCGCTGCGGGCCTCAGGCACACCTGCTATAGGTTTTGCCAATGCCTGTGTGCAGTTTTGGGTCCAAGCACATCTGCTGCCTCTGGAAACGGGCTAATTAATAGAGGGGAACAGCTGGACTCTTCTCCCAAGACTTTTAGTGTTATCTGGGGAAAAGAACTCACTTCAAGAGGTTAATGTCCTCCTAAGAAGAAACTAATACAAAAAAGACCAACACCCCAAAAGTAAAACAGGCAAAGAACACAATTAGGTAATTTGCCAAAGCAAAACAAAATACAGGGCTTCCCTAGTGGCGCAGTGGTTAAGAACCCGCCTGCCAACGCAGGGGACACGGGTTCGAGCTCTGGTCGGGGAAGATGCCACATTCCGCAGAGCAGCTAAGCTCGAGCACCACAACTGCGGAGCCTGCGCTCTAGAGCCCGCGAGCCACAACTACTGAGCCCGCATTCCACAGCTACTGAAGCCTGCATGCCTAGAGCCCGTCCTCCGCAACAAGAGAAGCCACCAGAATGAGAAGCACGTGCACCGCAACAAAGAGTAGCCCCCGCTCGCCTTAACTAGAGAAAGCCTGCGCGCAGCAACGAAGACCCAACGCAGCCAAAAATAAATAAATAAATTTATATATTAAAAAAAAATACAGAAACAACTCGCCAGTAACCTTTCAGAAGACATGTCCTACCTCACAGCCTCTTCACGTCCATCTTCGGGGGAGAAAGATGCTGCCTTCCATCCTCGCCAGTGCTCTGGAAACATCCTTACAAACAACTGACTCGTCTCCCTGGTTCTGCTTCTCGTTTATCGTAGGAGATCGTCAGATGCACAAAAGTGCACACGTGGTGATGCTGATCACGAAGTGATCTGTCCCAGCTGTGTGGTACCACGTCACCAGGAAAAACCGTATTTTTCACAAACACTTTTGAAAAAGTGGCTGGTTATAAAATGAAAACAGTATATGTGATGTTTACGGTTTTATGAAAGCTTTCACCCAATACACACAGAGGGAAACTATCATTTGACAATTAAGCATAGTCTTGGCTGTGTCAGTTCAGCACAGAATGTAGTGAAAATACAGACTCTTTATTTACAAATATGCAAAACAGCAAATTTCCATGTGCTAAGAAGGAAGTAGAAATGACCTTGCTTGGGTCCTTGACCCTGTTCAGTCTCCCCTACACCCACCGGGGCCATTCCTGCATTCCTTCTGGCAAGCACAGCTATCCCTGGGTGGCAGGGTTATATGCAAGTTTCATTCTTTTATAAACCTTTATTTTCAAAATTTTCTAAAATGTACATGCAATATTTTTAAAATAAAACAATCTTTGAAAGGTTTCAATAAATGATATCAAAATCATTGATACTACTTCCTTCAGTAAGATGCAAAACTGAGGAAGTTAAAATCGGTAGATAAACATGATTTATTACTTTGCCTGCAAAAGGGGATTCAGAGCAGTACAGTGCAGGTCACACTGGGCTGGCCCCCGGGTCAGGGTGCCTGCCTGCCAGCATCGGGCCGTGAGCCCAGGACCACAGCCCCAGACTCACGCCTCTGTGGGTCTCGGATGTCTGCACAATTCACAACCCAACGCTGAGCACTCAGACGACATGCACATACTTCCCTGGGTTCCTTCTGTATCCAAGAGGATTCACATGGACACGACCAATACAGTTAAAATACATCTCAAGAAAAATAAATAGTCTGCACAATGTCCTTACAAGGATCAATGACCTATCCCCGCCCCCAATCACTACAAAATCAGGAAACTATCATTTGACAATTAAGAAGCGTATGCTTGGCTGTTAGTGTCAGTTCAGCACAGAATGTGGTGCTGAAAATACTCTCTTTGAACCACATTCACAAACATGCAAAGTTGCCCATTTTAATGCGCGGAGAAGAAAAGAATTTTTTAAAGAAGGAAGTAGAAATGATTCTCCTTGGGTTCCCCGATCCCGCTTCAAAGGTGGAAACAACAGGTGTTCCTGCCCGCAGGCGCCAGGGCAGTTCTCCACGCCCTCCAGCCTGGGCACCAGGTCACGGCTCAGTCACGGAGGACACGTCCTACCACGCTGCCCAGGCCACAGCGCAGCAGGGCCCTTAGAACTTGAAGAGGTCGATGAAGTGCTGCGGGGACACGGGCGTGAAGCAGCTGTCGGGGTCAGTGGCCGTGCAGGGGTGGCCCGAGTCCTGCGGGAGGAGTGGGTCGTTACCATACAGGGCGCGTTTCTGGAGGGAACGCAGCTCAGAAGTCGCCAGCTGCTTGTTTAAACGCGCCCCGGACCCCACCACAAAGGTGCGTGGACAGCAAGCGATGAGAACTACAAAAACGAAGGCAGCCACGCGGCTCCCCAGGGGAGAGACTTCCCGAAGGAATTCCCGCTCCAGTGGATGCGGAGACGGGCCGCCCTGAGTTGGGGCCCCAGAGGGAGCCCTGGGCTCTGCGCCCCCGTCCTGGCCGCGCTCCTCCCCTCCCGCCGAGGGTCAGGGTCCACCCCAGGACCTGTTCTCGGCACCACCACCCCCCACTCACCCAAGGGCCCAGCACTGCGTCCCGCAGCAGAAACGGGGCTCAGGTCAGGAGACAAAGCAGCCTCGGGACTGGAGGCCAGTTAGGCCGAGGACCTGGCGGCCAAGTCTACACCCTCCCTCTGGTCTACAGGGCAGCTCATGGGACCCCCCGGTCATGGCGAAGCAAGCAGGCCAGTCGCACATGAGCAGAGGGTGCGGCCTGAGGGGCACCGGCCTCCTGGGGACGCGCGCAGACGCGGGCGGAGCAGGAGGTACCTCGAGTAATAAAGCAAGGCGGCAGTCCTTGGAGACGGCGGAGAAAGGGTCAGGAAGGAGTGCAGAGAAGGGAGGAAAAAAGGGAAAACAGGGTTATTAGGAAAAGCCAGACTGTACTTAGCATTTAGGCTGGACGCGTATTATTTACGAAAATGGCTAAAATCATCGGGTAGCTGAATCAGAGGCACCATCCAGCACCTGAAGGGCCACAGCACCCGCAGGCCATCTGGGACACTGCCACAGTTTCCACTTCCTCGAGTCTCGGACTGACAACTGATGAGGCTGCAGAGCTAAATAATTGTCGGAACTGTTCACTGAAAGTGCGCAGAGCGACCCTGACGCGTACGGTTTACACTGCAAATATTTATGGCACGGGCTTCCCTGGCGGCGCAGTGGTTGAGAGTCCGCCTGCCGGTGCAGGGGACACGGGTTCGTGCCCCGGTCCGGGAAGATCCCACGTGCCGCGGAGCGGCTGGGCCCGTGAGCTGTGGCCGCTGCGCCTGCGCGTCCAGAGCCTGTGCTCCGCAACGGGAGAGGCCACAGCAGTGAGAGGCCTGCGTACAGCAAAAAAAAAAAAAAAAAAAATTTATGGCAGGTTTCTCGGAAGCTCCCTCATTCCCTCTTCACTGTCTGAGAGTCAACTCCGTGGAATTCAGCGCGCGAGCCAGATTCCATGTGAGCCCAGGCGCCCCCGAGCCCGGCTCCCGCGCGGACTCCTGCTCATCCACGGTTTTCAGCTCGAGGTCAGCACCAACCTGCCGCTCTCGCCTCTTGCCGGCCCGGCCACCTGGCCCGGCTTCCTCACCCTCGCCGGAGACGGGGGCTGGCGCAGCCCCCATCAGTGTGGGCTGGGGCCAGCAGCCTCCCTGCTCCGGCCACAGACCCACAGTGTGGACCTGGCAGTGGACACGCCGAGACAAAACAGGACACGGGGTCCTGATTCCCAGCCTTTAACTGGACTCATCCTGTCCGGCTTCCAACTCACCCAACCCCCAGTGTTGACCGAAGTTCCATGAAGTCGAGAAACTCAGCTGGAGGATGGGCAGGTGGAAGGAACACAGCGGTCTCGCGTCACTACTCAGCGACCTGGGAGGGCCGCCCCACGGAAGCCAGACCCCGAGCCGGGCACCTGCGCTCACCCGGGTGACTCGGCTCAGTGACTCCAGGACCGTGGTGCACAGTTCTTAAGCCCAGTATTTCCCCTCCTTTCACTTTGGAGGAGTTCCCACAAAGGCAGGTAGAAAACTAACCCCCAGACTCCAGAGAGTGAAGCCAGAACAGACAGGACGGCTGGGGCAGCTGAGAGGTGAGAGGTCAGAGCCCAGGCCCACGTGGGCGGAAGAGGACAAGTCTGGCAGCGTGCAGGAGCCGGACCACGGCGGGTCCCCACCAGCACCCGGCGGCATCTGACGGTGTCACGCTGCCGTCTCCCCATCAGCAGAAAGTGCTGGCGAAGGTGAGTCAAAGCGCGGGGGCCACTTCTGAGCACCAGCCCCCACTGCTTAACCTTCACGACTCCGCATGGCAGGTCTGCCCTGACAGGAGGCTCCATGAGGCTGGGAACTGGGGTGAGGCCACGGGATGGTGCGGAACGAGCTGAGGGGAGAGTCCGGTCAGCTGGGGCAACGCAGGGGGCCTTCCTCGGGAGCTGACACTGCCAGCAGTTTCCACCAGAAATTCCAGAGACTCATCTTTTTTTTTTTTTTTTTTTTTTTTTTTAAATTTCCACCCACAGATTCAGAATAAAGTTGGAATGGCCTCTAGGAGAAAAAGCTGCAATGTGACTCCATGGGTGGACTGAGCCAGGCCCTGAGGCCTGAGGCTGCATGGACATCGAGGTGCTCAGCCTTCAAGGCAAGACTGAACATTGCAGAACCAAAAGACCAGCAGGAGACACTTGTTCTGAATTTTCATAAACAAAAGAATCTGCAGGCCAATTCTTCTGGAAACCTAAAAAAAAATCACCTCTCAATTTTAAAAAATCCAGAACTTCCGTGCTTCTCGATGCCTCAGCAGCACATTCTTACACCAACAACAGGGAGCCTAAGGAGGGTGCTTCTCTGTTCACTACTTCGGAGACAGGGCTCCCACACTCTGCAACGGCATTCTTAGAGAAACACCCGTCACACGCAAGGGCGGAGACTTCCGCCCCAGGAAGAAACACCGCTCCTCCCAGTCTCTCTCTGGGATAAAGCGGTCTGCTCAGGAGAACAGAAAACCCTGGGGAGGAGCGCCAGTTCAGAGCAGCAACCAGACGGTCTCATCTGCTCTGACTCAGCCGTGAAGATGCCTCCTCACGTGTTTTCCACGGGCACCTGCCCGGGTGTGCGCTTCTACCCCTGGGATCGGGACCAAGGGCACACAATAAGGGCTCCGCTCCATGTACTGTCATCCCGCTGATTCGCCCGCGTCCCCGCGGAACGCCGCCGGCACACCGGCGAGAAGGAGCGCGACGTGCCCCCGCCCCAGAGGAACAAGGTTCCACACAACAGCCACTGCAGCCACGTAACACGTTTCTCCTTTTTAATTGTGTGGGAAAAGCTACACTAGAATACAAAACAACAAATTACCAATAACGTGACCTCCTGCTGGTCATGAGTGGGGACAGCAAGACCTGCTCGCCTGCAGCACAGGAGGTAAAGCTCTGTTGACACAGGGACTCTCACCCCAAAACCACGGGTTATAGTTAAAAAAGAGCCACATTACCACGGATATAATCTGAAATGAAAACAATTTAAAGTAGTCATTTCTCTTCCAACAGTTTACAGTCTGCCATGTAATCCATGCAACAAATTACAGATAAACGAAGAGCAAAAGAAATACACAAAGAGCCAAGGTGCTGACCAGGCGGAAGGCCTGTGGCCCTGCAGCCACACCCAAGGACACGGAGGGGCAGGCGCAGACCGTCTGCCAGTTTCGCCACTTTTCTCCCTAGTGAAATTTCACAACGTTAATAAGCAAATTCAAACTCAAGGCAAACTATGGAAATGATTTTACTGAGAGGAGGTGCACGGAAGCACCCCACTCCCCCGCCCTGGAAACTTGTTTTTATCAGCATCTGGACAGGAGAGTAAGGGAGCCAGAGAGGGAGGGGATGGGCCCAGACAACTGCGGACACGGCTCAGTCTGCACCGAGGACCAGACTTGCTACGTGTGGCTCGAACACATGAGAGACCCGGGCACCTTCGTGGGCCTCGCCTCTGCTCCAGGCACAGGGCTGTGAGGAGAAGCCCCCTGGAGGCGCCGTCTTCAGGGGTCCCAACAGTGGAGGCTAAGGCCAAGTGTAGAGGACAGGTGAGGGGTCCCCCTCGGCTTCCAGAAGAGGGTGGGGGATCCTGAGCCTCATCTCAGACTGAGCCTCAACAACAGCAGAAAGTAGCCCCACCAGGACTCGGGCCGAGGCACCAGCCAGCGCGCTCACCGCCCTCGGGGACAGGCCCCCACCTGCTACCACAGTGCAAGGCGGCGGGGTGGGTGGCCCGACGTTCAGGTCCAACCGCAAGTTGTTCTACTTTTGTGAACCTGTTCCCCCGCCCCAGTCCTTGGTGATACATCATTATCTTATCACAAATACAAGTTGCCTTTTTTTTTTTTTAAAAACCATTACCGTTAGGTGAATAGTTTGTTTCTCCAAATTTTAATCCTCAAACTCCAAGAGTACATCTGAAATGTTTACCTTCCAAAAGAGGATGCTGCAGTGCCGACAAAAGTGCAGCGTGTCTCCATACTGTTCCTTAGTGGGGTAATGTTTCTGAAGCGCAAAATACATCAACTTCCATTCGATATGACCTTTTTCTGAAAGGATCAAGTGTCTACAAAACTAGACAAACAAAATTCTGTTCAGAATCAGATGGTTTTCATAGCATAACAATTTTAAAAGTAATATACTGCATGAAACATTCAATTATTTGCAATTAAATTTCAAATATAATTCAGTCTGTACAATGGAATACCATGCAACTGTTAAACGGACTTAAAGGTTCTGATCTGGAATGATGTCCACGACATACTATTAAGCTAAAAATAAGTTACATACATCATGTATCTGCCAGGGACTTGTAACTAGAACACAAAAAGAAAACTCGGTACCAGAAAAGACAATCCAAATACAAAATGGGCAGAGGACTTGAAAAGACATACAAATGGGCAACAAGCACATGAAAAGATGCTCAGCACCTCAGGCATCAGGGATGGGAGGAGGCAGCACCTCACACCCCCCGTGAGGCTGTGACCAAACACTCAAGAGTAACAACAGGTGGGGACGAGGACGTGGAGCAGTCGGGGGCTGCCCGATGGGGCAGAGACTTTGAGAGACAGCTTCTCGGTTCCTCAGAACATTAGACTCCACTCCAGGGCGCCGTCCCCCACCCCGCCCCGAGACGGGGAACCACGGTGGCCCCGTGGCCTGGCCGCGCCCAGCCTCACCCCCGCCAGCACGCACTCCTCCGTTTCAGGGCCTGAACCTGCTCGTCGCCAGGACACCCCTGCCCGCCATGCCCTCCGGGATGGCCGTGTCCACCTGGGGGACAGGCACGTGACCCCACACGTCCCCCGAGCCTGTGTCTGAAGAGACACGTGACGTCTGTCCCCTCGGCGAGGAGCCCCTGGGGCAGGATCGCATCCTGGCTCGTCCGAGACTGTCCCCTGCCCTTCACGCTGCCGTGCGTGTCGTGGACGCCCAGCTGTCGGTGCTTCCCTCCAGAAACAACACGGGGCAGGGGATGAGGAGGGGGCGACGATGAGGGGGACACACAGGAATCCGCCGGTCCCCGTGGCTAGTCCCGGTCCTGGGAGGACAGGGGTGCCGGGAGCGGATGGCCACCCATGATCTCAGAGGTGACACACCACCCGGAGAGAGGCCTCGAGTTACGAGAAAGACGAGGGGCCCGTCCCCGACGGGAAGAACCTGCTCTTGTTCTGCTTCTCTGTTCTGGGCTGTGTTTAGAATCACAGCTCTTTCTCAACATGAAGAACAAGCTTTCCCGTAAGTGATTCTAGTCCATTCCCCGAAGTGGCCAGGCCTGGCCGCGGGGGCCGGAGCCCGTGCTCACCTGCTTCTCGCCAAAGTGGTACTGGCAGAGCTTCTTCCACAGCCGCCGGTCCTCGCTAAGCGCGGACAGCGTCGGGGTCACCTGACCCAGAGTGACGATGTCCCACCCATCCGAGAGCCTGTACAGGATGTTGCTGAGCATGTGCACGGGAAGGTCGCTGAGCGTCAGGCCGCTGTCCACCTGCTGGGAGGACGCGCGCACTTACTCCAGTGAGAAGGCGCGGGAGCGCGGCGCTCACGCTGACGTCTGAGGCCCAGGCGACGGGAAGGCGGCCCGCCCCTCCTTCCTCCCCACTTCTCTCCAGATAACGCCCAGCAGCGGCCCTGCCTGGACCTGCGCGACAAGCATTCCCTTCCCTGGGGATCCCGACCACTGACACCCACGCTCCCCGAGTTCGCCAGCTGACGAGGCGTCACCACGCGTCAGCTACTAGGGGACGTGGCACCTGGCCACGTCTATCAAGGCCTGGATAGTAGACACACCCCAGGTGCATGTGTCTTCAGGCAGGTGGCCCTCACAGCCCAAGCCCCTGCCCGTGGGAACGAGGTGGGGTCTGTGCGGCGCTCACATCAAGGCCGCCTGGACACTGGATGTTAGATCGTCCCTTGTAACTGCAGGGCCTTAATTAGGAAATCATTGCTCTTTGTAAATCCCACGTTTAGATAGCAAATAAATGGCCCAAAGTTACGGTGTTCCAGGGCCACCTTTGAAAGCAACCAGAGATAAATAAAACACAACCTAAAACACTTACTTTAGTCAACAGGGTCAACATTTTTCTTGATGAAACTAGTTACCAGAATAAACAAAAAACATCAGAACAACTGGAGTGATCTGCATGCTCCTTTTGAACTATAAACACATGTACACACCATGCAACATACAACACACCAACCCTAGAGAAGCAACAGCAGATGAACAGAGTCACTACTATACAATTTAGCCTTAATTCATTGAACGTTATTTTAGCCTGAAATACCTAATCGCCTATAAAGGTAAATTAATTCACCACCTCATCATCCACAGGATCAGCTCTTTTTAATAATTACCATCCCCACCATCTTTCCAATGACACCTATAACCCATTAAAGGGTCTTCTGGTCTTAATCCATCTTACAACAGTTTAATATTTATGAAATGTAAAGGAAAAAAACCTTTGGGAAAGCTGTAATAGTCTTTCACATACGCTTAGAAGTAACAACAGTGTTCGTAATAGAAAAACAGAGCGTACTCACTTGTAGGCCAAGAAATGCATACCTCAGTCATCTGAAGATTCTGTAGCTGTTGTTGCCAGTTGAGAATAGTTTCTAACCGGCAAACCCAAATGTTGATATTTCCCACCAGAACGGACTTCCCCACTCCTCTAATGAGAATGCAAAGAGTAGAGCTTAGGTCTTGGAGAAGATCTTTGATTAGGCGAGGGTTTTGGTGGTCATCGAGAACTGGAACAAAAACAAAAACAATGCACTGATACAGTCAAGCCCCGCTGTTAAGAATGACCTGCTTTCACAGCCCAAGGGCCCATTAACAGATAACACAGATATGCAGAGTGTGATATATACACACGATGGAATATTACTCAGCCTTAAAGAGGAAGGAAATTCTGATGTGCTACAACATGGATGAAACTTGAAGGCCTTATGATAAGAACCAGCCACAGGGTTTCCCTGGTGGCGCAGTAGTTGAGAGTCCGCCTGCCGATGCAGGGGACATGGGTTTGTGCCCTGGTCTGGGAAGATTCCACATGCCGCGGAGCGGCTGGGCCCGTGAGCCATGGCCGCTGAGCCTGCGCGTCTGGAGCCTGTGCTCCGCAATGGGAGAGGCCCACATACCGCCAAAAAATAAGAACCAGCCACAAATGAACAAGTATTGTGTGATTCTCCTTATATGAGGTCCTTAGAATAGTCAAATTCACAGAGACAGGAGGTAGACGGTGGGCCCCAGGGGCTGGGCAGTGGGGGGAGGGTCGTGCTGGTTGGTGTTTATGGGGACAGAGTGTCAGCTCTGCAAGGTGAGCTCTGCAGATGATGGTGGCGATTGTTGCACAATGATGTGAATGTACCTAACGCCACTGAGCTGTGCACTTAAGAGTGGCTAAGATGGTAAATTTTATGTATATTTAACCACAATAAAAAATTATGCTCTAATTTCACTGCAACTCCAAAGTGGCATTTCTGAGATATCACAAGTGTGATGAGATTTTAAAACTTCAAAATATTGTCTGATAATGTATTTTTGGTTGAGTCTACAGTTTTGCCTTTAAACCTGTCAGTCTCTGTTTCCTTTTATACTTAATCATGAGAATGGATATTTAAAATGGCATATATATGCATAAACTCAAAGTTCTGTGTATTACTGGCCACTAACTAATCAGGACAAACATTGAATTAAAATTACAGGCTTATCTGATGCCTAAGAACTAAGTCAGAACCTTGTTAATTATAGAAACACTACACAGCTAAGGTGAGCTGTGACTAGTTACCCATGAAACAGTACGTGTCTTTTTAAAACTCAGGGATTAATTACCTTTCTCTGGGACTTCCCTGGTGGTCCAGCAGTTAAGACGCTGCGCTTGCACTGCAGGGGGCATGGGTCTGATCCCTAATTGGGGAACTAAGATCCCACATGCCACGCAGTGTGGCCCCAAAACAACAAAAAAATTATCTTTCTCATTACAGTATGTTCTTCTGTATGCAAAAGCACCTTTTAAAGAACAACAATAACATGAAGAACTGAGCAGCCAACCCGAGCCCTTGCCCTTGCCCTGACACCATTAACACTGGGGGGAAATAAAAGAAAAATCCAATCTCCTTGTACCGAATTTCTAATTAAGATTTAGATTATTAAAAATATCAGTCATCACCTTACCTTTTTGAACGATTTTATCCAGAACGTTGAAGTAGTTCTTCTGGGCCACACCGCTCAGCGAGGTCAGCTGGGACTTTGCGATCAGCTGCAATAGCTGTGGGGGGAGGGGTTACAGGTGAGCATCACCTCTGAAGGGAAACGCCCCCAAGTGACAGGGAAGGAGAGCACAGGCTGCAGGCCGTGACACCCTCCCCACGACGGCACATCTTTAAGGGTCCACCCAGCGCCCTGCTGTGCCCTCTCCTCTGAACGTCCCAGCCTCACAGGAGCCGAGCCGGACCCTCCCCGACAGCCTCACATCACACCTGCCCCTCCCACAGCTGCTGCCCGTCCCAGGCTCCCGCTCCGTCAGTGGCTCGGCTGCTCTCAGCCCCCGACACCGGCCCCCATGCCGGCATCCGGCGGGGAAGGCCTGGGAAGGACGGGACAGCCTTCCCGCTTCTCTGTCCCAGTGCTCTCCCCTCCCCTCTGCTGCTCCGGGGAAAGCTGGTTGTCACAAACACGGCTCATCAGTATCAGTCCTCGGTGAACCCATGGCCCACCCCTCTGTATAAACTGGGTCTCAGGAGTCCCGTGTCAGCCACTTCCCCGCGTCCCCTCACGTCCTGTAACTTCCGCCGCCCGCGCCGGGCCTCGCCCTGGGCCACACGTGTCTGTGGTGTGGTCCAGACCTGCCTCTGCCAAGTCCCCGCCACCTGGACACATCCATTCACTTCTTCCCATACTGTTTCTGCCCAATTTGAGCCACTTTGGGTAAGCCTTAAACAGATTTTAGAATCTGTGAATTACATCTGCCTATTTCTCTGAAAAAGGAATTTTCCATCCCTCCTTTTCAATCCTCCTAGCTGCCTCTGTGAGTTTCCAGAGGGAGAAAAGAAAGTGCTAACTCACATACTCACATTGCCATGTTGACCGTGGAAGTTAAAAAAAATTACAAATACAACAATCACATGATGATTGTTGGGAAAAAAATCATTCTGCAACTTCCAGTATATTTACATAAAAGTGTCCTATACTGCAGTGAATACAGAAATAACACTCCAGGGCCCTGGCCAGAGAACACCTGAGAAGCCCAAGGCTACAAGGTCAGTCCCCTTGCTCCTCAATCTTTTTTTTTCTCTTAACATCTTTATTGGAGTATAATTGCTTTACAATGGTGTGTCAGTTTCTGCTGTATAACAAAGTTTATCAGTTATACATATGTTCCCATACCTCTTCCCTCTTGCGTCTCCCTCCCACCCTCTAGGTCGTCACAAAGCAAAATGTTAGCATCTTCCGTCTTCTGTGTTCGACCAGCATCACAATCAGCACCACTTTAACGCTGACTCAGATCCTTTCCCCCTGCCTGCATTTACAACCAAATTAGAGACCTGAGGCCAGCTTCACTGCTAGCAACAGCCGGAAGGGGTGGGGCTCCCAGGGCTGACCCAACAGACCGAGCCACCGGCCCTGGGCAGTAAGTAACAACCAACCTTCCCTGACAGGCTCCCTGCTCTCAAGACCCTCAGGACCTGAGAGAAACAGACCAGAATATGCAAATACATGCCTCTCCTGCTCCGCAAAGAAAAATGAGAGCGCGGAACCCGTGGGCCGTGGCCGCCAGAGAGCCGTCCAGGGAGCCCCCGGGACCCCCAGATCTAAGCTACTTCCCTGGCACCACTGCCGCCTCGCTCGTGTACAGTGCAGGGTCCCGGGGCCCCACGAGGATGCTGCACACGCTGAATCCAGCCCTGAGAACGCGCCATCTTCCACCACGGCAGACGCTGCGAAGATGGGCATGGGAGGACACAGGCACTCTTTATTTTTAAATCGAGAAATTTTTTAAAAACTTATTTAACTTCCATATGGTAAATATTAATAGACAAAACCCACATAAGCAAATCTCTTTGTGGTCCTCAGTAGTTTCAAAGTGAGGAGGACCCCTGACACCAGGTCTTAGTCTGAGAATGGATATTCTGTCACAAAAGGGAATAAGATTCCAACGACCCCCTCCTATCATCAACAAAAACTACAGTTTTCTAATACCACGTAAAAAAATCCTTTAGAGGGCTTCCCTGGTGGCGCAGTGGTTGAGACTCCACCTGCCGATGCAGGGGACGCGGGTTCGTGCCCCGGTCCGGGAGGATCCCACGTGCCGCGGAGCGGCTGGGCCCCTGAGCCATGGCCTCTGAGCCTGTGCGTCCGAAGCCTGTGCTCCGCAACGGGAGAGGCCACAACAGTGAGAGACCCGCATACCGAAAAAAAAAAAAAAAAATCCTTTAGAAAAAGGCTGAACTCACTGGCAGAAGGCGTGGGGTTGGCACGGTGGGTGAGCTAGTTATTCACAGGGCACCCACCAGAAAAACCACCACAGTGGGATGTGCAAACAAAAGAGTGACCATGTTAATAGATGACAGTGAAATTTTAGGTTAAAACGGTAATTAACATAAAAGTGCAGAAGACAATTTTTTTTTTAAATTTATTTTTTGGCTGCTTTGGGTCTTCATTGCTGTGTGCAGGCTTTCTCTAGTTGTGGTGGCGAGCGGGGGCTCCTCTTCATTGCAGTACGCGGGCTTCTCATTGCGGTGCGGTGGCTTCTCTTTGTTGCAGAGCATGGGCTCTAGGTGTGTGGGTTTTAGTAGTTGTGGCACATGGGCTCAGCAGTTGTAGCTCATGGGCTTTAGAGCACAGGCTCAGTAGTTGTGACGCACGGGCTTAGTGGCTCCACGGCATGTGGGATCTTCCCAGACCAGGGCTTGAACCCGTGTCTCCTGCATTGGCAGGTGGGTTCTTAACCACTGCGCCACCAGGGAAGCCCCCAGAAGACAATTTACAAAGAAAATATAACCACGCATTAGCCTCTATTCAGCTAGATATATGAGACAAAATCTGCTGGAAACTTAAAGAGAATTTGTCAAAAATACAAATATTGTGGGAGATTTTTATAAGTCTCTTCAAATTTAACAATTCTAAACAAGTAAGGATGTGGAAGAATTAAATAATATAACCGCCAAACCTTGTTGAATAAATAAGCAGAAAAACTTACATCCTTCTAATAGAGAATCTGTATTTTTCTTATGTGTCAATCGAATATTTATAAAAATCAACTATGAAAATGGCCACAAAGGAAAATTTAACGCATTTCAAAAAAGCAGAGATCGTACAGGCTGAACTCTCTGATGCTAATACACTAAAGCTAGATTTAAATAAAAGTACAGAAAACCTCAGCTATCTGAGCTCCCAGGCACGTCCGGAATGCCCGAGCGCACGCGTTACGTGGTCAGGATGACAGTGTGGGTGTGTGGGAAGGACAGAGGGTGACGGTTTCGTGTTCAGGTCACTCTCTCGTGCAGCACAGGGCACCCTCAATGGGCAGAGGCCAGGGGCCGTGCCGTCTTCACTCCTGGCTTCACGCAGATTTCCACACTGAACCGTTATTACCAGGGCGCTACTGGAAGGGCTGGACGTGACTGCCTAATTCTTACAACACCCCTAGGAGACGTACTGTATTATCACGCTGCACAGCGAGAACTGAGGCCCAGAGACGAGGAAAATGACCCCAAAGTCACACAGTAACAGGGACCGGATTCAGGACTGAAACACTGCGAACTCTTGCCACGCTGCGTCCCGTGCACCTCATGCGTGTCAGGACGCAGCAAACAGCTTCCACAGGCTTCAGCGATGTGCAAGCTGATTAGCTGATTTTAAAAGGTCTTCTCAGTTTTACTGTATTTAATGAAAAAGCAATGAGACCTAAACTCTGCAACAGCAGATTCTCACCTAGACGTTCACAAAGCCGGAGCAGTGCCAGCACCCAGGCTTGTTCGCAGACTGCGTCCATGTTGCTATAACGCTGGGAAGTGTCAGGAGCTTCCATCAGGTCCTCCCAAGGTCTGTGGCCCCATTCCTCCCCCAGGGATGAGGGTATCTCACGCAGAGAGAATGCAGGCTGCGTCAAGAACAAGGGTCCCACCTGGGGGACCAGCTCGGGCAGATGGCCTGTGAGAAGTGACCTCTTTTCGGACTGTCCCTCTTGTCTACCCTCCATGGGAATTAACACCTCATTTGACTCTCATCCTAGTCACTGACTTCTAATACTGGCAGGAGGAAAAACTTACCTTCTGTGAATTGAATTGTTACACACTCTATAATTTCAGTTTTGTTAAAAGAATTCTTAGTTCTCGCGTTTGGTCACATTCTACAAGTTACATTGTTGGCAGCATAAATATGCAGCAAGTTAAAGAAAAATGAAGATGGTACTGGACACTTGCAGACTCTGCGCTAGTGACATTTCAAATTTCCAGAGGACATGCCATCTAATCAGCGCACTCCTGCTGGCTGGACACACACATCCCATAAAACGTCAGAGCTACAACATCTAATTTAATTCTCTTGAGGTCAAACTGTCCAGTTAGCGTCCAGTAGCGTTTCCTTCGACTGGAAGCAGGCATCCCTGGGAGGTCCCACATGGTCTCTTCTTCGTGAATCTTGTTCTTAGGAGCAGTTACATATTTTGCTAGCTCACTTTAATCCAACACTTTTTAAGGGGAAAAAATAGAGGAAACTCCTGGAGTAAGAAGCCTACAGCCAATTCTTGAAGCAACAAGAAGGACGTTTTTAAAAAAATAAAATGTAAACATATCTTTTTGTGCTGAGGAACTCAGAGGGCATTCCTTTTGTGAAGAATTTGTTTTCTAATAAGGGACTTCCTCAATTTCTAAATACCAGTTTTCTTGAAGAGAGGAGGTGCCTGTAGGTTCAGTAGAATGACTGGTAAATTAATTATTTTAGAGTCTCCTACGAGCCAGTTCAGATTCAGGTAGAATTTGTGCAGAATGTCTACCATGGAAAAACTAACCAGAACAACTCACAGAACAACCTGCTCATCCGTCCCCTCACGGCAAGTGGAGCAGCTCCAGGTCTGTGCCAGGTGCTGGGGGCATGTAGGGAGGGGGGGGTGCCCAGGGAGTAGGCACGTGACAGGGACCAAGCTGGGCTGTGACCCAAGACACTGCAACATGGCACACAAAGGCTCAGGTCAGAGAGTCTACGGACGGTCCCTCTCAACAGTCGCCCTGAACTCAAAAGGCCACTGTTTCAAAATGTCTCCACGCATGTCAGGAAGTCACTGCTTTCCACGAGAGGAGAAGGCTTACAGGATCAAGACAAAGAGGACCTTTAATACACGCATCTCTGCTGTCAGGAGCGCCTGTGACCTGAGGCACATCTCTCCCGCTTCTCCTCCCTGAATCTGGGGACGGAGCTGGACCTGCAAGGCTGCTGTCCCTCCATTTAAGCCACCCTCAAAAGATCAGCCAAGCGTAGCAAGCGCTCCTGAGCTGAGCACGATCAAGAGCTTGGTATGATCCCACCACGAACTCGTCATGGCAGCCTCGGGGCAGATACAAATCCTGTTACGTGTCGTGGAAGAGGAGATCCCTGGTCAGTAAACGGAGAAAACGAGACAGAACCCAACACAGAGGTCTGGCCCCTCCACCCTCCAGCCCCGCTGCTGCCTCGCGGGTCCCTGGAAGCTCATCCACGACCATGGTCTCCCCCCATCCTGTCTCCTCGTGAACTGTTCACGCCACGTGGTCCTTGGCAGAGATCAGGAAGAAGCTAAACATCTTCACATAACCAGTCGGTCCAGCGGGAGACGTCCTTTCCCTTGTTTTCCACTATTTAAAGGACCCAGGAAGCACTTGGGAAACAGGAGTTCACATCCAAACACTGAGGAATGTTGGGAAACAAACTCCTGGGGCCAAAGTCCCAGGACCTAAGGAGGCGCGTAAAGATGCGCAGACCAGCTCCCCGGCTCAAGGGCAGAGGTCACATGAATACCTGAGTGGCCCCAGCCCCGCACGCACTGCACCTGGTGCCCCGTGGTGAGGAGGCACAACCTCCCAGAGGGGCTGACAGACAGGTAAGGGGCCCAAATGACACCCCACCACCACCAATCCCTTACCTCGAACAGAAGGAAAGGGTGTCGCTAACACGCAGGAGGTGCATCAGGTACATTTTTCACCCGGAGTCGCTATGACGGGCACCTCCGGGGGGACCTCAGTGGCACAGGGACAGCCCTCCCCGTGCGGCCTCCCGACGCTGCCTGCGTTCCGGGCATGCAGGCCAGCGGCAAGTCTGCAGGAGACCCACGTGCGCGACAACCGTCTGCTCTGAGGCCCCCTGCTCTTTTCACCGTCAGTCAATTTCAACAATTCCTCAGCAAAATGTGTTCTCGTAAGCACTCCGGGGGCAGCAGGGTCTCCTTCCAACCTGTGCCCGAAAGCCGAAGGCCTCCCGGGTTCTGCTGCTTGTAATTTTTTCCACTGACTAGTTTGCAATCGTGTCACCTAACCCACCGTTAACACAGGCTCATTTTCCACACGTTCAAAGTGAGACGGTACGAGAATATCTGATTATCGTGTAAAGAAGTATGCTTGGTCCTCCGCAGAAGACAAAACCTGAACAAGCATGACCACTCCTCTCAAGGAGAAAAGCACACGGCGCCCCAGGGGAGAAGTAACGGCCCTTCTGCACGGTTTCTGCGGCTGCCGTGAGGCAGCCCCACGCCGCGTGGGGTACACGTCAGCGGCCACCACTCTCAGGGGTCGGAGGTCGCAGGTCCAGACCCCGGTGTCGGCAGGGCCCTCTTACGTTCTGGCCCAGGGAGGGGACCTCCTTGCCTCACTCAACTCCTCGTGTTGAGCAGTCCCTGGGCCAGTCTCTTCACATGGCTCCTCCCTGTGACTGTGTCTCTGTTTCCTCTTCTCTTAAGGACACAGTCATCGGTTTAGGGCCCTTCCCACTCCAGCAGGACCTCATCCTAACTGATTACACGTGCAAAGACCCCGCTTCCAAATAAGGTCACGTTCTGAGGCTCCAGGTGGTCATGAACCTTGGGGGACACTGTTCAGGCCCGCAGACTCGCTAATTAGAAGTAACTCCTCAAAAACATGAGAATTCCTCTAATATAGGAATGTGGAACAGTGAAAAGACTTAAGCAAAACTCTACAACTAAACTTTTCATGCAGGCAACCCATGCGCAAGACGTGAACCCCTCTGTGGCTCAGGTCAACATCTGCCACGCACGGTGACCCAGCCCATCGAGCTGGCAGAGGATCAGAAGTCAAGAAGCCGGGAGGGTGCTCTGTGAGCCGTCGGGTCTCCCGGGGTGGCCCCTGTGCACCTGGAGCAGGGCTGGGCCCACCACTCAGCGGCCCGACTCCTCGGCCCGAGGCCAGGTCCCGTTCTGAGCACCACCTCCCGCAGTTAATCCTGACACAGGACAAAAAACGGAAAGAAAGGGATGAGAGGTGTGCCATCTCGAAGGACAGTGAGAACTCAGGGTCTGTCCAGCAGATCCAGTCGCGCATCCGCACTCGTCCCCTTTGCCTCCTGTCACCAGGCCTTTTCACTGCCCCTCTTCCGGCTCCCACCAACACCCTCGCCTCTGGCTCTTCAGGGGGGGGATCCTGCACGTACACGTCTGTGACAAAACGCGGGCAGTCCCTGGGGGCCGGGCTGAGCTGCAGAGGGGCTGCACTCGCTGTGGCCTTTCAGAGCTCCCCTGGCGTCCATGGGGCCGCCTCCAAGCCTGACCGTTGGTCCCTGGCGCCCTTCACTTCCAAGAGCCACAGCGCAAAACTAGGAAATCGGCCCTGCTGCACCCTCCTGGCCAAGTCACTCCACAATCCTTTTATTCATTTGTGTAAGTTTCAGGTGCACAACACAGTGACTGGCAATTTTAAAGCTTATACTCCATTTACAGTTATTATAAACTATTGGCTGCATTCCCTGTGCTGCACAATATATCCTTGTAGCCTGTTTATTTTATACATAGTAGTTTGTTCCTCTTAATCCCCTACCCCTACCCAACAATCCTTCTTAGAAATCCGGCTTCCACTGCCAAACTTCCTTCTAAGTCATACAGTTGTTGAAATATCCTTTCAGAATATCGTATGTGCTTCTGCAAAGTCCTACGCCTTTAGTGAAACGTTTTGAATGGAGAAATACTATTCTGCGTGATCCCACCTTGTATAAACATGAATCTTCCATGACCGACGTCTCGTAAGCACCCTAATAAGTGCATCTGTTACATCCTAAGCACACCCTGTATTTATTAATATTTCCTGATCCCATACTGTGACTAGGGGGTTAGTAGATTCCTTCTGTACAACCCCGAGTACAAGAAGGGACTTAAATACGTCACAGACAACAGGTTCACCAGCACCGCTGGAAAGGCCTGATCAATTATTAAACCTCACAGATCCGGCCCTGCCAGGCAGCACCTATTCTATAAACAGGCCGTGAATGCTAGCAGTGAGTAGTAACGTCTGTTAAAATGCTTCTCAACAAATATATTAATAATTAAGCTACAGAGTTCAACTATCCTAACGCTATGAATACGACGGCGCAGCGCACACAGGCTTCATCTGACACCGTGCTGCTCCCGGGCGCGGCTTCCCCGAGCTCAGGGAGGAGCCTCAGGAGAGCTGGAAGGGCCGTCAAGAGGCCGAGTTACTGTCACAGATAAAACCTGATGCTCCTGTGACGAGAGAAACCAAACTGTCAGTGAGTAACACATTCCAATTATAGGGAAGTTCATGTGAGGAAGTTAAGGTAACCAAGGTAAAAAAAAGTCACTATTTACAAGCCAAATAAAGTGAATAATGTGTCACGGACGGAAGCAAAGCTCACTGACCACAGGCAGGGAATGAAGTATAAACTCATTTTCCAAATAACCCAAATAAAGGTACATAAACGTAACGATTCTGAGAGTTTTTCCCCTAAGGGGAACCTACTTTAGGAAGCACAGCACACCTGGCATTTTTATACATTTCAGCTGCTGCCCTGTGCTGCTCTCAGGGAGTTTCTTGACAGCCTCTTTGGCCACCGCCCCCAGATGCCGACCCTTCCAGGCCATGACCTCCTTGCGCCCACCCTGTCTCTCCCAGGGCACCCGCAGCTGCTGTCCCCACAGTGCTGGGGGGCCTCGGACTCCAGGGAGCCACCACGCATGAGCTACACGGCCCACAGAGAGACACAACCCAGCTCTCCCCCAGGAAGGGCTGGCACTGACACCACAGACAGACGCCACCTCTCTGCACTGCTGAAACGTCAGTGTGTATCGCGGACAGACGGGACAAGGTCTATGGCTGGAATGTGAATTAGAAGATTCCCTGACACTGTTAGTTTGGAAAGACAAGTCAACCTTACAGGGTGTGACCGTGCACCTCTCCTAAGGGTGCTCAGCAATATGGCACCAACATTCTCATCCCTCCCACCTCAGACCAGGGGGCACCAACTACTAGACAGACAGGAGGTAAAGATGCTGGCACTCAGTCTCCAATCATGACACCGAGCTAAAAGCCCACTTCAAAGGCCTTTTAAAATACCAACTCTGACTGCTATAAATCTCCCCCTTTGCGGCGAAATAACTACATATGTGCTAATAATTCCATGTCTTTGGTTAATTTTTCTACTTAAAATTTTCAGAATTCCACCAAATTTAAGTCTTTGATTTACCTTAATGAACATAAGGTCCTAAAACTGACCAAAAATGCTTTTAATTTACTTATACATTACATATAAATGGGAGGAATGAAAAGTAAGCTCAATTATGGACCAGATATTAAGAACTGTCCACTCACCAGGGCCAAATCTAAACTACATCTTGACTGTCATTTTTTTTTCCCCCAATAAGGAAGTTTCTCAGCACATATTATAAAATAATAACTGCAAATAATCAGTTAAGGAGAGAAAAATTACTAGTAAGTAAAGACCAGTTTTTATTGATTTTCTGGAAATAAATTTAATAGTTCAATAAATTATGCTAAGGGCTTTTCAGTACCCGGCCAAGACAACATTCTCAATCTATAAATAAGCATTTTTTTGTGAATTACAAGATAGTTTTAATAGCAGTTTAACATAATAGCCATATCACTGACAACCAACTAGTCTGAAACTAAATATACAGCATTGCATTTGTAACACAAATTCTGCTGAATGGTGGTGAAGAACACGATTGTCTACAAGCGTGCTGAGGAAGCTCAGCAGCGGAGGCGGGGTGTGTGTGTTTACGCACGTGTTAGCCCAGAGCAGGAAGTGGTGCTTGGGCTTATCCGAGGCCAGATGGACAAAATGTAACGTGAATGAGGTTGAAGAACAGGCCGAATGCACGAGGAGCGTGTGGGAGACCACCACAGTGCTGAGGAGCAGCTCACAACCCCCGTTTACAGGTTTCTTTATGACGCCCACCGGTGCCGCCAGGCGCCGCCTATGTGATCCAACAGTGACCCTAGATTAGGCGCCGTGTTCTGAGGAACACGGCACATGAAATTAGCTCTCTATTCTCCTTTAAAAAGTTGAGTGAATGCAGCTTGGAAAAACAATGTTTATTCCTCCAAATCAGACTAAAATTTTGAAATTTTATAAAAGTAACCTAGGTATGAAGATGTTTCAAATATTTTTTAACAGACTATACCAAAAGTGGCTTATTTCATATACAGGATGTGGAAGAGAGAATTTAATTTGGATTTGTGTAATTAGAAGATGGCAAATTTCCATTCCTGCCAAAGTATAGGAGAATAAAGACTAACCTTCCATTCCAAACTACTTATTTTTATTTTGACAACTAAAACAATTTATACTGAACACTAAACCCTAATACTAATTTTTATGCCGAAACTATGTAGTAATTATAGATTAGCCTGTTTAAAATGCTAATTTTAGATAAACAAAGGGATTTCATATAAAATGTTAATTAAAAGATGCATTCTACTAATTTTTTTCATATAAATCCTTAGAGGAAATATTAGTGCATGCCACCTGAAATGTAAGGAAACTCTTTCATCAGTCATTTCAAAACCACTGCGTGGGGGATTCCCTGGTGGCACAGTGGTTGAGGGTCCACCTGCTCATGCAGGGGACGCGGGTTCGTGCCCCGGTCCGGGAAGATCCCACATGCCGCAGAGCGGCTGGGCCCGTGAGCCATGGCCGCCGCGCCTGCGCGTCCGGAGCCTGTGCTCCGCAACGGGAGAGGCCACAACGGTGAGAGGCCCGCGTACCGCAAAAAAAATAAATAAATAAAAAATACCACTGCGTGTACATCTACAGCTCTTCTAATATTAATGAGTGGCCGTCTGGACAACACAGCACAAGTTATGGGAAGCTGTCTTGTTGAGAAGAACTGCAAGAGACCCTCACCATTCTGGTAAGTGTGGTGTAAACACGAAAGCAGCAGAGAGGTGCCAAGGACACCACTCCAGCCACTGAGGCCAACTGCGATTCAGGGGTACTGACCGCACGATGACGCACTAACAGAAAAAAGCAGTGCTTCCACCCCAGTGGCGGGGTGCTGAGGGAGAGGGGATCCCACCCCCACAGACAAGGTGGCAGCAAGTGCCGGGGGACATGTCACCCAGAGGTGAGGCACAGAGCACAATCAAAAGAAAGCAAGTGAGGGCATCAGGCCTGCTGGGGAGGCAACATGAGGAAAGGGAAGGGAGAGGAGACAGTATAGCACATGGACCCAATCACAGAGTCACTAGGGCAGGGGACGGCACACCATGGCCATGGCACGTGGACCCAATCACAGAGTCACTAGGGCCAGGGGACAGCACACCATGGCTACAGCAAGTGGACCCAATCCCAAAGAGTCACTAGGGCCAGGGGACGGGTCGCCATGGCCACGGCACGTGGACCCGATCACAGAGTCACTGACGGCTGGCTTCATTTGTCTGTCTTTCGGAGAAGGTAGACATAAGCAGATCAGTTTGGGAAGGTAACTGGCCTCGGGAAGGGTTTGAAGGAGCAGGAAGCAGGGGCAGGAGGAGGGTGAGGAGGTGAGGATCCCTGATGGGGAGGCCCCACCTGGCGGGAGCACTCGGCCATCATGGAAGTGCCACAGAGAGAGAGGCCAGCCATGTGGGAGGGCCCAGTGGTGCTGGCAGGCCTCGCATAGTGGCCTCAGCAGCTGCCAAAGCCACCAGCCCCGGTGGCCGTTTCTAGAGGCGATGCAGAGAAATGCCACTTCACGCATTAGCACGTGGACACACCACACGTTTTACTTTTTAGTTACGTATTTTTTTACACGTACTACAAAAGGACCAGCAGAGAAAGTCTACGATCTGCCAGGTACTACTGTCTAGGATGAGGACAACGTCTGAAGAAAGGCTCCTCAGTGAAAAAGAGATCAGCATGAAGACAAAACAAAGATCCCAAAGCTGTTCAGGTGACCAGGTTCAGGAGGACACAGAGCACAGAACGCTCCGACCTTCTCTGGTCAGCAAACCAAGCAGCAAGATGAGCAGAAAGCCCAGCACTGAAACCAGGAGGCTCGGTTCTCCCTCCCGCGTCTCCGTCCTCCCTCCCGCGTCTCCGTCCTCCCTCCCACGTCTCCGTTCTCCCTCCCGTGTCTCCATCCTGCCCCAGAGTCTCTCTCATGCCCCAAAGAGTAAAATCCCTTGTGTGGATCGCGGTCCAGAGCGGCCGGTATTAGACAACTAAGCATGATCTGAACTATCAAAAAGCATGTGGGTAAACGCTTACTGCATAACAGACCTCTCTGCTGACACACATTTTCCTGGATACCCAAATCTTGGCATTTCTACAAAGTGGAGTCAAATCCTGGTTCAGTCACCTGGAGGGAAGAGGTAGCTGGTGGAGGCCCCTGTCTGGTGTGCAGGCACCTGGGAGAACTACGGCCTCCACACAGCCCCCACCTGGCGAGGCTGCAGGGAGCACGTGGCTAGGAACCCCAGCTGCTGGTCACATGGATGCCCGGCAAACTCTGACCGGGACGAAACCAAACCCTCGGGCTTAAAATCATTTAACCACCCAGTTTTCTGTCCTTCCGGTAGCACTTCCAAATGCCTAGCAGCCATTACAAGGAATATCTTTCCAGAGTCCTACAGCACCATCAAAAATCCAAAATTAACAGCTTTGTGACCCATCAATTACTCTTTGCCTATAATAGTAAGAAGGTGAATAAATTTGTTAGGCAAATAAAAGGAGACAGTAAATGGAATATATGGCAAGATCCTTTCCTTCCTAAATGTAGGCCAAGATAAAAATTTCCTCTAAAAACATGTCATTAACAAAATAAGGCTTCTGTGGAGTTCCATTCGGTATAAATGTCCTTCTTTCTGTTAACCCACTGTCCCTCTATTAAGCAGGGATCATACTCCGTGAAAAACACAAAGTAGAAAATGCATATGAAACCACCGGGTAAGGATTCCCAGCGTAACTTCTGCCTCCTCTTTGCATCTCCGACAGCGCGACGGGTGGGGAGTGTGCCCCTGCCCCCGCGGGAGCCTGCAGAAGCCCCAGCGCCAGCCCGGAGCCTCGGCCGCCCGCCCCCGGGGGCTCTCTACCAGCGAACAAGCACAACTGTACGCAGCTGTCAAAAGCATCTTAAATATTTCACATGATAATCCTCAAAACACAGTCGCTCCAAAGTGTCATCAAGTGTCTCTGAAATAAAATACTCACTCTGGCCACGTAAGTGAACCTCCGGGCATCCTGGACGGCACTGAAGAAGTCTAAGCGGTTAAAAGCTTCTCCCAAAGTGCAGTAGCCGTGTCTCTGGAAAAACAGACACAAGCGAAAATCTGTCAAATGAGTCATGAGTCAAAATGAGCTAACAGTTAACATGAATTAGTCTGCACAATTTCTTTTTTAATTTTGGCAAAGGGTATCGTTTTTACTATGATCTATTCCACATTTAGCTGAAAGTAGAGTAAAATTAAAACAATGCTAAATTTAAGTCATTTATGTGTAATCAAGACACTATGCATTGACATTTCTACACCACTTAATGACAAGGATAAATACTGATTAAAAATTTGTCAATTTCCTTTGTTGGCATGCATTTGGGGGGGGGGACAAAATTAAGCCTAAAATCATAAAATAACTGGATGTATTCTAGGCTGTGCAACTACAAATACATAAATCATGCCTGGCCACTATGAAGAAGCATCTGTTATAAACTACACGTTGGAATTTGATTCCTCTGAGGGGAGTCCTATGTGCCTGCAGGCCTGGACCTACGCCCAGCCGCTCAGGATCAAGGCCGAGGGCACCTGAGTGGGGTGGGGTTCTGAAAACCAGCGTGTGGGTGCAAAGGGCTAGAGGTGACGGGACGGGACCGTGGGCAGTGATATGCCCTATATTCCATACTGGTTCGCACAGATCTCTACCCTAGGTTTCAGGAGACATTTTAAACTCGATCTTCTGTATTGGAAGACTTAGAACATAAAGAGATCTTCAATGCAGAGTTGTGGGTATAGACAAAGTGGGGAATAATCACAGAAAACATGAGGTGACAAACATGCCTCACATTTCAAACAGAGGACAGGAGAAGGGCCAGAGGGGGAGCTGGAGGGGAAATCCTGTCTCTGACAGAAGACTCACCGTGAGGGCTGACTTGGTTTTACGCCCAATCCCAACAACACTCTCAATGTGTGCACAAGCCACCAAGATACACTTATTTAAAACATTCATTATGTATTTTTATTGAATATCCACCAAGTACAAAATATTTTCCTGGGAGCTGTGGAGGAAGCCAAGATTAACTGGACATCATTCATAACCTGAAATCAATCACAGCCGGTAACTATTCTCTTTCTCAGTGAACAGGATTCCAAACACTGGTGCTCCTTCCAGGCAGCCAGCCGTCTCACAACAGCCTCTTCTTTGGGGGGAAATAAAATCACACGTTTGAAGCACACGAGCAGCAAACACCTGGCGGGCCCCAGGTGAGAAGCCCAAAGGCGTGATGTGATGCGGGGAGAGATGGGACCCGCTCCGAGTCCTGGCCCCTTCCTGTGCCTGCCAGTGCCGGTTCCCAGGACCCATGCAACACCCCGCAGACTCACAGCAAGTTCCCCCTCTGCCGCGTGTGCGGCCGAAGCTCGACCTCTCTTCTGTAATCGGTGTGGTGACACCCAGCAAATGAAATGTCTAACAATCTTTCTTTTTAAAAAAAAAATAATAAATTTATTTATTTTATTTATTTATTTTTGGCTCTATTGGGTCTTCATTGCTGCGCGCGGGCTCTCTCTAGCTGCGGCAGGCCGAGGCTACTCTTTGTTGCAGTGCAAGGGCTTCTCATTGCGGTGGCTTCTCTTGATGCAGAGCACAAGCTCTAGGCGCACAGGCTTCAGTAGTTGTGGCACACAGGCTCAGTAGTTGTGGCTCGCGGGCTCTAGAGTACAGGCTCAGTAGTTGTGGTGCACGGGCTTAGTTGCTCCACGGCATGTGGGATCTTCCTGGACCAGGGCTCGAACCCGTGTCCCCTGCACTGGCAGGTGGATTCTTAACCACTGCACCACCAGGGAAGTCCAAATGTCTAACAGTTTTTCATAAGCTCAAAATAGGTCAGATTCGCCAAACACCTTCCAATGGTGTACTGGAGTGTATGTTACGGGTTAGAGTGGTTTCATACCCATTTAACAACGTTAACCATCGCCAAATAGGTCGGATAAATTTTCTATCTCAGAATCTAATCCTTAGGCTTCTAGGAAGCTGAGCTGGTTTCAGAACACCCACTATTAACACTTCTGGAACCTTTAACTTACGCTAACATAATACATGCTAAACAACTGCTCCCTGAATATTTTCCCCCATTGTTGCAAAATAAGGCAAATGCAGTTTCTCAGACAACAGATGGAAGCAAGCTTCCCCAGATACCAAGAGAAAAAGGAAACATGCAGAGTTGAGGTGAACAGACCTTTTGCAAAAGAAAGGCGCGCAGGGCTCGAACTGCTTTTTGCAGATTCCAGCTTAACTACCAACATCACCTTAGCTGCTACTCTACAAAATAAATGAGGGGTTTACAAACTGTTCTCACCAACGCAAAACACAGGAGAGCCAAGACACAGCCCTACTAGTACCAGAGGCTCATTATGAGCAGCTTTTGGGGACGGCCGGGGAGAAAATATCAAAGTACCTGGGGGTCCACACTTCTTCTGAAACAGCCCTCTGCTGATTCAGATTCGTACGGGGCATTGACATACACCACACACACACAAAACACTGTCTCAACGACCCTCTTATGCTTTCACCTCTTAGAATGTGGACACAGGTCTGATATTGCAAAAGAAACAATTTAACGTAACAGCACATATTCAACAGTAACAATACAAAATATACTCTTATTTATAATAGAATACTTACTTCTCTTGTGCTTTCTTTATGGACATAGATCCATTTTTCACGATAAAAACCTAGAATAAAAATTAACTTTGTTTTTAAAAGCTGGTGAATCATTACAAAATGAAGATTTTAAGGAACTTCAACAGTGGCACATGCTAACAAAATTATCTGACATCATATAGATAGGAGATGCTTTGACTTGGCTAAATGCAACCAGAATTGCTTCGTTTCCTAATATCAATGTAAGAGGTACTGAAATATCTTTACATGAAAGGTGATTTATGACAGTACCACATCTAGGTAACTTGGAAGAAAACAGTGTCACCAAGTGACTGCAGTCATATCCAAACATAAATGGCTATAAAAGTACATTTAGTATACACCCTAATAAACAGTTCTCTTCCTCTTTCATTGCCCTGACTCAAGTCTGGGCATCTGCACAGGGGCCCTTTCAGAGCCTCCCCATCCCCGTCCCCATCCCCATCCGCCTGCATGGCTACAGCTCTGACCATGTCTACCTTCTGCTCCGAACCAGCAGCGTCTCCTGCACCAAAGCCCAACGTCAAGATCCCTAAGGTTCGGCCTCACTGCTTGGGAGTGAATGGACCTGAATTCAGGACTGCTATTCAACATTCAGATATAGAGGCTGTTTTGTAGGTTTTCCTGTCTTTGGTTTCATTGTAGCAAATCTTACTAATGACTTACTCAACTAAATGGTTGAGCTGCAAATATTTGACCACTAAGTCACTGGGCAACTCTGGATACAGTGCTGCTACTTATATAACTGTATCAGCATTTACGTCATAAGACAGCACTGTCAATGCAATTCAATTTATCAACATATTCAACAAGTAAATATGAAATTATTAATGAAAATGATCTTACACTGAGTATTTTTGTCATTTCTAAAATGGTCCTTTTTCCTTTTTTTGGATGCATATTCATGCTCTTCATTATTGAATATTTCTTCATCTTCACTATTTAAGATACTGAAATAAAGATACATTTTATTAAAATATTTTTACAGGGGTTTCTTCATCTGGATTTTCTTTTGTTAAAAGGAAAAAAGAAAAAAGAAATATTTGGTTTGCAATTCAGGAGCCCAAAATACTAATCATGTTAAATTCTGAAAGCAATCCTTAATTTTCAAAGCAACAAATCACAGGTTTGAAATTACAAGACTAATGTCTATGTTTTTTGCTTGCTTTGAGAAACCTGAGATTTATCCTGGTTCTTATCAGAATGCTGTATCGGGAAGTGATGCACAAGTTTTAGAATCGCCTAAGGATTCTGAAATGCTCAACCAAGGTAGTTTCAGACTTTAAAACTTATAGTTTTAACAAAAGTTAATGTGACAACATGATACCTAATACTAATGATTTGCCATATCCCTGACCCAATGCTGAGTAAACTCAACATTTCTCTTTGTCCCCATACTTCCAAAGACTTAACTGGAACTACTACTGTATGTCCTTACTAAGCATCAACCAAATAATGCTACCCGCTAAGGCGCTTAACTGAAGCCAGATGAAGTAAAACATTTTTTTCCACTTAAATACATCTAATTAAAAGCTTTCCCATTTTTTTCTTTTTTTCTTTTGGATGAAATAAGAAAATAAAATCATAAGGTGATAACTAAACAACTTGAACACACTCTTTTTTAAAAAAATTTCTTCCTCGTAGTAAAAAATAAATAAGTAAGACTATGCAAAAAGCAGTCCACCCCCTCAAAACTAAAGATGCACACGATTTTATTTTCAGCACACTGACAGCTGGATTGTTTTCAGTCTGACAGCAAGGAGGGGCTCTGAGGAGATGAGCTGGCTAGCAGAGGGCCAGGGACTGATACTCAAAGCCGAGGGAATAACCCTGCTTGCTGCCTCGTCGCCGCTCTCTGACAAGAAAATTGTACACAAGCTCCTTCCACTAACCTGTATTCACTTTTAATCAAAACAGCTGATTTTCCCAAATGAATCCATTTACGACCATCAGAATAGACTTAAAGTAAATCATGAAGACAAGCACAAGTGCATTTAGAAGAAACAAACAACTTATCATTCAGTGGCAGGCGTTAAATAATACCAATTCATAGAAATGGGTTGATCCTGGCTGTATCTCACATTGGTTTGTTGTCATTGATTCAAATACTGAAGGTAGAAGATTTCAAATGTGAACAGCTTTTCCAACTACAATCACAAAGGCATCAAGGGAAAGCAGAAGTACACTGCTCTCCAGAAACAGCATCACAGAAAGGAAACCAGGCACCAGTCGAGGAGGGAGCTGCCCATTATCTCCCGGGAGAGGGAGCCGTGCCCGGCTAGGCGCAGGCAAGCCAGGGGCACCGGGCAAGCGCACACGTGTGCTCTGCCCTGACTCTGCCCTGGGAGGGCTGGGCCATCTGAAGGGAGGCAACAGGCCCAGGGGACAGACGTACCGGAAGGAAGCACAGACATCTATACGTTTCAACCATGCTGACTTAACGAAGGCGACACTCTCAGCCCTCCACGGCCACCGCTCAGCACTCCACCAGCACCCCGTCACCCTCTTTCTCGGGAATGTTATTCTGATAAACCCACCAAAGGTGCATGGCTTCCCCACACCCCACGTCCATTTCCAACCAAGACAAGGATGCCTGTGGAGAAGAACCATCAAAAACATCTCCTGGCATACAGGTAAACAGCAAGGGCCTACTGTATAGCACAGGGAACTGTATTTACTATCTTGTAATAACATATAGTGGAAAATAATTAGAAAAAGAATAGATACATATGTATATATGTGTAACTGAATCACTCTGCTGTACACCTGAAACTAACACAATACTGTAAATCAACTATACTTCAATTAAAAAAAAAAAAATCTCCTGAAAGAAATAACCAAGGGCCAAGGAAAGAAGTTACGCTCTTCTCCTAACTCACTCCTTGAAGTCAGCCTGCAGCTTTTAACATTGTCCAAGTGTGACCTGACCTTTTCCCACCTTATGACCCTCACCCTAGTGATGACCCATTAGACAACTGGTGACATTTTCCTCAAGAGTCACATAACAGGTCTTAAGCTTCATCCCCAGACCTTTCTCAGGTCAGCACAGCCTTGAATGCAATACTCTGTGATGGGCTATCACCTTCCAACCATTTCCACCCAATTCTAGGAAATAAGACAAGGGAGGGTAAACCTCCGGTTTTGAAAATGGTTAATCGGCAGTTCGTAACTGTAATGTTGTAAGACAAGTCACAAAAGTTTTTAATTAGTAAGAAAAATTACCAACATTTGTGAATGATTTACATTTTAATATTTATAAAGGTAATTTGTGCTAATAATAAAAAACCAACCAAGTATAAAATGAAACGTCTCCCTTGCCAATCTCACGCCTGAGAATTGGGTAAATTTTCATTATTTCTATCTTCATTTGTTCTGGTTGCTAATTTTATAATTCAAAACAAAACAAACAAAAAACCCAGGCACATACCTCTGTTTTGAGTTGCCTGTAAGAGACAAGGAATTAACCTCATTACTACCCTCCTCTCCATTCTGGTTGGCAATTCATCATTCAACAATCATCGACTCATGACCCATCTTACCTCATCTCTCTCTCCACCCATTTCTTGGCTGGGGACCCACTTCAATTATTTTGACATAAATCCCAGACAGGCTATCATTTCAGGTGTAAACGTCTCAGGATGATACTTAGTCCTGCTGTGATTTGTGTGATCAGTGTTTCTTCAGGGATGAGTTCTTCGGGGCGTTCCCATCAGCATCCGATGTCTCTTAAAGGTGCCCAGAAGGCAGGGACTCCTGCTGGACTACCCCCTGGCTGGGGGATGGGCAGGCACTGCTGCCTGGGTGCCCCTGCCTGGACCTCAGTGAGAGACGGGCAACAGGTGGGCTGTGTTGTTGGCCCGTGTGTACACCAGGTCTGGAACTGCGGGCAACTCCGGCCACCTATGCTGTTGCCCTGACCACATCACTGCTCAGTGCTGGCGTCAGACGCCTCCAGCGGCCTGGGGGAGGGAGGGGTGCCCAGCATGTGTTCTGTTGGTCGCTCCTACTGCATTTCTCAAGTAAATACCCCGAGGCTGTCCCTGGGAGGAGCCCCCTGCTGCAGCCACCTCCTTGGCGATACCACCCCACACTCTCCCCTCCGGGAAGCCCTTCAGCTACAGACCATGCAAGCATGTCTCGTAGACTCCTTATCCTTTCGGGTGCACCAAGACACTGAGAGTTGCGCCCCCCCATTTTTTCTCAAGTACAATATATATTTACAGTATTTAAGATAATATATACCTCTTATATCATTTATAGGATTTTGCACAGGAGGCGAAACTGCAGCATCCATCCCCACCCAACTGCTTGAAATCAGAATCTTAAAAACTGTACTAAACCAGAAATATTTATTACTGCCTTGGGTTAAATAGTGGCCCCTCAAATACATCTAAGTCCTAACCCCCGGAACTTGTGAATATGAGGGTCTTTGCGGATATAATTACGTGAAGGATCTCAGGACAAAATCATCCTGGATTAACCAGATGGGCCCTAAATCCTATATGGGGAGAGGCCACACAGGACAGACATGGGGGGGTGGCGGGTGACAGCAGCCAAGGGACAACAGCCGAGTGACAGCAGAGGCAGAGACTGGAGCTGAAGGACGGCGAGCATTGCTGGCAACCCCAGAAGCTAGAAATTCTCCCAAAGAGCCTCCAGAAGGGATCACCCCTGCGGACACCTGCATTTCGGACTTCTGGCCTCCACACTGCAAGGAAAAAATTTCTGTTGTCTTATACCACTGGGTTTTCAGTATGGCAACACTACAAAACTAATACAATTCTCTATCTTCTTAAATTACTTCAGTTGGTATTGCTCTTGAAAGCACATATGGGCTATCAATTCTACCATTTAAATAGAGGAAACTCTGGCTAGAAAAACTCAGTGAAATGAAATATTTAACATACCGAAGTAAACATGACAAAGAAAATGTGATCATTTTACCAAAAAACAAAACAGAGGAACCCCTCAGGTACAGTCACCAGTAACTGACTGCCAAGCTGACTTGCACGGGCGTTTCTCTCAGTGAAAGAAACTTCTCTCCCAGCAGGGCCACAGCCTCTGCTCTAACAGTCCCAGGTTACTGTTTTCAGTTGTATGTCGGTCACCTATTAAACTTAGCTTTTTATCCTCACATTACCCACAAAGGGTCAGGGTTATATTACTTTCTCCTGCTGGCCAAATGTTCATGTTTGTTTTCCTGATATAAAGTCACTTTTGCATCAGTGTATTATTAGCCTCTCTTGCAAAAATGATATTTTAAAAAGGTCCAATTTTTTTAAGTTAAAAAAAAAAGCAAAACCTGTTTGTTTTTAGCGTTAGCACTTCTGTCCTAAATATCTCATGTGACATGCGTAAGGAATCGGAGGCAGACATGATGCAGCAGGCAGACGGCAGGATGGGATACTGAAGACCAAGGTGGACAGCGGCCCAGGCAGCGCCACGGCTCCGCCAGCGGGAGAAGCAGGGGACACCCCCATGCAACTTGGCGAGGGGAACACCCTCTTTCAGAGGTTCCAGACGGAGCTCTCTTGGAGAAGGGCCGTGTAAGAAGTCCAACCACAGCAGCTGCAGACTCCATGAGCGAGAGCCGGGAAGGCGCGAGGGCACAGCGGCCACCCTCTGCACTCCACCGACGCCCCGCAGGCGTGCTCTGACGGCTTGCCTCCCACCTGCTGCCTCGCCTGAATGACAGACCCACCGAGCACCTCATGACGGTCACACTCGCGCTTACTCTAAGAGTGCACGTCCACAACGTGAGAAAGACACAAAGACCTGACAGCAGTTCTGTAGGAGGAATCACAGGCCAGGAATGGAATGGGTTCAGGGGACGTATTTAACATACTCAAGTGAGCCAAGGGTTTATCATTTAGATAAACCCAGTCTTAAAGGTAAAGGTCACAACAAACGTTATGAAGGTGCATGAACAGGGAAGTACTGCAACCAGGAAATTAGTGCAGAATCCACTACAGAATGAGCTCAGGAAGCCACCAGGACTAGAGAGGCAGAGGCAAGAAGGCTGGTGTTAAACAAGTAACGTGTATGTACTTGTAGAATTACATGTTTCTACACGCACACGAAGGGTCCACGATGACAGAAAAGACACAGCAAATGATGGCTGTAAGACACATAGCAGGGAACAATGACTAACAAGGTAGGGGAGGGCAGGGGAGACAGGTCAGCAGCTGACTGCAATATTACACACTGTACGGAGCCAACAGTCAGTGTTCAAAAAGAAGAAACCAAGGGTACTACACAAAGGTATTAGCATAAACGTGAAAATAAGAGGTAAAAAACTTCCTAAATATCAAAACAGTGAAAGCAAATAAAACAAAACACAAGGGGCCAGACTCTGTGTTGTGTGTATGAGAGAGGTGAGCATAAATACAGACAGACAGATACAGATGCAAACGTGTACTGTACATCCAAAACATTAAATTCAGAGAACTGAGGCCAAACGGAGCAGTAAGTGTGACAGGGCTTGGCTCACTTTTAAAGGAAAAGTGTTTGAGGTTGGCTCACAAAGCAAAACAAACACCACAGCAAATACGCACACGTGTAAAAGGATGGGGAAGCACACAGCAGAATTTACAGGACCCGAGAAAGACAACTGTGACAGGAAACTTCATAGCATTAAATACATATATAGATAAACAAGTAAATGATATAAACATACAACTTGAAAGCTAGAAAAAGAGTAAGTGAACAAAAAGACAGAATTGTTAAAGATAAAAACAGGTGGGGCCTTCCCTGGTGGTCCAGTGTCTAAGACTCCACGCTCCCAGGGCAGGGGGCCCGGGTTCAATCCCTGCTCAGGGAACTAGATCCCACATACTGTAACTAAAAGATCCTGTGTTCTGCAACTAAGACCCAGTGCAGCCAAATTAAAAAATAAAAATAAAAAAATAAAAAGACAAAACAGGTATTAATAAATAGTAAAAGAATAGAACTGAAAAATAAGCCCCAAAGCTGGTTCACTGGACAAAATAAACCAGCAAGATAAACCACTAGACATCTTATCAGACAAAATAGAGAAAGTACACTATATAAAATTAATGACAAGAAGAAAATTACAAACACAGACAGGAAATTTCAAAAATCATAAAAGGTGGGCTGCCCTGGTGGCACAGTGGTTGAGAATCCGCCTGCCGAAGCAGGAGATACGGGTTCGTGCCCGGGTCCGGGAAGATCCCACATACCACGGAGTGGCTGGGCCCGTGAGCCATGGCCGCTGAGCCTGCGCATCCGGAGCCTGTGCTCCGCAACGGGAGAGGCCACGACAGTGAGAGGCCTGCGTACCACAAAAAAAAAAAAAAAAAAAAAAAAAAAAAAATCATATAAGGCTACTTTGTAAAACTCTTTGTAAATAAATGGGAAGAAATGAAACAAGTTTTTTAAAAATATAAATTTAGGGCTTCCCTGGTGGCGCAGTGGTTGAGAGTCCGCCTGCCAATGCAGGAGACATGGGTTCGTGCCCCAGTCCAGGAAGATCCCACATGCCGCGGAGCAGCTGGGCCAGTGAGCCATGGCCACTGAGCCTGTGCGTCCAGAGCCTGTGCTCCGCAACGGGAGAGGTCACAACAGTGAGAGGCCCGCATACCACAAAAAAAAAAGATGTAAATCGACACCAAAAATATAAAACATGGAGGGAGAGTAAAAATGTAGCTTTAGAATGCATTCAAAACTAAGATGTTATCAACTTAAAACAGACTATTACAAATACAAGTTGTTTTATGTAAGGCTTGTGGTAACCACAAAACAAAAATCTATAGTAGATACACAAGAGATAAAGAGACAGGGAACTAAGCATACCACTAAAGAAAGCCATCAAACCACAAAGGAAGTAAACAAGAGAAGAAGAAAGGAACAAAGGAATTACAAAACAGCCAGAAATTAACAAAATGGCAATAAATACATACCAATCAATAATTACATTAAATGTAAATGGACTAAATTCTCCAATTGAAAGACACAGAGTGGCTGCATGGATTAAAAAAACAAGACCAATAAATATGCTGCCTACAAGACACTCACTTCAGATGCAAGGACACACTAAGACTGAAAGTGAAGGAATGGAAAAAGATAGTCCAGGCAAATGAAAACCAAAAGAAAGCTGGGGTAGCTAAACTTACATCAGAAATAGACAAAATAGACTTTAAGACAAAGACTGTAATAAGAGACAAAGGAGGTCATTATATAATGATAAGCAGATCAACCCAACAAGAGGACATAACATTTGTAAACACAGGAGCACCTAAATAAAGCAAACATTAACAGACCTAAAAGGAGAAATAGACAGCAATACAACAATAGGGGGCGACTTAAATGACATATTAGACCATATGGACTTAGACATATACAGAACATTCCATCCAAAAACAAGAGAATACACATTCTTCTCAAGAGCACAGGAAACATTCTCCAGGATGGATCATATTATAAGGCCACAAAACAAGTCTCAATAAATTAAAAAAAGACTGAAATCATATCAAGCACATTTCTGACCTTGATGATATGAAACAAGAAAGCAATTACAAGACAAAGACTGGAAAATGCACAAATATGTGTAGATTAAACACATGCTAATGAACAACCAATGGGCCAAAGAAGAATTCAAAGGAGAAATCAAAAAAAATACCTGAGACAAATGAAAATGGAAATACAACATACCAAAACTTAGGGTATACAGCAAAAGCAATTCTCAGAGGAAAGTTCATAGTGATAAGTGCCTACACCAAGAAACAAGAGAAATCTTAAATAATGTAACTTTATATTTCAAGGAACTAGAAAAGAAGAACAAAGCCTAAAAACAATGGAAAAAAATAGTAGGAAGACAATGGAAAAGATCAATAAAACTAAGAGTTGGTTCTCTGAAAAGATAAACAAAATTGACAAACATTTAGCAAAACTCACCAAGGAAAAATGAGAGAGGACTCAGAGTCAGAAATGAAAGAGGAGACATCACAGCTCATACCACTGAAATAAAGGATCTTAAGAGACTACTAGGAACAATTATATGCCAGCACACTGGACAACCCTGAAGAAATGGTTAAGTTCCCAGAAACTCACAACCAACCAAAACTAAATAATGAAGAAAGAGAAAATCTGAACAGACTGATTAAGAGTAAGGAGATTGAATCAGTAGCCAAAAACCTCCCAACAAACCAAAGTCCAGGACCAGAGAGCTTCACTAGTGAATTCTAACAAACATTTAAGGAAGAATTAATACCAATCCTTTCCAAAGTCTGCCAAAAAAATCAAAGAGGAGGGAACACTTCCCAAAGTCATTTTGTGAGGCCAGCATTACCCTGATACCAAAACCACACACGCAAACCACAAGAAAATTACAGGCCAATGTCAACGATGAACACAGATGCAAAAGTCCTCAACAAAACACCAACAAAGTGAATTCAACAATACGTTAAAAGGGTCATATACCATAATCAAGTGAGATTTACTCTAGGGATGCCAGGACGGTTCAACATCTGCAAATTAACCAATGTAATACACCACATTAACAAAATGAAGTAAAAAAAAAAAAATCACATGATCGCTCAATAGAAGCAAAAAAAGCATTTGTCAAAATTCAACATCCATTTACGATAAAACTCTCAAAAAAGAGGGTACAGAGGGAACGTACCTTACCATAATAAAGGCCATATACGATAAGCCCACAGCTATCATCATACTCAATGGTGAAAAGCTGAAAGGGAGAGTTCCGTTTGCTCCACATCTGCATCACCATTTATTGTCAGCCTTTTTAATTTCAGCTATTCTGGTGGGTGGATAGTTCTACCTCACTGAGGCTTTTTTAAAAGGCTTTATTTTTTAGAGCAGTTTTAGGTTTACAACAAAACCAAGAAGAAGGTGCATATCACTGGGGTTTTAATTTAGTTTCCCTGATAACTAAAGATTTGAACTTTGTCTTATTGGCCATATTTGCACGTTTGTCCAAGTCATTCTCCCAGCTGCTAATTGAGTTGCTTGTCTCTTTACTAAGTTGCCAAAATCCTGGAAGAAAAGCCTCTGTCAGTATAACAGCTGGGTTCAATCAGGACACAGAAGCCACATCAATTATTTTAACTGAGAAACTTAAAATGAAGATGTACAAATATGTACAAAACATTGTTAACTAGGTAACCTAAAAGCCGAAAAGAACACTGAAGCATTCCGGAGGTAGTGACTGCACACAGCCGACACCACACTGCACGGGGAGCGCGAAGGGCACAGGCTGGAACCGGCAGGAGGAAGCACTGTTGGCTGGTGCTGGAGTCTGAGCTCAGATGAGAAGCCCTGAGGCCTGGGGTCCACCTGCGGGGTGGGGGTGGGGGGGCACCAGCATCTGGTGTTGAAGGGACACGATGAGCCAGGTCTGCAAATGTCAGAAAAGCTGGGAGGGAGAGTCCAGTGCTGCTGACCTGGGGGGACAGGTACAGAAAGGCCCCGGCAGCAGCTGCCACAGACCCGCCCCACAGGCCCCCTGGCCCCCTCCCCAGGCAGGGCCTAGCAGGGCCCACCGGCTGCAGCGTCACAGGCAGGTGTGAGCAGGTAGAACGGAGCCCAGAAAACAGCTCAGTGACAGCTTACAAAACACGATACTTTCTCCCAGTCACTGGCTTGCCTGTTGCTGTTCTCAATGGTGACTTTCTAAAGCAACTTTCAAAGACTGGTTTAGACTTCAAGAAGAGTTGCAGCAACAGAACAAAGTCCCCTCCCCCAGCTTCCCCACCATCTCACATGAACGCAGGACGGCGACCAAAGCCGGGAGCGGATGCTGGCACAGTACCGCTGACTCGCCCCCAGACCTGTGTCTCGCCAGCCTCCCGCTGGTGGCCCGTCACTGTTCCAGGACCCCATCGGACCTATGCGATCAGGGTACACGCTGCCCCCGTGTCTTGCTCCTGGTCACGTCACCTGGATCACTCGGTTAAGGTGGGATCTGCCAGGCTTCTCAACTGTAAAGCTACCGTTTTCCCTTTGTGAATTCATAGATATTTTGGAGGACGCTTTGCAAATATTGTTTTTCCTAAACATCTCGCCACTAATCTCAGCATCTATCAGTGGACTCTGCCTGCAGCCATCATCACTGTGGTGTCCTAATGGTGACACTCTACTTCCCTATTCCTTCCACATTCACTAACTGGAATTATTCTGTCAGGAAGATCTGCCCCTTCTTCCCCACTTATTCATGTATTATATCCCCATAAACTCAGGGGTATTTATCTTCTCCTTTGAGTTAGAATCCAATACCACCAATATTTGTTTTTTGCTCAAATGGCTCCAGCTTTGGCCACTGGACTGCTCTCAGGCCTCTGCCCTTTCGACATCTGACATATTCCCATCCGTCCCCCCCGCCTTTTTTTTTTTAAAGTATTTCCTTACTTTTGGACAGCACAAGATGCTCCAGGCTCAGCTTATATTTCCCTACCCCAGCTCTGCAATCAACCACTTCTCCGGGAACCCTTCAAAACCAAGATCTTGGTGTTCCGTGTACTCATTGCTACTGGGGCACCACCGCTCTTGGCCTCCCAGTAGACACAATTGGGGAACATGTTATATTAACTCACCTACACACTGATCCCTATCTACCCACCCACCCACCCACCCACAAGAGCAACAACTGCCGGAGTACACACTGACGCTACCACCAACAGTCCAGCACAAGGTATAGTCTAGCATGATTTTGTGACTTCCTTCTCCAAAGTGAGAGATCTGGCTGTCATTATCTGCATTTTATTCACTCACCCCGCTTCACCCTAGTACACATAATAGTTTCAGAATTGCTAACCCACACTCTGGGGCATGAGAAACACATTTACCACCCAGAGTGTCTGTCCATAGCCTGACAATATCCTGTCAACATGGTTTTCCCAAGTTCCCAGGTCAGCTCCTTTCTTCCACACCCACCTCAGTGTGGTTATGGGGTTCATCTGTAACACAATCACATCCATTTGTCACAGTGTAGATCATTTGGGTAACCAGCTCTCCATCACGCACATCCTGGTTGGTTGTTTTTTTTTAAAGATTTACACAGAGCAAAATTTGCTTTTTGTGCTGCACAACTCTATGGGTTTTGACGAATGCAGAGTCATAAAGGGACCGGCGCCTTCCCTACAGGGCAGCTCTACCACTCCCCAAAAAGCCTCCTGCCATCTGTGTAATCAACTCCTTCCCCTACCTCTAGACCCCTCGCATCCACTGGTCTGTTTTTCACCCCTTTGTCCCTATAGTTTTTCTTTTCCCAGAAGGCCATATAAATGGAATCACACACTATGAAGCCTCTTGGGTTTAGTTTTTCTCACTAAGCAAGATGAAATTAAGATTCATCACGTTGTGTCAATCAACGGTTCGTTCCTTTCGCTCCTGAGCGGCCCTCCCCTGGAGAGCTGAAGAGCATGGGTGATGTCCAAGCTCTGGCAATTACTGGGAAAAAGCTGCTATTAACGTTCACATACAGGTATTGTATAAACATAAACTTCCATTTTCCTTGGGTAAATACCTAGGACTGAGATGCTGGGTCATACGGCAGCTATATGTTTAACTTAATAAGAAAGTACCAAACTAGTCAGCAAAGTGGCTGTGCCATTCTACACTCCCATCGAGCTTAGGAGAGGACATTCTTGCCAGCACTCGGCACTGCCCTCACCAGCACCTGTAACACTCTGTTGTTTGTTAATTGTAGCCGCTGTGGTAGGTGTGTCATGGCACCTTATCTGGAAGGTGAACTCTTTTCCACACTTTTGTCTAGGCCACCTCGGCTGTCTCACTGCCCTGGAACTTCCGTTACGTTTCTAGCTGGTCTGCTGCTGACCCCACACCGCACTGTGATCTCAGGCTCGCTGCGACGTGTGTCTTCCCAGATTGCCTGCACTTCCCTGCTGACTAATGATGCCGAGCTTATTCTTCTCTGCCCAGATCTACTTCCAAGAAATTAAAAAATGGGAAAAAAGGATGAGCAGCGTGGTCAGATGAACCTGCACTGACAGCAGGAGCAGAAACAGATACCACGTCATTGGAAAACGGAAGGTGGGCCCGCCCGTGACCCAGCAGCTCCACGCCCGGGCAGGAGCCCCGAGGATCTCGCGCGTGCACAGGAAGGTACACAGTCAGACTCCACTGTCATCAGACGAACGGCCACCCTCCCAGCTGCACAGGCCGAACACCCGCCTGCCTTCGCCGACGCCCCCCTCCACGGCCCACCCACTCCGCCTCTCAGCAACCTGCCAGCTCCACTTGCAAAACATCTGTATCTGAGTACTTCTCATCACCCGCCACCTCCATCCTCTCTGAGCCACGGTCATTTCTCACTTGGGTCATTACACAGGCTCTTAGGAATGAGTCTGTCTGCTCTGCCCCACCTCTGTGCAGCCCATTTCCAACACAAAAGCCAGAAGGAGCCTGTTAAAACACAAACCTGAACAAACCCCCCCCTCTCTGCTCCAAACCGCTGACCCCCCACCTAGCTCTGAGAAAACCCAGCTGGCCCTTCATGACCGGCCACGGCCACGCTGGCATCTGGTCCCCCGCTGGCCCCAGCCCACCCATCTTGCTGTCCCCGCTGCTCCTGAGTTCACGACACCTGCCTCGGGGTCTCTGCTCTCCCTCCCCACCTGGGCCGCCCTCTCAGTACCCAAGGTGTCACTCAGCTGACCCTTCTCAGAGGGGCCCCCCCCCGACACCTCCACGCACCATCCCCACCCAACGGGCTTCCCTCCCACCCCAGGTTTTTCCTTCCCAGAACTTAGGACACGGAACAGACCACACGGAGCTCCTTTTGTCCTTCGTCTGACTGTCCCGCTAGAATGCAAGCTCCTCCAGGCATGGGTTTTGCCTCTTTCTGTTTACTGCTGGATCCCAGCACTGGGAATACACAGTAAATGCCTGACATACGGTACAGACCGAGCACATACAACAGCATGTGTAATCACAAAACCAGAGGCATCTCAGGTCTGGCTCATGGAGGGATTTATCTACACACCAAAGGAGCACAGGCAGGCCTCAGGCCCCTTCTGTTTCCAAGGAGCCCCCTCTGGAGGCGGGGACGGCCGCATCCTTTCTGTGGACAAGCAAAGCAAAGTCAGCTTCTCCTGGTCCCTCACTGTGAAGGGTCTGGAGTAAGCACTGGGCTGGGAACACCAACACACTTTCCGTTCACAGAAGGTAATTAATAAAAACATCTCCGCTCCACACATCTTTGTGTGTTCTGGATGAAGCTGATAAAGATTCAGGATGAACTTGATAAAGATGAAAACAAAACGTCCAACTGCAAGGGTCTGAGAACAATTCATTTACAACGGTCCCACCATGTTCTCTGGCAGGGAGTGAGTGAGTTGCCTACGGTCCCATCCTGTTTGTAACGTTTATGTAAGGTTGGTAATCACATATACCATTAGTATAAAGAGAGGGCACCTAGACTTGCGAGGCACCTGGATGGGAGCAAGGTGTCTTCACTCCACCCGCGGTGGAGAGTCCACAGCTGCTGTGACACAGCCTCTGTCCCAGTGAGGACACCCACACAGACAGGCCTCTGCCAGCACCACTTATATTTCAAAGGATTTTCAAATGAGTGTGAATAGGAGTGGGTGAGTGGGAGTGTCTGTGGGGAAGGGGGGAAGGGAGACAGGAGAACACGGAGTTTATCATGCAAAGAAAACAGGTCTTGACTGTATTTCTCTAATTCTATGCATATATGAGAAAAAAGTATTCTTTGATACTCACAACATGTTTGGAATGAGGGGAGATAAAGAGTACATGAGGAAAAAAACACATGCAAATTCCTTAGCGTAGAAGTAGCAGTAACACTCTATGTCATGCATTACAGCTTTTTTTAAACTGACATTTTAGAATTCAGAATGGCAGAGAAATGCCACAATATAAATTCAACGAACACTGTGTTATCCTTCCTATAATCTTAAATATAAAATTAATTTCTGCTTTAAATACCGCAAACCCCAATCTCCAGTCTAAAGGTTACCAAATTCCTATCAGAAAAACAGATGACCTGTCAGTTAGAAATACACAATTGATAGTTACGCACATGTGAGATAAACATATGCAGTAACATGGGTGCCTAGACCCGTGACACTTTGGAAGAAGAGGTCTGCAGACCTCCCCAATCCTCCAAATGCTCAAATACACTTGTGCCGGGGACTGCGGGCGAGCACACCACGGCCACGCGGGCCTGCTGCTGCACCCATGCAATCTCTCACTTTCATCTGGAGAAAGACCACAACCCCCAGCCTGCCCTGCAGCTCCCACTCCAGCCGGCGAGGTCTGGCACAGGTACCCTCCTCCTCTACCCTGCCAAGCGCAACGCGGAGGTGGGGGCAGAACTCCACCCTGAACCCCACCGACGAGGCTACCCTCTGGGGATGGCAGAGCTAAAGGCCACCTCACCGACTCAGGCCTCTGACAGAGAAGACTATACTCCTGTCTCGTGCAAGCCACTGTCACCATGGGCCTCTGACGCAGTCCGCCAAAACTACACCTTTTAATTCCTTCAGGTTCCTCAGCTGTAACGGGAGGTTAATAAGAATAATACCTATCTCTTGGACTACTGTAAGGGTTAAACATTTCAAATTAAAAAGAAGACGGCGGCATCTGTGCGTGGGCACTAGGAGATCTACCAGGCTCAGACTTTGGCTAGTAACTTGTTTCCTTACACCAGCCTTGTGCAGGTGCGGGGGGGGACTCTCAGCCAAGCGGTAAGTCATGGGCTCCAACAGGTGAAGCCGTAAGAGTCAGGCGGGGACGGTGTGGCTCTGCTGAGCTGCGACTCACGTGCCGTGGCTGGCGCCACACCGGTTATTCTCTCCTTCAAGTCCCTTACTCCAGGGTTCACATCTTTTCCAGCCGTCTTCTGTTTTAATCCAGCTCCATCCGGGAGATCTCCAGTCCTGGCCCAAAAATGGCATAGCTCTCCTATAATTTAGGTTAAAAATGTATGTGTAATTGATGTAAGTTTCTTTTCATTTAGAACATTTATTCGTTAACTTTAATGAATACAATTCTTAGTTAATATTTAAATGCCTGCACATGCCTTAAGTGCCAGCTAGACACTGAGATGAAACACTGACGGTAACACAGGACTTCAGTAGTACTAAAATGAAGATGGATGAGGACTGGTGGATTTATTAGCCCAACCCTGCACGTGTCATGAAAGGTTTCCCAGAGCTGACATCTCAGCTCATGCCTGAAGAACAAGCAGTCAGGGAGTGAGGAAGAAAAGGAATATGACACCGAACAGAAAACTCCTGCAAGAAATTAGAAGCAACAGAACGTGAAACACTGATGCTCAGCCCTGTACACAGTCCAGTCGGCCTGAGGCTGACCATGTAAAGGGAGAGTGGGGAGTGGCTGGAAGTGAGAATGGAGAGGCCACTGGGGGCAAAGTCAAAGGAGCTGGACTGCACTCTGAGGACACCGAGCGGCCAAGAAAGGAACCTCCACTCCGCAGGGACACAATTCAACCAGATCTGAGCTTCACAAAGACCTCAGGGCTACTCGGTCTCTGCCAGCGCATAGTGTCTTCCTGGTAATAAATGCTGTCTGAAATTACTTACATGGCTACAGTCTGCCTTCCTCAAGAAAACGCGATGTCTTGTTCAACTCTGTATCCCAACACTTGGAACGCTGCCCGGAGCACAACGGTAGCTCAACAATCACTGAATGAATGAATGGCTCAGAGGAGAGGGTAAGGCTGGAGAGCAAGGCAGGAAAACCACCCGCATCTAGACTGTCCAGACAGAGACCAGACAGCGCGGGGACAGAAGAAAACCAAGGAGCCAACTCCAAGGGTCACTGACATTGAAGGGACAAGCAGGTGAAGACGAGCCAAGAAAGGACACCGAACAGGAAGAGCCATGGATGTAGGGGAAGTGGGAAGGCGAGAGAAGAATGGGTTTAAGAAAGAAATGATCAACAGAGAGGAAAGCGTTATAAAGAAGCCAGTACGGTAAGAATTAAAGAGTACACATCGTATTTAGCTACAAAAAGGTAGTTGAGGGCTTCCCTGGTGGCGCAGTGGTTGAGACTCCGCCTGCCGATGCAGGGGACGCGGGTTCGTGCCCCGGTCCGGGAAGATCCCACGTGCCGCGGAGCGCCTGGGCCTGTGAGCCGTGGCCGCTGAGCCTGCGCGTCCGGAGCCTGTGCTCCGCAACGGGAGAGGCCACGACAGTGAGAGGCCCGCGTACCGCAAAAAGGAAAAAAAAAAAAAAAGGTAGTTGATAACTCAACAAAAAGTTTCCATAGAGTAATGTGTTATATTAATCTCATGTCCAACGGCGTAGATTTGTGATATTTCACTAACGTGGAAGTATCATATCACATCATATCACAGAGTACACAAGAGATGAAAGTGTTTAAATACCATCTCCTAAATATATTTAATATAACTAACAAAAAATAGGCTATTAAATAGGCATTTATACTGGCTTAGAAGAGACATAAAGATTTCAGACGGAAATTATAACTCTTCAACAACGTTCCTGTGTCGACTACACGTGCTCAACATGAAACGTATGATGAAGTCATTTTCCTTTGTACCAAGAGGATCTCAAAACCTTGCTAATCTAAGTAATAATCAGAACATATCGTTTTCAGTCATATATTGTTTAACTGATATTCTTTCTTTAGAAGATAATTAAAAATAATTCCTTAAATTTCAAAACTATTTTGATAAGCCTCATCTTACGCTCTTGTTTCACAATTACTGACCACGCTAAAATGCAAAAGCCACCACCCATGTCTAGTCCATTCAGATTATTTAAGGTAGTCTCCAATAGCAGGTGTCTGATACTTTTCCACGAAGCTTCAGACAGAAGCCAGAGAATACTTTCACAAAAGAAGGCAAGTACCATGATGTAGTAGATGATGCTTAAACGGCAAATTTAGACTCATAAAACACAAACAGAGAAGAATGTCTGTGAGGACCACCTGTGACAACTGCCAAAGTATCTCTCAATATCATATTTAAACTGCGTTTAAAAAAAATCAAGTGGCAACTGTGCAGAATATTGCTAATAGGTCAAATACAGTATTACTTCAATGACAAACATATAAACACAGACTAAATGTGTTATTACCTTATGTGTCCCTTCCCTAAGGGTATACCGGTAAACCCTTGAGGAACTAAAAAAACAAATGAAAACCCCCTCCACACACAATATATGTAAGTCTATTTAAAATATATTAAAATATATGCATATGTGTAGTCAAAATGTACAAACCAACAGTCATAAGATAAATAAGCACTAAGGATGTAATGTACAACATGATAATTAACACTGCTGCACATTATATTTGAAAGGTATTAAAACAGTAAATCTTAAGAGTTCTCATCATGAGGAAAAATATTTTTTCTTCTTCTTTAATGTTGTATCTATAGATGATAGATGTTCACTAAACCTATTGTGGTCATCATTTCATGACGCATGTAAGTCAAATCATCAAGTTGTGCACCTTAAACTTACATAGTGCTGTATGTCAGTTATATCTCAATAAAACCGGGGCACGGGGGATGTTATGTAGAAAACTGTCCCCTGAAGAATTCTTTGTAACAGGAGCAAACTGTGACAACTATAAACAATTAAAATATCTAAAGGAGGTTTTGTTCAGTATATTTGTTATTACACTGGGATTGTAAATGGCTATTAACAACAATTGTGCAAATATCTGTTAACATGAAAAGATATTCACAGTATATTAAGTGAAAGCAAAGCAAGTTTTAGGAAAATATATGTGATACTTCTGTGTATTTCTACATGCAGGCACAAGTTTATACATGAGTGTATAGAAAAAAATCTGAAAGCAGATATAGCAAAATGTGAACAGTGAATATCTCTGCATGTTTGAATTTCAAGTGATTTTACATTATTTTTTATTTGAGGCATTTTTATTTTTAATATTTCTTTTATGAGATGAAAATGTATTACCCATGTGACAATTTTTATAGAACACGACTTGCTGATCTGAAAGGCAGAAATGGTGACATTGCTGACCTATATTATCTGCTTCCTGGTGCAGTTGAAGAATTCTCCCCAGGATGTTTCCTTTTTTCTTTTGTGATCTGTATGCTCACCGATTCTACAAATTTATTATTTTAGTTTTTTCCTTTCTTGTAGAATTTAGAAGTCTTCATATATTTAAATTAATAAAATTGGTTTCTTATTAAATATATACATATATATATAAACGTGCATACATGCAATCTTGTAATATGCGTAACTAAATGAGTGGTAAAGAGAGAATAACTAAAAGAAACTCAGAGTAAAAAGCAAACCACCTGGGAAACCTCTGAAGAGAAACTAGAACATGAGCTTGGCCTTAAAGCATGGTTAGATCTTAAGTGAATGAAGAAAGGAAGAAAATACCAATCACAGAAATGGTAGGTAAAAAAAATGAAGACAGGAATACATGTGACATGTTTGAGAATAAGCAGAATAGGCTGGCTGAAATAGAGAACAGAAGGGAAAGGGGACTAGGAGAATGCAGAACATCAAAAGGGTTTGGACTTTATTCTCTAAATAATTAAAAGTTTTTGAGCAATCCAGCAACATGAGCAGTGCTATTTTCACAATAATTTGCCAGGGTATCAAGGACAGACTGAAGGGGAAAACAGAGACAGAAAGAACTACTACTTAAGCAACAGAAACTTCTTACCAACACCTCAGCTAACAAGATATTTTAAGACTTGATGACACACATTGGACTTGCCTATTTAGACACCATGCCCACTCATCACTTAACGTCAGGCCTCACAAGCAATCCCTATAACATTTACACTAAGTTTCTGCCGTAAAGTTAAGAGTCAGTTTGGGGTTTCCTGTAAGATCATTGATTCCTTTACAACTACCAAAACTCTACAGATCATTCGTATTGACTTTAACAACTCTGTGAGAAACAAATATAGTTAGCCTGAATTTTTCAGCTGCTAAGTGTTTATATTTCCATGGGTTGGAAGGAGTGAAGTTCAGCTAAATGGACCATGGAAATAAAAATAGTACATTTCCAAGAGTTTTATTTTCAACACAGAGGAAAAGATTTGTTTCAAAATAAATGTGTGTATTCCATTCCATATAGGTGTATAATCTTTATACGTATGCTTTACACTTGCATATAACCTTTTTTTAAATTGAAGTATAGTTGATTTACAATGTGGCGTGAGCTTCAGGTGTACAGCAAAGTGATTCAATTATGTACATATTATTTTTCATACTTTCCCATCATAGGTTATTACAATATATAACCTTATATAATATATACTTACATAATACTTATATGTAATCTTTATACTTTATGCTTTAGTTCATGAACTAAAGCAGAGATTCCGGAAGCACAGTTATTACAACCAATAACAAAAAAGCCATCAGGGAAAAGGAAAAAACACACGAGTTGCAATGTGAAAGGTTTGGGTCTCAAATTTTCAAAAATAGTCCCAGTCTGAAGCATCGAACAAGGCTGCAAATCGAAAAATACTGTTAAACTTTTGGAATGATGACAACGCATCACTTTTTAGGGAAATGGATTTATCTGTTCTGCTAAAAGATCTGAATTGCTATCATGTTATAAATTTAATTAAAATCACCTTTGTTTTGATAATTTCCAAATACAAAAATAAGAATTAGAAATTACTCCTGAAAATTATCAAATGTGTAAGAGCAACTACTCAAAAGTGGCTACTCTTGTAAAATAGCTGGTACAATCTGCAATTTTGTGCACATTTCATGCCAACTAATGTCAGAGAGCATATGGGGCCATCTGCTGTAGATCTTCCCTCAATCTCTATTTTGTATGGCAGGACATGGGGGTGAAGCACTGCGGGAGAACAGGGCTTCATGAAGTTCATTTGCCAGTGGAAACTCCTGCACAAGACAAGAAATGTCTTTCCTTCAACAAGCACAACTTTCCGTTAACTAATGATAACAGCAGCAAACATTTACTAGATCTCAGTATGGGTTAGGCATCACCCTAGACAATTTACCTCTATTATCTCGTTTAGTCCTCACACTACCGTATAAGGTAGGAAATGTTGCAATCCGCAGTTAAAAGTTTTAAATCTCTATTTTATAGATGGAGAAACTGAGGCAAAAAGTTTGGTGGAGCTGGGATTTACAGTCATGGAATCTCAATCCACAATCCATGCTCTACCACTATATTTTTAAAACAGCAATTCCTGAACACCCTATTAGAAACAGATGTCATAAAACTGCAGGAGTCTTTTTTTTTTCTTACATTTTTTAGCTTATGTCATACATCATCAGATTTGATCTAAATATAAAAACACTAAGACAAGGAAAACATGACAGGAAACAGCTCTAACAAATTTGAAAAGGTTACATGTATAACAGTACTCTCCTCAGTTACTAAACTGATTTTCAGAACAATAAAGACTACATACCTGTAGAGCAAGAGCTATGGCTATACACATTACAAACAGATAAGAAACAAACAAGTTACAGTGAAAATAAAAGGCACTTGCATATTCAGAGAAAAAAAGCTGGCAAAGGAGTTTCTCTTCCAGTATTTCTTATACAAGTTACAGTGAAACAAGTTACAGTGAAAATAAAAGGCACTTTCATATTCAGAGAAAAAAGCTGGCAAAGGAGTTTCTCTTCCAGTATTTCTTATACTGGAAATTTCATCATAAATTTTGAGAAAATAATTTGCATTGTTCTGAGATAAGAATGACTGATGCTCAATTTGATAAGCATTTGGCTTTTTCTATTGCTTTCTCTTCCTCACAAGATTTCCAAATAATTGAGGGTCAAACATGAATATATGGCTTATAAATGTGGAAGAATCTGATCCAGAAAGACCATCAAGAAATGGTAAACCGAGGGCTGAGAATCAGAAATGGGTTTACTGCAAGAAGGCCTGGGAGATAATCACAGATGCCTCACGGAAACGGAAAACCTTCCCGTTAAGAGGGGAAAGTGGAACACGAAAGAGTAAGAAAAAGCGTGTCTTTTGTGGTTAGGGCTGGAGGTAAGGATTTGGAAGAGGCAAGAAAGGAGGGCTCCGCAGGAAAAGGCACGATTCCCCACACTCCTTCAAGATGAGTCTGAGCAGGGCCAAGGCTGGGAGAAGCGGCCAAACGGAGCTTACCGCGAAGAGAAGGACGCAAAATTGAAACGCGTCCGCTCAAGAAAAATAAGAAAGGCAACCGAAGAGGGACCGGAGCCGGAGCAGAACGGAGGCAGAAGACGGACGCCCGGAGGACGAGATCAGGCCCGGGCAGATGCCCGCGCGGGAGGGGCTGGGGAGGACGAGGCCGGAGGGCGGACGCCGGAGACGCCGGGCCGGGGAGGGGTGGTGCGGGAGGCCCTGGGCCGGAGGAGGAGGGGGCCGACCCGGTAGGAGCGGGTTCAGGCGGGGGCGGGAGGGGAGCTGGGCTGCGGGACACGGAGGGTGGGCGTGGGGTTGAGGACTGGTGGGCCGCGCCGTGTGGCGGGCAGACTGCCTCCGTCCCCACCTGACGCGAGGACGCCCATACTCCCCACCTAGCGCGCGCGGCGTCCCAGTCCTTACCTGGCGCGCCGACGGTCCGGGTTCCACCTGGCGCACTGACAACCCGCAGCCTGCACCTGACGGCGGCCCGTCGGGATTTATTGCCGGAAATAGCCCACCGCCTACCCTGGAGTGCCGCGGGGAAGCCCCGCCCCCGGCCGCGCTGATTGGCCAGCACGGCTCCGCGCGGCCGTGTTGCTACGCTGATCCCTGAGTCGGCGGCGCGCGCGTGCGCAGTGGGCGTCGCTCCCGCCCCCCCACCCCCGTGCCGCCATTCGCGCGTGCGCAATGGGTGCGGCCCGTGGGGCTGGAGGCGCGTCCGAGCGCCGAGAGGCCCAAGGTGCTGAGGGAGCAGAGAAGGCGTGGGTCACCTGAGTCCTTACTGGCGGGTCGACTGCAGACAGACACTCCAATCCGCTCACCCCAACCTGCTCAGCTTTACAACCCAACCTGAATTTCGGGAATGCAGCTTCGATTTGCCCCCAATCCCCATGTGCACCTTATTACCTTGTATACTGAATTTTAAGGCCCAAGTACTTTGTATTTATAAATGATTTAGTGGGGTTTTCCCATTTAGGAGACAAGAATGTGGGGTTCCGGAGGGCAGGCTAGGAGCAGGGCCCCCGGTTCTGGCCAGTGCGAGCTCTCGGCCGGGTCGGAGCAGGACCGGCTGCCGAGAGGCGTGGGCATTAACTAAGGCCTGAACCTCTCTCTGCCTCACTTTTCCCGCAAGTAAAATGGAGCCGGCAGCGGGGCTTACCTCACAGGATCTTTTTGAAAATTGAATTAACATGGTCAAACATTCAAAACAGTACCTGGGGTATGGTGAGCAGGACGTAAGTATTTGATCTTAGTATTTTTCTTTTTGTAAAATGTGTAAAATATAGTAGGTATTCATATATTAGAAAAATATTTTTGTAAATTATTCCTCATGTGCTTATTACAATAGTGTTCTTTGACTACATGCTTTTAAAATAATGGGAAAGTGATTATGGGCAGAGGTCAGCAGTGTTGCTTGCATATCCCCAATTTAAGAACCGCCCCCTTCTTTCCCTAGCTTTAGGTATCGTCCATGGATGAGCGTTCGGTTCTTTCCAACATTTTGCCGTTAAAAATAAATGAGTAGCTGTACTCGTGGGCGGTTGTGGTTTCTTTTTAAAATTTGTGAGGTTGTGTGTTTGGGAGTAAATTACTACCATTGGAATTGTTGGGCCAAAGACAAGTGCAAGTGGAGTTGTGGTCGACATTGCCAGGGCGAGAGCCCCCCCCCGGCACCAACGTCCACATAGCTCCTTGTGAAGGAGTTCCACTGGCTGGATTGAGAGGAAGCAAAGTGACAGCCATCCGCAGAGAAAGGCAGGGGCCCCCCAAGTGGTTCAGGTCAATTCCGTCCAGCAAATATCTCTGAGAGAGCACTTAGCTTTCTGCTTGTAAAGAGGAGCATGTTCACGGCCCTCTAGAAACTTCATCAGTGTGGGAGGAGAAAGCAGCAGAGGGGCAGGAAGATGCTCCGCAAAGACAGGGTGTGGCTGGGCGCTGTGGAGCCCCAGGAGTGAGGGGAGGGAGCTTGGAGGCGAGGGAGGAGCCACCGTGGGGCGGGCGCAGCCTCAGGAACAGTGACCCAGAAGGAGGGGCCTACCTACCAGACTGTGCTGGAGTCCCTTCATCTAACAAGTCTATCAACTGGGATGAGGGAGAATTTCGAGTTCTTTATTTTTCCTAAAAATAATCCAATTGTGATTCGATCCAAGGATTTGGGGACACTTAAACACATTGTTGCAGCCCCTCCCCAAAGTTGGGGTCCGCGGTAGCAGTGTGCTGGGGCAGCCACTGGTCACAGGCGTGCTGGTGTCTCCATGCCTCACCGGGGGCTTGGGGGTGCGGCCAGCACGGGGCCCCCATGCATCCTGAAGGCCGCTACACCGCTGGGGAGTGTGTCCCTGATCCTCTGGAGACAAGCTCAGCTTTGCTCCATCCAGGCTCAGGGAATTGTCTCTTTTTCCATGCTCCACCCTGTCTGGAACACATAAGATGTTTAATGGCATCTTTATACAACACATGAAGACTAATTCTATTTTCTATGCAACGATAATACTGGGGTGCGAAATAAAAACCAAACAAAACCCTGTCACCTTGGTGCAGACTTGGTAGAGCAGTAGGTACATGAGGGTGACCACACAGACCACATGCTGGGCACCATGGCAGGCGGTGAGGATGTGAAGTTGAAATCCCTGATTTTCAGGAGCTCATTGTTCAAGGCAGATATAGGATGGCAAATACGCAGTGCGAAAATGGGGTGATGGCCATAAAGACGTACAAAATATGGAGAGGCCTGGGGCAAAAGCACCTCTCTGACAGATGCCTCCAGGCCAGCGAGCAGCGAGGTCCAGGGCAGAAGAGGAGATAGCTTGTGTTTGCTGGCTTGTTTCAGATCTCCTCTCGGTCTTGGGCCTCCTTATCTTTCAAATAGGAATGGGAATAGAATCTTAGGATCCTGAACTAAGAGGTGGCCAGGAGCACGTGGTAAGCATGGGACAGAGGGATGGGAAGGCTGACTGCCCAGCCACCTGCAGGCATCTCGTCCCTCCACTTTTGAAACTCTGTACTTGCCGGACAAGACGTGTCGTCATCAGGCTTCACCCCGAGAGCAGCCAGTTTGCAAGCCCACAACTCCTCACCCAGCTCCAAACCCTCTCTGCTCACCTGGCAAAGAGCTGAAGCCGAATCCGGCCTCTGTGGGCAGCATGCCAGTAACCGTTAACTTCTCCCACGTGGTGGGGGTTTCAGTACCTGCAAAACAGCTCAAAGACGTTGTTCTGTGTATCCCTTGACGGGGAACCAGGACCCTGCCCCAAGGCTGCTCTATTGTTTCTCTTGACTCCTCCTCCCTTGTCTCACACCCCCTCCCTTCCCTAATTAACAACTGCTTGAATCTGCCCCATGGAACTCATGGAAGGTCATGGAGGCTGACTGAAGCCTGTTTCCTATATAATCAAAGAAATGGGGACACAGGAAGGATTTTGTGCCCAGGAGCCCCACTGGGCCCTGCACAGTATCAAGGCTGTCTCTAACTCCACCCATGGACATGTTTACATTAATACAGATGCCCCAGCACGTTCCACCCTAGGTATTTATCAAAGATAAATGAGGGCTTCCCTGGTGGCGCAGTGGTTGAGAACCCGCCTGCCGATGCAGGGGACGCGGGTTCGTGCCCCGGTCCGGGAAGATCCCACGTGCCGCGGAGCGGCTGGGCCCGTGAGCCGTGGCCGCTGACCCTGCGCGTCCGGAGCCTGTGCTCCGCAACGGGAGGGGCCACAGCAGTGAGAGGCCCGCGTACCATAAAAAAAAAAAAAAAAAAAAAAAAGATAAATGAAAACATGGCCACGAGGATCGTGTACAATAATGTTTGTAGCAGTTTATTCCTTGGAACAACCTAGATATCTGTCTGCAAGGAAGTGGACGAACAGACTGGGATATTCAAGCCGTGGAAAGAGAATGAGCCGCTGATACGTGCGACAACGTGGACACTTGTCAATAATAGTATCTTAGTAAAGGAATGCAGACACGGAAGTATATGCCGTGTGACTCCATTCGTGTGAAATGCGATAGAATCACGCCCGTGGTGGCTTTGCGGGGCCAGGGTAGGGACAGGGCAACCTTCTGGGGTGATGAGAGTGTCTGGTGTGGTTTGGGATGAAACAATGCCTGTGTTAAATATCACCGAGCGTTTCACTGGAAGTATGTTAAACCTCGATAAGCCAATACATATTTTTTCTTTGGGAGGAACATTACTATCTGACGTATTCCTGGCCAAATTTTATGCAACATATTGAATTTTAAAAATCAAACAACCAGCAAATATGTTGAGGGCTTACCCCACACCCAGAATCATATTAAGAGTTGTGGGAACTGCAGAAATGTAGAAACCTTCCCTGCCCACTAGGAGCTTGTGCTCTGTGATGGAGGCAGGAAATACGTGTAAGAAGTGTTAGCAGTTGAACATTTAAATGAAAATTCAAAAGGCCCCAAGGAAGGGCCAGGTCATTCGCACAAGTGAGCTTTGATGGGGGTCACAGGTGCAGGGAAATCACTTTAGCCTGAGCAGTCATAAGAAGATACTAAAATTCACTTTGGCAGGTGAGGGGGAAAAACATCGTTTCATAACTTAATATGGACTCTAACAGGGCAGGCGTTTTCAGTGACATCTCTTAGAGCCATGCTCCCTCTCCTCTAATGTAAATCTCAGAAAGCAGGCACTTCAATCTAGAAACAAAAATGGTAAATCTCTAAGTCTCTCCCAGTTCTGGTGTCTTGAAATTCCATCCACGAATTCAAGGGAGCATCTCCACGAAGTCCCGAGTTATTCTCAGCCTGCCCGCATGGCCCCACTCCTCAAGGCTCAGACCAACCCTCTCTTTATATGCTGATAACAATGACAGCTTTGATAACGGCAGTGATGGTGTAAATGGCTCACCTTTACTTACTGTTCAGGCTGTGCTCAAGCACTCTGCTTGCCTTATGCTCCAAATAACCCTGAAAGGTCAATCCTCCTGTTATTACTGTGTCTTGAAGATGAGGCCCCGAGGCTTCGAGAAAGCTCACTAACCTTGCCGGGACCCCACAAGTAGGCAGACGGGGATCCAGGGTGTGACTTGGCTTGTCTGACGCCATCACTGCGTGTCCACCTCCCTGGGAGGCGCCCCCCTGAGAGACCTGTTTTAGGTGAACCTCCTGCCCCCAGCCCTCCAGTGCTTGAGTCTTTACCAGTCTCTAGACAACCACAGTTTCCTGTAACTTCTTTCAGCGACTTAAATCCCAGCTCGCCCTGCCCTCGACTTATAAAAACATCTCAGCTTTGCGTGAAGACCAGGAGCTCTCTGAAGGCAGGGACTAGGGTCGGACACTTTACAGAGCCCTGAAAGTAGAACTCTCGGTGGAGAGGCAAGGGAGAGGCTAGCTGCCCATCCAGCCAACATCGTTTGATCTACACAACACGACCACAGCTGGAACACTGGGAACAGGTCCCCTTCAGAGTCACCTCAGATATGGCATTGAAGTTGGCTCGTCCTCTGCATGGTTATTTCCATGCTGGCAAGTGCTCCTCTTGTTTCTAAATTGCTTTCTGTGAGATCCAAGCAATGAGATAAACTTCGATAGATTGTTAGAACCAAGAGAGAACTCCGCGTGGAGCCTAATCTGTCCTTGTAGATAAGGCCACACCTTCAAGACTCAGCTGGTGGAGGAAAGGCAGAGCTGGAGCTGAGCCTCCCATGCCAAACATGGTTTTCTTCCCCTAACACGGCAGATGGTCTCTGTGTCTGCTGTCCTCTGAGCCTGGAAGTCCCAGATCCCCACGTCCACCAAATGCGAGACCACCATGGGTTGGGCGTGGTCGCTAAGGTGTCTGTAGCCTTTTAGCAACAGCATTGCTGGGCTGCTCTCTGACTGGCCCAGACTTCCAGTCACCTTAGGTCACCCTCGTCTCCTGCCATCATGACTGTGCCTCTGCTGAATGGGGGACGACTGACCAAACCCTCCTGGGAGGAAGCACAGAGGTGCAGCCTCTGGGTGAGATGAACGAAGTCTATTAAGGGGACCCTTCTTCGAAAGGAGAGGCATGAGCAGATCCTCTCATGTCCAGCCATGAGAATTTTCCGAGTTTCTGGTTAGGGTCGCTAGTCATACAAATGAAGGATGCCACGTCACCAGGGCTACAGTAGAAACCTAATAAATGGAAAACAGCATCATTGCCTGATGAACAACTGGGTTTTTCCAAGCAATTTTGTCAGCAGAAGTTTACTGCTTTTTGATAGAATTGAAAATAAACAGGGGCTTCCCTGGTGGCGCAGTGGTTAAGAATCCGCCTGCCGGTGCAGGGGACATGGGTTCCAGCCCTGGTCCGGGAAGATCCCACATGCCACGGAGCAGCTGGGCCCGTGTGCCACAACTACTGAGCCCGCATGCCACAACTACTGAAGCCCACGCACCTAGAGCCTGTGCTCCACAGCAAGAGAAGCCACCACGATGAGAGGCCCATGCACGGCAACAAAGAGTAGCCCCTGCTGGCCACAACTAGAGAAAGCCCACATGCAGCAACAAAGACCCACCGCAGCCAAAATAAATAAATAAAATGAAATAAAAAATTTTTTAAAAGAAAAAGAAAAGAAAACAGAAACAATAGAAAGGCAGTATTTTAAATCCACCTTGGTTTTAGTAAATCATTATGGTAATGTGCTACATAATTTTGGAAAATTAATTCTGGTTTGGCTATTAGCAATAAAATGATGAAATGCTTAATGGGCTCCATAATCATTCTTCCAATAATGTCTGGGAGAAAATGAAGTTAAAGCAAATCTAATTTAGGAAAGCAAGTGGAATTGAATGGTTGAAAATGTCAACAGAAATGATTCTCATCTGTTGGAAAAAGTGTCTAATGCACACGTGGAACTCTATAACCAGAATACAGAAATTTAGCTTCTCTGTTCAGATGAAAACCTCAGCTTCATCTGAAATGCTGAGGATGGCAGGACAGAAAGAGGATGAATTCGCGCCGTTAGGGAGTCTGCATCTGTGGGACCGAGTTGATAAAGGCAGCCACAGCCAGGACAGTAGGTGTGTACAAGGGCCAGAATTTGTTTCTGTGCACACCAGGACCCACACTCACAGAGATGTCTAAACAGAGGAGTCACTTCCTGGAGCCGTGACGGCTCACCTTTTTTCTATCTGCTGGCCCACAGAACCTCATTCCAGGTGTCTCAACCCACCTCCAAGGACAGGAGAAGCAAAGAACAGCAAAAATACCAACAATTTTGCTCAGTCTTTCTAAAATGCTCTTTGCTTTTGCTGCAACATGAAACCCAGAGCAACGTAAGTGACGTGAGCCACTGGTGGGTGTAGCATCACTGAAAGCCTAACATTTGAGGAATACCTAAGGTATGGCACATAACTGCCTGCAACTTCTCTGCTGAAGTCATTCTTCCGAGAAGAACTTCTCTACTATGTCTGAGTGGGCAGAAGTAAAGAAAAGCAAATGCCAAAGCTAGGACCATGCTTAGGCAGGGAGCCCAATCCCGGGTGCATATTTTAGAGATATAATGGGGAAATCTTGAGGCACAACCAAACCGAGGAGGGAACTTACACGTGTCCGGAGCTGTGGAGGGCAGTGGAGGGTCCCCAGTGTAGCTACTTGGTTGGGACGTGGTGAGGTTTTGTGCACAGCTGGGGTCTCTTGTCTCTGTGACCCATGGGTCTGATGTGTAGGCAGCTGCCGATGGAAATCCCAAGGATTAGCGTGGCTGCTTAAGTGACCCTGTCAAGTTGCCCCAGTGATGCAGCAAAGTCTAGAGACAGGAGCTTATTTTCTGGTTCTCGGCTCCACTGCCTCATGTTGACTTGTTGCAGCAAAATAAATCAAACATTTACCCTTTCTTCTGCTTCTCATTCCAGCTCTGAAACTCCTACTTCTTTTCAAGGCAACGTGGATGTTCTAACTAGTGCAAAGTCACATAGAAGGGAGTAGATAAACGGAAGTCAGGGGGATTCATAGTTCAAGATATTATCCTTCCCTACCAGGAGGAAAAGTGTACTGATGGAAAATATTCAGCCAGAGTTCTAAGCCAGAGAGCCTCATAGGTCCATGGAAATTGCACGTATTTTAAAGAAAAATCTTGAGAGGAAAATAAATAAGCTACTTTATATAGATGTTTCTCCTTTGACTGAAGGACAATTGTGCTGTCTACAATAGCTGTTAGAGCTATAAAACCTTAATAGGGCATTTATAAGAAGGAAACACAGATTTGCTGTGATTCCTGCTGTTACAAGTGAAGGGCCCCCTTGCTCTCCCTTGTCTTATCCTGGGATGGAAGGAAAATTGCCCGGTAGACAGTGTCTGCACAAGATCTTGCGAAAGCTGGGCCTTCGGGTGACTTGCAAGTATCATACGTTTACATATGATGGCTTCCTACCTTATCAAGCCTCTGCTCACAGGTGGCCTTCTCATTAGACCTACCTTAGTATTTCAGTTAAAATTGCAACCTCCCCCAGACACTCAGAAACCCCCCTCACACTGGTCTATTTTTCACCCTTATTAATGTATTAATAAATTTATTAATTTATTAATCACCCCAGGATGTAAGCTTCACCAGGGCAGAATTTTCTTTTTTCTCTTTTGTTCACCAATGCATCCCGGCTCCCAGGACAGTGCCTGGTACACACTAGACACTTAGATACTTGCTGAATAAATAAGTGAATGAACAAATCAATGAAACACATCCTTCATATAAGAAATGTTAAATATGCATGTTCATGTTCTAGACCAGAAGATTCTATTGCTCTCACAACAGAATTGAAGGAATATACCAGGAGGGTTGGTAAATGGAGATATTTCCAGATTATGTTGCTTATTTACTTGATAAAGTTTGATGTTACTATGGCCTGAAAGTTTGTCCCCTCAAAATCCACAAGTTGAAATCCTAATGCCTGATGTGATGGCATTAGGAGGTGGGGCCTTTGGGAGGTGCTTGAACCCCGAAGGCAGAGCTCTCATGAATGGGATTAGTGCCTTGTAAAGCTACCATTGTCTGTGCTTTGCCTGAAGCTTTTCCTGTATTAACTAGAGATTCAAGGTGGGGATGGCGGGAGAGGATGAGGAATGAGGGAAATATGAGCACAAACAATAAGAGGCAGAAGAAAATAAAAAGACAATAGGAGACAAAAAGGTGGAGCAGGGAAACACAGCTTGCGGTTCATAAAGCAGACAGCACACATGGAAAGATCAAACACTCGTGTCAGCTGCTGCTGGTTAAATAGGCTGTAATGAGCTACCCTGGGAAATCTACGTAACACACATGACGTGAGTACTATGGAAAAGGAGATCAAGAACCAAACTCTAAAAAATGGGCAAGAATGTCTTTCTAAACTTGTTGCTTAGAAAGGAGACAGATTTTTCAGTTGTATTCCTCTTTATCATTTTTGTTGTTTTTAATTTTTTGCGTTACGCGGGCCTCGCACCACTGTGGCCTCTCCCGTTGCGGAGCGCAGGCTCCGGACGCGCAGGCGCAGCGGCCACGGCTCACGGGCCCAGCCGCTCCGCGGCACGTGGGATCCTCCCGGACCAGGGCACGAAGCCGCGTCCCCCGCATCGGCAGGCGGACTCTCAACCACTGCGCCACCAGGGAAGCCCCTTTATCATATTTTAAAATTATTGATCACTATTATTTTATTACTGAAACAATACAGTAGATGGAATATACTATACGCTTAACGAAAACTAGCAAATACAGACAAGCGTAGAGAATAAATATCTACAAACCATCCATAATTCCACCACGCGGAAACAACCACAGTTGTTTTTAAAAGAAGCCCTGTTTTTAAGCCTCAGATAGCTATGCAGGAAACGTTCACCTTTGGAAGAGGGAAGGTCCCCCATGGGGGCGCATGTGCCGTTAACTGTGTTCACCTGTTTCTCTGAATGCAGCCCTCAAACTACTTACATTAGAATCGTCTGGTGCGTTTATTTAAATGCAGCATCCCAGGCACACCTGTGGCTTCTCAGTCAGAATTTCTGGGGCTGAGGTCTGGGCAGCTGCTAATCTACAAGCTACTCAGGAGATTCTAAGGCACAGTACGGTTTCAACTGCCGGTCCAGACGAACGTTTCCCAAGCTCGCCAGGACGTGTGCCCGAGGATCACCCAACGAGCTCGTGAAAGCTGCCGTCTCGTCCCCATGAGATTCTCTTCGCTTCGATCACGGTAAAACCCACACACTTCTGTCACCCAAAGTCTTGCCCGTTGATGCTCTGCAGCCAGATTTGGAAGCCCCTGCTTTAGATCAGTTGTTTCCTATTTTTGTTAAGACCTCAAACTCTTTGTTCCGGTGACTGGGCTCTCAATTAATGTGTAAAACAAGCGAAAACAATGACTGTTTGAATCAGAGAAATCTGGGCAAAACTTGCGCTCCCCGCGGTGCCAGAGGGCTCCCCATCCTGCAGCCTAAACCCCGCTGCTGGGTGGGGGAGACCCCGCGGGGAACGGCACACAGGGCCCGACCTCTGCGGTCTGCAGTTGTCATGTGTTTGACGTTCCACAGGGGACACAGCAGAGAGGCTGGCATCTCATAATCAACCCACGAACTTTCACAGAACAGCTGAGGTCTAAGAGGGGCCAGGCCCAGTTCACGCAGACGTCCACTGCGTCTGGAACTCAGCCCAGCGTCAGCGCCAAATGTGACACAAGAGGACAGGATCAAAACGCGATCCCACCTGCTCTGTAAACACTGTGTGCGCGTGGAAAACATTTGCTCGACGTCCCGTGCAATGCTGGTCTCCGAGTGCAAACGAGGGCTTTTCCAGGGAGTGGCGTCAAGAGAACGGGACCACGGTTTCTAAAACAAAACTAAATGTTAAATTACCCTTGCCCGCTTGACCCAGTGTCAGTTCCCCAACAGTGCTTTTCACAGTGGCAACAGGAAAATGGTAAAAGTATTTCAGACAGTATTTTGGTTAAGAAAAGTGCAAAAATAAAAAGAAAATAGCGTTCTACAGCAGGGCCTTGCCAAAAGTGCAGCAAATCAGAATTCTCTGGCTCTTCGGGCTTCCTGGGGTTTAATGTAACCTGTGCTTTGGCATTCCCGCCAGTCTCCCCAGAAGAGGTGAGACGGCTCAATGAAATTTCACGCATTCATACCATCCGGGTTAAGGTACAGAAGACCACACGCTTTGTGTAGCAACTACGGGCATTTATCTTGACAAAGCCAGTGGAAAGAGGTCTGTATTACATCCTAGATCCCTCTCTACCTCCTCAGATGTAGCGGGATCCCCATAGGGAAGATGGAACGTTCGAACTGGGCTAGTTGAAGGAGGATTTAATAAAGGGACTATGTACACCGGTGTGGACAGGGTTTAGGAGAGCCAGGAGGGACGGTGTAGTCCCTGGGGCAGGGGGTGTGAGCGAGTGCCAGTCCTGTGCTCACCCTGGGTGACACAGTCAATGCCAGGGAATAAGGCCGCAGAGGTGGCACCGCGTTCATTCCTGGTGAGAAGGGAAGACCTCCCGACAACCCCGGAAAAGCGGTTTATGGCTATGGAAATATAGTACCGTTTCCTTATTGCTGATGAGTAGATGCCACCATGCTGTTTAAAGTGGATTTGCAGGTGAACTTCCATTCTTTTTACGGCTCTCACAAGGTGGTTTGTTAAACGTATAACTAAACAGTTTACCGTTTAGAAGTGAGACATAGGAGAAGCAGTTCCCTTTAAACAAGGTCTCAGACGTGCAGTGTTTTTCGCTGGAATCCCCTGTTTTTCGGAGCCCTGTCGATAGGACGTGGGTGTGGGGCGAGCTGGTGAGGCAGGAGATAGATGGCCCCAGGCTGAGCAGCTGGGGTCTGTCACCCTGGACAGATACTCCAAGACGAAGTCAGCAGCAGGAGGGAGGAGGACCTCAGCCCAGCCCAGATAAGAGGTAACGAGACCTCATATTCCTCATTCTCGAGGTCAAGGAGACTTCCCGATTACACACGCGCAGAAAGGCTCCTGGGGGTCAGCAGGAGGGGGCGCCACCCCATAGTAGGTGATGTCAACCTACCCATAGGCCTCTGTGCTAGAATCCATCTTGGCTAAGAGATACACGCACACACAGGGCAGGACCTTGAGATAAACCAAATACAGACTCGGAGCCAGATAGAGCAAGATGATTGGCCAGAGGAAACCCGGAAGAACTGCCGCATATAAGCGATTCAAACTACCACGAGGGCGCGACCCTCTGAGTCCATCCATGTGTCTCTCCACACGTACTCTTCTTCCTCCTAATAAACACTTTACTTGTTTCACTCGTTTCCATCTCTTTGTGGAAATTCATTTCTACAAAGCCGAAGGGCCAGGCCTTGTCACTGGCTGCTGGTCGAGTGGCCAGGATTCAGCACCCCCACTGCCGCGGCCCGACTTCAATCTCTGGCTGGGAGCCGAAATCCTGCCTCAGGCTGCCTCAGGCCACGGCCACCTGAGATCAAGATGTGCAGTGTTTTCCACTGGCCTCTCCTGTGCCTAGGAGCCCAGTCCAAGGGACGAGGGTGCATGGGGGCAGGCATGTGGGTTTGGGGGGCAGTGACACGGGTGTGGGGGACAGGGGGCGGGGATGTGGGCGTCGGGGGGAGTGTGATTACACCTCAGGTTGGACGGTGCCAGCCCTAGCCGTGACCTTCACAAGAGCCTCTCAGTTCTGTTTTCGCCCCACCTCAGGTGAGACCTTGGGTTTGCCCTGTGATCTCAGTTCTCTGAGGGGTCTAAGAGGCATCATTGATTTTCAATTTGTTCGCGTTTTACTTGGAAAACCACAGGGGTGGCACCATCCAGGCTGCTTACCTGCCAGCCTGGACCCTGGAGACTGGCAGGCCATGCCCTGAGCTCAGGCGCATCTCAGCTCCGGGCCTGGGGACTCTGGAAGGCTGTAGACTTGCGTCCTCCTTCGCGCCCGCAGGTCCGGCCCTGCACAGCCCTGGGGCCCCACCCTGCTCCCCGACTGGCTGCCTGCTGTGGGTGCTGCCTGTTGGGCGTGCCGACAGCCTCGAGAGCTAGAAAAAACAAAGACGTGGATTCTCCCCTGGGCGCCAGAAGGAACCGTCCCCTGCCAACACGTAGTAGGACCCTGACCTCCCGAGCTGTAAGATAAAGGGGGTTGATGATGGGGTGGGGGGTGGGGGGGGCCGGGTGGGAGTGGAGGAGGCTGGGTGGCGGGTAAATGCTCTCCCTGCGGGCAGCTCCCAGCTGCAGCGAGCCCACCCGTGGCCCCTGGGGCTCGCGGCTTCCTGGGCTCTGGGTTGGGCCGTCGGCCCCCCTCTGAGGGAGCAGACTTCTCAGCAGAGGCCCTTGGCCGCTCGAGCCCTCGGCATCAGCCAGACCTTCGGTCAGGGACAGAGCCCGTGCTGGGCCACCTGCTCGCATGCCCGCCAGCATGCTGTGTGCCTCTCCGTTCACCCTCCCCTATGGGCCATCCAAATCCAATGGAAACAAATAAAGCGAAAGCAGATTTTTTAAAAAGAAAAAAGACCACCCTGAGGGCTGCTTCATAGGTCAGTTCACCGGACTCCCGACTCCGGAGGCAGCTCTGGGGCTTTGAACAATCCCCTTGGGCCCTGAGATGAGGTTAAGACACCCCCGCGGAGAGCACAGGGCTGGGGGAACAGTTCTTTCACCGCAGACTCTTTCCTGCTAGTCTTCCTTCCAATCTCCAGTGGGAAGAGGGGGATAAAACCTAAAAGTGTGAGGTAGGCATTCCATCCTTTAAAATAAGCGGATAAATAAAAGTCCAGACTTCACAGGAGTTTGGAGCACTAATCCATCTTCAAGCAAACGGAGTTAAATCTAATTAGGCACAGCTTTAAATATTACTGAAAGCAAAGGCCCACGTATGTGACTACAATAAATGACAGCGAGGCATCTGGCGCTCTTTAAAACACAGTAAGCGATTGTATTTAGCTGCACAATGGCCGAGGGCGGGGGTGGGGGCTGGGGTGGAGTTCAGGCTAGAGCTTGGGAGGGCGCAGGGTGGTTTTAAATACAGCTTTTGTGGTTGGGATTAACAGATACACACTACTACATATACAATAGAGAACCAACAAAGACCTACGGTGTAGCACAGGGAACTCTACTCAGTGTTCTGCGATAACCTATGAGGGAAAATGTGGTGCTCCAAGGACAATGGTGTTTCAAGGACAAAGGACAGCCCAGCCTGAAAAAGTTTGTGTTACACACCCCACCAGACTCTCTTGCCCTCCGTGCCATGTTGCGAGGGGAACCAAATTCCTGAGCCCACCTGGGCAACAGGACTGTTCTTCTCTCATCCCAAATAAGGAAAGGCATCTGCCTTGTCCCACACCCACCCTATAGAAGGAAGGTATATGTATGTACCTCGACCAATTGAGAAAAGAAATTTTCACCTCGGACCATTCTTTTGTTCTCTGGCTATAAAAACCGACTAATAGCACATGTTCAGGGGCGGCTCTCCCCGACTACTAGGAAGTCGGCCGGTGTTCTGGCAGCAACCATTCCCTCTAATAAATTCCATCCTCTACATTCTGCTTTGTGTCTGGAAATTCTTTTCCAACCTGCGTTTGGACCACGACAGAAAAGAATCTAAAAGGAATATACATTCAGTTATATGCATGTAACTGAATCACTGTGCTGTACAACTGAAACTAACACAGTATTATAAATCAATTATACTTAAATAAAAAATACATAAATACATAAAGTTCTCCTTCTGAAGGGCACTCGAAGCCGAGAGCTTGCACCCCAGGCTCAGCCGTAAACCACATTTTGGAGGCGTGTTTCATAAGGACCCTCTACTCAGCGTGGTCCAAAAATCAAACGTCTTTCACGCGTGGCCTCTTGTCTACACATGTACCTAGATGTATCTGTGATAATAAAACACACATTTCTGAAATGTTACTGAATAGTACCTTTCTGTCATTATGCCCTTTCTCAATACGCAAAAATTCTGAGTACAATAATATCAAGTACGTGTTCATGAGAAATTGTGGGGTAAAGTGGGTTTTCAAACCATCGTTTGGGAACCAGAGCTAAAACCACAGAAGGCACATGAGGCAGGTGGCCCACGGACCGGACAGGCGGCCAGTCTGGCATGGTCACTGCTCCCAGGAGGAGCCTCAGCCATGCGGGAAAGCCGGGGCCCAGGAGGGGAAGCTGCACCCTGGAAGCTGCCCCTCCAGTGCCTTCAGGTGTGTGGCCGGTAAAGTCCGTTTACCTGGCGGATGTCTCACCCGTGGGATCGCTGTCCTGTGCCCCAGGTCGCCCCGCCGGCTGTCCCGGGGCCCAGCCCGTTCCTGTTGGTGCCTCTATGTGTCCCCTCTCAGGACCACCGTGTTTCCGCAATTCCGGGTACCTGTGTTTTCACATTTTAACATTTCTGGAGCCAGAATGTATCTTTAGTTACGCAGCTCATCAGAGTTTAATTGGAAGTGTTTTCTCTCTCTTGGTTTAGAAAAATAAAGATGAGTCTTACCGTCAGGAACACCTTAGAGCTGGTGAAACAGATTGTGTGACCTGAGAAACGGGGGCCGGAGTGTGAAGCGTGGTCCTCGGCCTTTCTTAAGTAGCAACAGTTTATGCCCCTACAACGCTGATCGTATTATTCTTCCGAAACTAGGTGAAAGCCCTTTTGTACTTTTATAAAACTAGTAATCTGTGTAAGCACAATTTCATTAAAAAAAAAAATTGGAGGGGGGAAGAAAACCAATAAGCCATAGTAAAGAAGTGAACATAAACTGTCATGCTTAGATCATATAATCTGACAACAACCAAACCAGTACAGACCCTGGAGTTGGTCCTGGGTCTCCAGTTTTTATACTAAGACAGGTGCCAGGAGTTCTGCCTGCCCCATGGCCTGGAAACAGCAAACGCTGAACACGTCTGTGTCATTTTGACATTTCTGGGAATATTTCATCTTGAATAAAAAGGAGAAACATGAAATAAGAGATGCCAAATCCTACATATATTTATCTAAAACCCAAGAGAAAAGCAAAGATACACTTTTTTTTTTTTTTTTTTTTTTTTTTTTTGCTACACGGGCCTCTCACTGCTGTGGCCTCTCCCATTGCACAGCACACTCTCCGGACGCGCAGGGTCAGCGGCCATGGCTCACGGGCCCAGCTGCTCCGCGGCATGTGGGATCCTCCCGGACCGGGGCACGAACCCGCGTCCCCTGCATCGGCAGGCGGACCCCCAACCACTGTGCCACCAGGGAAGCCCTTTTAATATTTCTATTATAATCACTTTTTTAAACGGGAGGGTGTAAACGCCAAGTTGGGCATTATTCAGAAACGTGCTTGGGCCTGACTGGCTGAAGGTCAGGTCAATCTTAGCTGCATTTTCACAGTCCAACCTATTGTTTCACACTCAAGTCAGTGTGGTAGACGAAATATTCAGGAAGAAAAATCATAGTATTAGTTTCCTACTGCTGCTAGAACAAATTACTACAAAGCTTAATGGTTTAAAACATGCAAATTGATCACTTTATGGCTCTGGAGCTCAGAAACGGAAAGGGGTCTCTCTGAGCTAAAATCAAGGTGCTGGCAGAGCCGTGTCCCACGGAAAACCCATTTCTTGCCTTTTCTTGCTTCTGGAGGCTGCCCACCTTCCTCGGCTCCCGGGACCCTCCCCCTTCAAAGCCAGCCCTGACCGAGACTTTCCCGCCCCCCTCTCCCTGGTTCCTGCACTCACTCATAAGGACCCTGATGACACTGGACCCACCTGGGTGATCCTGGCTGACGGCCCACCTCACGGGCAGCTGATAAGCAACGCTTACCGCTTAGCCTAAGATAGTCACTGTTTCTGGGGATTAGGACTTGGACATCTTTGGGGCCTTACCCTGATGCCCACAGATGGGTTACCGGTCTTCACAGGGTTCTGCACAGGCAGATGATCCTGTGCCATCGTCCAGTGTGGGGGCAAAGGCACAAGCGTTGCCGCCGAGCCACCAACGCCGCCCACCGGAAGCAGGACCGTCCCGACTTGCGCCATCTGTGAATTCTACCCCACTGGTGCTCCAGGCTCCCACCAAAAGGACCGCTGCATCCCCACTCCTCGCCACCATCTACTCAGCTTGCACAGGCATTTCTTGCTGGTGCCCCTCGGCCCTCGGAACTCTCAGGCCAGCCCCTCTGTCCCTCTGAGCCACTGTCGCAGTTACAACCTTTAATTCATTACCAAGTGACTTCAGGTGCGCCTCTCCGAGTTGCACTGTAATCTCCATGGGGGAGCGCAGTCCTGTCCTGTTTCCCATCGGAGCTGTGACACAGTTCTAAGAACCCACACTTAACGTGGTGCTCCGGGAATGTTTGCCGAAGGAACGAACGAGCTTCCCAGTGAATGAAAACGAGATGGGAGGAGGTTTACAGAGGACGGGGAACAGCAGGAGACACAGGTTTGATGACCGAAGCTGACGTCATCAGGATGCAGGATCTACCCAACAGTGCCTCTGTTTTCATCAGTGGAAACTGTTCACAAGACCGTGGTGAAGGGGCCAGACCAACAGGCTCAGCCCCCGCTCGCCCGCCCGCGGCAGACCCGTAAGCCCCGTGCCTCCTTGTTTTCTCTTTTGCAAAACACCGTAGTGGTACCTGCCCCGCCCTCCCCTCCCCGCCAGCAGTGTAGTGATGGCTGAGTGCACGGTGATCAGTCTCCTTCGGACTTGGGCAGAGCCCGGTGCACTGTGAGTGTCCCCGAGAGCCACACACTGTCCTCGTCAGCACAGCTGTCAGAAGTCCCCACGCCGATGCCACAGCACAGCCGTCACCCGTGGACCGGCCAGGAACTGGAGTTCACTTGGAAAAGAGGGATGGAAATGTTTTTTAAAGCACGTCAAGGTGGTTTATGTAATGTCCTTTAATTAACCCTTCAAAAAAGGACCTAATGTCAAGAGTCTCTAAATTGATCTCTAAGGGTCACTAGTGAGCAAAACGAAGGTGTGAGGACATCGTACCTAACACGTCCTCACTTAACCTTAACCTTAACCTTCGTTTTGCTCACTAGTGACCGTTAGAGGTTTAGGGATCCCTGACCCTAATTTAAGGTCCATTTCAATAATAATAAGTCGTCAAGAGCGAAGAATCTATTACTTCAAGAGAGGGGTTAGTAAATTTGCTGAGTGGAAATGAACTTACGAAATCATCAGGGACAGAATGAACTGCCCGGGGACAGGGGAGCCGCAGGCCTGTCCACGCCTCGTGGCAGATCACAGGGGCCTTGGGAGAAGAACTCCCAACAGTTTCTCCATCTTATTGGAGAAGCATGAGGAGAGATGATTCTAATTAGAAAAGAACAAAATGCTGAAGGTCACATACGATACAAGATGCTGCATGTAGGGCTAATTAGCGCTTTAAAGAAGTCACCTGTCTAAGCAGTAGACAGTGAGAGCTAACTCCACAATAATCCTCTCTGACTCTGATTGGAGAGCTACCCTTTGGAAGCAGAGCTCAGAGAAACAATTTGCAGATAACATCAAAAGAGATTTAATCATATGCCTTCCTATTTGAAAATGTTAGCTGCCACTGTGCAGACATATAATCACTCATCTACCATGCGAAAGATAGAAAACTCAGCCCACCCACTATTTCTTCTTCTCTGCAAAAAATATTTTTTCTCTGATGGCTCGTTTTCTAGCCAAGAAACTTACCGCTTATGTGGTGGCTTATTTTCTGCTGCTAAAGTATCAACTGTTCAAATGTCTTGAGGTGAAAATATGGAAAAGCGGACTCTTGGGCTCTCTCAACATCACTGTACAGGAAGCTGGGAAGTGGAACCTAGTTTTACAACTTTGGGAATCAGGGGCAGGAAGGGGAAGGAGCTAAGGAAGCATGAACGCCCAGGGTCTCCCACACCCCAGGCTCGCCTGCCCCTCACCCCACCTGAGCATCCTGTCCCTGCCACACACCGAAGGCAAAGAGCAGGGCAGGGAAGAGAAAGCGGTAGAGTCTCGGGGACCCGTCATGCATCAGGGATGAGGTCCTGGGCAAATCCATGCATCGCTCGGCTGGGGATGCCTACCCCTATTTGAACTGGTCGTGGACTCTGGCTCTGCCCCAGAGGTAGGGGTGCAGGGGGGTTCCCTGGGCTGATGGGCCTGAGAAGGGGGAGCTGAGACCCCTCTCACATGGCGGGAGGTAAAACTGAAGGCCGGTCTGCGTGCTAGTTCTTTGGCCTATGACCCAGCCTTTTAGCTACGATTCGGCCAAGGGGAGGTGGGCGGGGAGGGCGTGGCCACCGTCACCCTGTGTGAGTTAGGGGATCCTGCAGGGGACGACAGCAAACCCAGGCGGTGTCGTGGTCTCTCTGCAGCTCAGCCCTGTCCCTGCCCCCACAGGCCTTCAGGACCAGGCTGGCTCAGCAGACCCGCTTCCCTCAAAGATGAATGCTGATTGCCCGGAGTCAGCTGGAGGCCAGGTGGAGACATGCTGCCCAGCTGGGCGGGGAGAAGATGTTAGGCAGATGGGGAATGTACAAGAGCCACGGACGTGAGGGACAAGCACGACAGTCAGTTATCACTACTCTTCTCAACAGTTCACCGGAGACAAGGCTTTGCAGTAAAAACCATGAGTTATAAGGGATGAGAGAAAACAAAGCTATCATTTTCTTGCAGATGATACGATTGTCTACCTATAAAATCCAAGAGAATCTATGAATAAACTACTCAGATTAATAAAAGTTTAGGGCTTCCCTAGTGGTGCAGTGGTTAAGAATCTGCCTGCCAATGCAGGGGACATGGGTTCGAGCCCTGGTCCAGGAAGATCCCATGTGCCGCGGAGAAACTAAGCCCGTGCGCCACAGCTACTGAGCCTGAGCTCCAGAGCCCGTGAGCCACAACTACTGAGCCCATATGCCACAACTACTGAAGCCCGCATGCCTAGAGCCCGTGCTCCGCAACAAGAGAAGCCACTGCAATGAGAAGCCTGCACACTGCCACAAAGAGTAGCCCCCACTCGCCGCAACTAGAGAAAGCCCGTGTGCAGCAACAAAGACCCAATGCAGCCCAAAATAAATAAATTTATAAAAAAATACAATAAAAAAATAAAAATTTAGCAAGATTTGCAGATGACAAGAGCAATGCACAAAACTCATATCATTTCTTTACAGTAGCGATAACCAGGTGGGAATTATAATTTAAACTGCGTCACTCATAGTCACAGCAAAATCTATAACATTCATAGTTGTGGCAAAATCTAACAAATGTGCAAGATCTTCACAGAGAAAACAACAAAAGTTATTAAAAGATATAAAGGAAGAATTTAATAAATGGGGAAACATTTCATGGTTAGAAATTTTATCCGATTTCGTGGATAGAAAGATTCAATTTTGTAAGTGAATTCTCCAAAATCTTTTAATTCAATGAAAATTCAATCAAAACTCTATCAAAATATATGGGGAACTTAAAAAATTGATTTTAGAGAATATGTGCAACGAAATAGCTTAAGAAATGCTTGGGGGCTTCCCTGGTGGCTCAGTGGTTAAGGATCCGCCTACCAATGCAGGGGACACAGGTTCGAGCCCTGGTCCGGGAAGATCCCACATGCCACAGAACAACTGGGCCCATGGGCCACAACGACAGAGCCTGTGCTCTAGAGCCTGCGAACCATAACTACTGAAGCCCGCGCACCTAGAGCCCGTGTTCCACAACAAGAGAAGCCACTGCAATGAGAGGCCCGCACACCACAACGAAGAGTAGCCCCCGCTCACTGCAACTAGAGAAAGCCTGCGCACAGCAACGAAGACCAAACAAAGCCAAAAAAAAAAGTTCTTTACAGGACTTCCCTGGCGGTCCAGTGGTTAAGAATCCACCTTCCAATGCAGGGGACGTGGGTTTAATCCCTGGTCGGGGGACTAAGATCCTACATGCCTCGGGGCAACTAAGCCCACGTGCCTCAACTAGAGAGCCCACGCACCGCAACTAAGACCCGATGCAGCCAAAAATAAATAAATAAATACATATTTTTAAAGTTCTTTACACCATAGATTAAAAAATTTCAGAACAATTTTTTTTTTTTTTTTTTGGTGATATGCGGGCCTCTCACTGTTGTGGCCTCTCCCGTTGCGAAGCACAGGCTCTGGACGCGCAGGCTCAGCGGCCATGGCTCACGGGCCCAGCCGCTCCGCGGCATGTGGGATCTTCCCGGACCAGGGCACGAACCCGTGTCCCCTGCATCGGCAGGCGGATTCTCAACCACTGCGCCACCAGGGAAGCCCCAGAACAATTTTAATGACTAATAACATTTCATTGCATTTATATTTAACCAGTTCATCATTTTGAACTCAGATACCTTTAATAATTTTTCTATGATAAGTAACACTGTTATGAACATCTTCAAATATGAATATTTGTATTTCTAATTATTTTCTTAGCCTAGTTTCCTAAAAACTAAAATTTCTAGGTCAAAAAGTCAACACACATCTTGACTGACAAGTTAATCTCCACAAAGTGGCTATCAGTCACCTCCCACTGCGTGGTATCTGCAATACCCTGTGGTCCACAGCTTCCACACGTGTCCATGTTCTCCCGTGAATCTGCATCCTTGGTTTATTGGACATGCCTCCTCAAGCCTTTGAAACTACCTAGCAATTGCCTTAGTCTTCTTATCAGTTCTGATTTCTAGGATTACAGGGCTTTGGAGAGGAACACGGAGCTAGTTAGTGGTCCATGACAATCAGAAAGGCTCCTTCACGTGGAGAAGAGCTGTGCTCCTCCGAGCCTTCTGAAATCTTTTGTCATTATAATGACTTGGGCTCTGATTCCCCCCAGCTCAGGCTGATTTCCTGGGCACTGTTTACTACAGAGGATTCAGAGTCTGGGAAGATGCATTCCTGCCTACAGCATCCCCCATGAGGCTATAACCAGGAATCTGAAGGAGCCGGGGAAGGGAGCTCGGAGCCCTCATCACCTCCTTTTCACTGGATGCTGAGTCAGGAAAAGGGCAGTGGGCCCTGAGGATGTGCCCACCTGCCCTGTCCCAGCCCGGGCCGCCTACCTAACTCTCCTCGCACTCTCTAACTCCCCTCCCACCGTCTCTCCCCTCACCCAGCCAGAGGCCCTTCCTGCTGACACTTCATGGCGACATGAGCACTTCAGACGTGGTGCCTACTTCTCACTCCCTGAGCCCAGATTTCCACCCACATCCGTCCCCACTTTGTTGTGTCTGTGGTCAGTTCCCTCCCCTCAGCAGTGCTGACTGTACAGTCTAGCTGGAAGGAACTGGTGCCCTTGCCCGTGTGGGATGCACCAAACCCTAAACACGCAAGCAGAACCCATCTCTGCAGCATGAGCGCACTTCCATATTCTTTACAACGCTCTTGAACTTGGATTTCTAAAGTCTTTTTTCTCATCCCTCTATAAGGGCTTCTAATCTTTCTCTAGCATGAAATTTAATTATTTCCACTTGGGGTATCAGCCCTGGCTGCTTTGATTTTAAAGTAATCTCTCATTTGCCAAGGAGAATTCATTAGAGCAAACAGCTGTTTTCTTTCTGTCACATCCCATGAAAACGTGGCAAGAATCAGGCAGAGGGGCCAGTAGGCCTGTGTTGAGGTCGCCAAGCAGCCATGTGGGCAGCCAAGCCCCTAGCCAGGAGGAGATCGGGAGACAGGAAATTGCCTTTTGAGAGGCAGAGTCAGAGACGCAGGCTATATATTACTATGTACACAAACATGTATACATGTACACATATGCATGTGTGTGATCCAGCTCTCAGCAATATTGTAACCTGGTGGCTGACCCGGGAGTGGTCGCTGTTCTGGAAACTGCACCTTCCAGCAAGTTCAAGTTGAAGAGCCGGTCAGTCTGTGAGGCAAAAGCAGAAGGGTAGCAGCACCCTGGGGCCCGGGGTCCTCTGCCCGGCATGGGTGCAAGGCAGGGGCTCGGCAAGTGTTCTCCTGCGTCTGATACTGGGTGTTGTTCTCCCAGCCGTGGCTGGCCTGGAACGCTCTGACCACTGCTGCGTGAGGACATGCCCCTGCCTGGGTTCTAGGACCGCAGCCTTCAGGAAGCTGACAATGACCCTCGGCAGGAATTCCCCCTTCTCCTCCCTGCATAGCATCTGCCATCGCTACATTGCCACCGAGTCGGTTCTTCTCTGACGGGGAGATTCGTCAGGGAATGGCCAGGACATCATATATTGCAATGGACTGAAGCCCAATTCAAAACGGCTTAGGATATGCAGCCCAAGGCCCAGGTGTGAGCGTCAGGCATGGCTGGATCCGGGCGGCCATATTGGAAATTTGTCCCCATCTTTGGTCGCTCCTTCTGAGTAGGCTTCATTGCTGGCTTGGTTTCTCCATGTGGCAGCAACAATGACTCCCAAAGCTTGCGGCTTTCATGCGCTTTGCATCCAGTCATCAGAAAAAGAGGGGCTTTCCTTCAATAATCCCAGCAGATGTGGGTATAATATGTATTGGTCTTGCTAGAGTCAGGTGCCCACCTTGAACCCGTCTCAGCAGTCGGGGATGGGAGACCCTCCCAGGAGAGGCCTAGCTTGTGGGCCTCCCCTAGAGACAAAAGGTGAGGCAGCCCCACCCAGTCACACTCTCAAGAGTGTCACCCAAGTTACACGCCTTGGAGAGGAGTGAGTCCCCAGAGGAAAACAGGGTGCCCTTATGAAGAAGAGAAAGAGGGTGCTGGACAGACAAGCAGAGCAGGTGCCCCTACAGTTGTCAATTCTAATTAGGAAGCAGGGCGGGGGACCATCTGCCAGTTCACCAGAACAGTTGTGCTGGCTTTTACTAAAACATGACCTACTAAGAACATGGCACTCATTAGCGCTGTGCCTCCCTCATCCTTCTTTCCTTGGACAAAGAAGAGCATGTTTAGTAAACCCTCTTGGTGCTAGCACTGTGATATGCAACACCCAGGCATATCATAGCTAGTCCCTCTACTGAGGTGCTCACTACATAATGTTGAAGGCAAAGACGTTAACAAAAACGCCTAAAGTTATACACAGATATAATCAGTTCTACAGCAAAAGGCTGTGGAGCAACAACTCTGGTTCGGGGTGGAGTGGTTGCAGGTTTCAAAGCTGATAACATTTGAACTGGGCTTTGAAGTATGAATAGGAGCTCACCAGACAGTAATGAGGTATTCAGACTTTGTATGCAGAGGGAAACAAAATCTGAGAGAGTGCAGACTTGCGACTCTGTCACAGAAACAAAACCTTCTGCAAAGAAGAATACTGTAGGCATAGGCTTTGCTGTTAGTGCAGAGCAATCTTTGTGAATAAGTTAAAAAATACTAAGTTAGAACATAGGAAGTGTTTGGCAGGGATGTGGGGAGAGGAGAGAGCTGAAGGTGGAAAAACAGGACCAGATGATGGATGATGTGAAGGAGTCTCGGCCTCATCCCACAGGAAGTGAGGAACCATACCTGGGAATCAGCCCACAAACAGGTGCCCGTGAAGCACTATTAAGGCAAAGTCACTCCCTCTCTTTGCAGCGTGTGCTGCATTTTCGGTGGGTATGCGGCTGGACTTTGGCACAGCGCCCAAAGCTTATGGCCTTAAAAGCCACACTGACTTAGACATAGCTTGTCTGTCAGGGAAGATGGACAGAAGCCAATTCCTCCGAACACAGTCCCTTTTCAGACACTACACAGGTTGAAAGCCCAGGAGCAGCTGACTCTCCCTGCGGTGGGGACGGGGACCCCAGGTCACGTCCACGGTCCTGTAAAGTGGGCTGGCCGATGTGTCACGCGGGGGCGAGCAGGACCCTCCTCTTCTACTCATGCGCAGGGCACACATGGCTCACAGCGGCCAGAAACCAAGGACGGGCCTCCCTCAGCCAAGATTGTTGAAGTGGGAGGATAGTTCTGCAAGCTGAAGGGTCGGTGCATTGTACCCAGGTGAGATGCCCGTCTCCGAGATGCTCATTCTGGGATCTCAAGCTCAGTTTCCCCGTTGATTGCACAATACAGGGAGCCCACTGATCCAGCTGAAAACATAAGCACACCTCACTTTTCTAGAACACTTCCCTCCTGGGTGGTCTGGGTCTCAGACACAAACACCTTGCACCAAAGAAATGTTGAGGCTGTGTGTGCCTTTCTGTTTCCTTTAAGGTTTAAGAAAAAAGGTATGAGGTGGCTGATTGCACTAAAAATACAGGCTATTTCTGGCATTCATTGTGAATGCCACCTGACACGGCCAATTATGGGATCGTATGTTTTCGCCTGAAGGACTCTTCGGTCCGGGTTCACAACCATGCAGCCCTGTGCTAGCAAAGTGCCCAGCACGTGGGGTGGCTGTCCCTATGGCACAGCTCCTGCGTCCTGCATTTGGACCAAGCAGAGAGCCACAGGGACCCATCTGAGAAAAACAAACCATAGACGATGGCTCCCACAACAGATCAAACGAGTGAACCAGACAGGAAGCCCCGAGTGAAGGTGGGGCCTGCCCATTCCCAAGAGAATCTCCACGCACATCCAGGCGGCCTTTCGTACCTGGGGCTTGTTTTTTCTTTCCCTCCTTGAGTCAACTCATCAACATGCAAACATGCTGGTCTTGATCTAAAAGCAAAACAATAATCAATCAGAACCCCCTCTGACGAGCACACGTCAGCCTCCGGATTCCACTTCACTCCTCTGTCCTCCGTTACTGCGTGGCTTCCCCCGCCCCCACTCTGCTGACCAGGCTTCCAGCCCAGGGGTGGCGGCGGCGCCTCTGAAATGCTCTTGACAAAGTCCCTGTCAACTTCCTGTTGGCAGATGTCAGCCTCATCTGCCTGGTCCTTGCAACAGTATTTGGACACTTTTGCTGACCTTTCAGAAACCAGGTTTTGAAGTGATTTTTCTGGGAACTTGCAGTTTTCCTGCTGTGCCCCTGGCCACCTGGCTGGATCCTCTGCTACTCCTGGAACTAATGGAAATTCTTTTGTCTGTCTCCATACTCAGGGGGTCGCACCCTATCCCAAGAGTTTAAGCATGACCACAATGCTGACAGGTTCCCACATTTAGATGCTCAGCCCTGCTCTCCGGGCTCACATACCCAACCTCTGCCTGGACGTCTCACCTGGATCTCTGACCGGGAGCTCAGATGGAAAGGTTCAGCACAGGACCCCTGCCTGCCCCTGCCCTGCCCTGCTCAGTGTGACAGAGACCAGCACTGGCTCAGGCCCCAGGATCAGGAACTTTCTATAAACCCGGTCTCCTGGGCTTCCCTGGTGGCGCAGTGGTTGGGAGTCCACCTGCCGATGCAGGGGATGTGGGTTCGTGCCCCGGTCCGGGAGGATCCCACGTGCCGCGGAGCGGCTGGGCCCGTGAGCCATGGCTGCTGAGCCTGCGCGTCCGGAGCCTGTGCTCCGCCACGGGAGAGGCCACAGCAGTGAGAGGCGTCCACGTACCGCAAAACAAAACAAAAACAAAAGCAAAAAACTCGGTCTCCTTACATCGCAAGCCCAGTCTGTCAGCAAGTCCTGAGTCTGGCCAATTCCCGGGGTCCGAGCCTCCACGGGCCTCTGGGAGCCTGGAGCCCTGTTCCCTGCACCCAGCCCCGCACAGCAGCCAGCATTCACCCTCCAGTAACCCGCGTGGCTGAGCTCAGAGCCCCGGCTGTGCCCAACAGGCCCAACTCTGTCCTTCCCGCCTTCTCCTGGCGCTGTTTGCCCAGTCGTCAGCCTTTCCCCCCGGGACGAATATTCTGAGCTGGTCACACGCTCTTCTCCAGGCTCTCTTCAGCTGTCCACTTGAAGGCCGTGGATACTGGAGTTGTTGTGACCCTGAGCCCACCCTGTTACTCCGTCCTCTTGCCCTCCTGGGAGTCCTCACGGCCTGAGGGGCCGCGTGTCTGAGCCAATTCCGTCTTGTGACCAGAGGAGCTGCAGGTGCCGTGAGCTCGGGGCCTCGGCTGATCCAGGCATCTGAGGCAGCAGTGGGTGCTAAGGACATTCTGTGCATGAATTATGGTAAATTGAAGCTGGGATGGGTTAAGCAATGGAAGCAGTTTTAGTAAGTGGTCTGATGACAAAGCAGTGTAGAAGCTGTGCACACATCGGGCAGGTAACCTTGTAGCGACCTTGAGGCACAGGCCCTATTTTAATTGTTGGAGAGAAAGAGGTTGGCATTCGTGTTGGAGCAGCAAAAACAGATGCGCGGGTGCAGAAATAGACAAAACGTGCTGATGGAATTTAAAAGAGAAGAGTTTCATAGCATCAGAGAAGTAGGAAGAGGAAATCGTGCGAAGTTAAGTTGAGGCTAATAAACGGAAGGCACCCAGCAACGGGCCACAGAGCCTTGGCTGCAGGGTATGCGGCAGAGGCTGCGAAGGCGGACGGGTGATGAGGTCCTAGGACTCACCGTGTGTCCAGTACATAGGCTTAGTGGGGCTTCAACAGAAACAATGGGTCTGCTCTATAAAATTGGTTGATTGGGAAAAAGAAAAAAAACCCACGTTGCTGTGTCCATTAGCAAGAAAATATACTTCATTTCACATTTTAAATTGAAATGTGTGACATTTACCTTCTTTCTCTATAAAAAAAAACCATCTGCTTTCAAAAAAGTGAACATCATGTAACAAGAAATGAGAAATTCTTACTGACTCAACATTCAGTCAGCCTGGATCATTAGACCATAGATTACACATGTCACCAAAAATCTTTCTAAACCAGCATTTGACACAAGAATTGAAATGCAGCATTGAACCAGTCTGAACAAATCTGAAGCAGTGGTGTCTGTGCTTTATATAGATATAGATATAGATATTTTATAGAGAGAGATGTTTATAATTTAAATATCTATATCTATATATATTTCTACTTGTCAAGAGATGATCGGTTAAAGAAAGAGAACATTTTATTCAACAGTCCAGGTCCATCATGGACAGACTTTACAGAAAGCCTCCTTCTGCGTGAGGTTAAAACAACTGCACTCTATTTCTTTACACCAAAGGAGCCTCTCACTGTTAGCCAAAGTCAGAATACTTGAAGCTTAACGTGCTGGGTCTCCTTATGGAAACTCCTTCTGCAGATGTCTGTGGAGTTTTTGTATCAATGTTTCAGAGGTAAAACCACTTGCCATACGAACACATATATGTTACTTCTCCCATTTGCCAGAAAACTTTAACCAAAATCACCTTTTTTCCCCTCTATGAATTTTAGAAATTATGTTAAAATTCATCAAGATGGCAGATAAGCATATGAAAAGATGCTCCACATCATATGTCATTAGGGAAATAAAAATTAAAACAATGAGATCCCACCACACACATATTAGAAAGGCCAAAATCCAGAGCACTGACACCAAATGCTGACAAGGACGTGGAGCAACAGGCACTCTCATCACTGCTGGTGGGAATGCAAAAGGGCACAGACACTTTGGAAGACAGTCTGGTGATTACTTATAAAACTAAACATACCCTTACCATGTGATCCGGCAATCATGCTCCTTGGTATTTACTCAAAGGGATTGAAAACTTATGCCCACACAAATGTCTACAGCAGCTTTATCCATAACTGCCAAAACCTGGAAGCAAACGAGATGTCCTTCAGCAGGTGAGTGCACAAATAAACTTGGTCTATCCAGACAGTGGGATATTAGAATGTCAAGTCCCAACAATCTCTGAGGCGATACAAAAGGGCAGCTGAGGAGAAAATCCTGCAGTCCTGGAAGGAAGCGCTTTGTTCAAGGGACAGTCTTTCCAAGCTGCTCTGTTTCTGGAGGTGTCTAAACTCTGCCCTGCTGAATGGGGCAGAGTATCAGGAATTTTCCAGTTTTATTTGCCCAATAATCTCCAGCTCATCTCCAGAATTCACAGTGGAAAACAGTCTGCAGAGTTGCCTCCGTGGGTTCAATTCTTGGGGTCAAACCCAACATAAGACCCAATTTCTAATCAGCCCAGCCCAGAAGCTGGCGGCTTCCTGCTAAGGGCAGCCCACAGGCTGGTTCTTCTGTTCCCTTGGCCACCGCCAGGGAGCTGGGTCATGTCCCTTGTAAAACAACAAACCAGCCAAAGGCTACCTGTGAATCTCTACAAGTGGGAGATTCTGGAAAGTTAAAGTTAATGCATCATTGCGTGTATGGTCTGGGGTCGTGGGGGTGGATTTACCCAATAGACCAACAATTTCTTTTTCTTTAATTAATTAATTTATTTATTTTGGCTGCATGGGTCTTCGTTGCTGTGCGCGGGCTTTCTCTAGTTGCGGCGAGTGGGGCCCACTCTTGGTAGTGGTGCGTGGGCTTCTCATTGCAGTGGCTTCTCTTGTTGAGGAGCACGGGCTCTAGGCACGCGGGCTTCAGTAGTTGTGGCACATGGGCTCAGTAGTTGTGGCTCGCGGGCCCTAGAGCGCAGGCTCAGTAGTTGTGGTGCGCAGGCTTAGCTGCTCCGCGGCTAGAGCAGAGCAACTAAGCCTGTGCACGCGGAGCGACTAAGCCCGTGCGCCACAACTACTGAGCCTGCGTGTGGGATCTTCCCGGACCAGGGCTCGAACCCGTGTCCCCTGCACTGGCAGGCGGATTCTTAACCACTGTGCCACCAGGGAAGCCCCAGACCAACATTTTCTGTAAAACTTTTCGACAGGCGGAAGACAGTGTGGTTGAAACGTAACAAGCAGGATTACCCAGAAATGACCCCGGGGCAACTTCCATTCTGAGGGCCATGGCGCTCAGACCACCCCTCAGCAGGAGGACCCCAGGGACCAGGTGCTGGGAGCTGCTGGGCCCACATCCCGAGCAGGAGCTTGCCACCCAGAGCCCTCTCCTGAACACTCAGCCCATGGGAGGGGCTCAGAGGGACGCTCTCCCCTCGCAGAGCGGCCCCAGCACGCCACGGCCGCACCAGGACCGGGAGCCCTGCCTCTTTTGCCGTGGCCTCCGTCCCCCCAGGCTAAGTCTGCCCCCACCTGAGTGTGAACCCATCTCAGCTGCCAGCGCTTTGATGGAAACAGTCGTTTCATTCTCTTGTCTCTCAGTGATGGATCTTTCAAATCATGTCACACTCGGGTCCTGGGCCCTAGACTCAGAACTCACTGGAGGAGTGCGAGTGGCCGACGCAGGGGTGCGGGCTCGGGGGCAGCTGGCATGTGCTGACCCCTGGGCTCCTTTTCCCCACCCTCCTCCGGAACCAGGGCCCCCGCCCTGGCCAGAAGCTCCACATCTCCTTCCTCGCCCAGGCCCTTTCTTCAGGTCTGAATTCCACCCATAAACTCCCTGCTGGTGGCTGAGGAGAAGGCAGGAGGGTCAGAGTCAGAGGAAGATGTGAGAAGCTGCCCGGAGGCCTTGAAGGTGGAGGAAGGGGCAGGAGCCTCAAGGAGCTGGAAGGAGACAGGGAAGAGGTTCCCCCAGGAGCCTCCAGAAGGAACTGCCTGTGCATTCACTTCAGGCTTCTGCCTCTACAACTGTAAGATCATAAATATGTGCTGTTTTAAGCCAGTGAATTTTTGGAAATGTTCTACAGCAGCAATGGGAGCCTAATTCATCACCATTTCCTTGTTTTCACTCTCCAGTTTTCTTACTGAGTTCATGGTGTGGTAATCAGAACTGCATATGCTACTCTGTAAGAGGGTAGGGGAATATCGGCCAGATTTGCTTGGTGGCCAGGAAAATTATTTCATCACCTCAAGAGAAGAGTACAGACCAGAACCTTTGGAGACAGCCTTCTAGAGAATCCTGGGTACCAGGAAGCACACTGACTTTGAATTTTAGTGAATGATTCTATTGTCCACAATAACAGTGATGTATTGTATTCTTTTCTACAACTGACCCTGTTCTAAGTCTCATTAGAAAGTTGAAAGCCCATTTAAGGAGGAGTCTGGGAAGACGGTGGCAATTTAGTGCTTTTGTATTTCCCCCAAATTCTCCCAGAAATAGACATACTAGATTTGAAAGCAAAACTGAGAACCCGATACCCACTCAGTACCCAAGGATCCCACAGCTCTGGAACAGTCTGAACCCTATAAACTCAAAACTAACAGAGCTCCCCCAACACCCAGATTCCTTCCCTCAGGAGAAACTCGTGAGGACTGAATCTGACCAAATCGAGCAGGACACACAGTAGGGGCAGAGGAGAAGACACCTCGCAGGTGGCCGGGGAGGGGAGACAAGCGGGCTGATTTCTAAAGCGCCCAGGCTAAATTGCTCATCGCTTTGTGAAAGCAACAAAAGAGGAAGCATCAGGGCTTCGAAGTTAAAAAGCTATGCCAGCCCATTGCTATCTCCTGGCGATTCAGGAAAAGTCTTTGTTTTGTTTTATTTTTAAAAATAAGCAGCATGAACAATCACAGGAAAATCTACACAAGCATTGTCAATTCCCTGCCAACCATAAAGGCGTGCCAGGAAAATACAGGCCTTCCTGCATATTGAAACACACCCATAATAGCAATAACTATAACAATAACAGAAGGAAACAATAACAGAAGGAAACCACTAAGTTAAAAGTGGGAGCGGGCATGGGCATTGTTATTCTGAGACTAACGTTTTTACGTTGAGGTCAGATTGAGTCATTACTTTGATATCATTGAGAATCAAAATAGTGTGAGTGAAAGGAGATGGTCATACGATGGATGAGGCTAAGTAAAAGCACTGTATTCCTAAATTCGAATGGGAATTATGGATATGAAATGACTAGCTTGGTACAGAAAAGGACTGAAAACAGTGACCAAACCGGATCAGTAGTCACCCCCAGTGAGTAGATTTCTCACTAAAACCATCCGTGGTTTCTGGGAGAAATGGAAGATTTCATGTCTGAGTCAGGAAATGCACCATCTAAAACATCGTGTCCACCAGAAAACAAGAAAGCCACCAAAGGTCTCCAGGTCCACATCAAAAGGATTCACTGAAGAGGCCCCCACCGACTGAAGATGGGAGAATTACCGCATTGAAACACATCTAATGTTTAAATCCATGAGTTAACAAAGACATTAAAACAAAATAAAACAAAAAGCGCAAAATCTAAATTGAACCTCAAGGTACAAGTAGTTGATGAGGGAAAGTGTTTTTTGTTTTTTTTAAATAGAAGCTTGGAATTAAAATGTCATTGTTTCACAACTCAGCATATCTGAGTAAATCTAGACAACCATTTTCAAAGGCTGCTAACATCACCTAGAGAGAGACAGCCAGGCACGGGGTTCTGTGATGGGATCTGCCGTGGTGCCCTGAGGCCTCCAGCCGGCCCCCAAACACTCACCCTTCCACAGCATTCTGCATTCTCCCGGCCAAAGGAGGCCACAGATTAACAGATACCATGCTGGGTGCTTTGATTTGCTAAGCAATTATTGTCAACTTTTTGCTTAATGATAGAAATGCAATTACCTCCCATCTTTCAGAGATCCTTAGGGTGGATGCAACAGTACCACATCTGGAATTGCCCCAACGCCCCTGGGGGAGAGGGGTAGGCAGGTCAAAGATGGAACCAGATCGCCCAGCTGTATAACTTATTCTCTCTACTGGCAAATTTCCACAATAAGAAAAAAAACAAGACAAACACGCACAAAGCCACACATACTCATTTAGATGAAAACCTGAATGGATTTGGTCCTTTGGGGCTTGTGGAGCCACTGCGGGTGGAAATTAGAAACAGGAGAAGTTTTTGTTCTACGGCACCTCCTGAGCAGTTTTGCAGCATTAAGAGCATTTTAAATTGTACCCAAACTCTCACCAAAAAGAGACCTCCCTGATCCATTCTTATGCAAGGAGCTGTGATGTCAGCTTTGTTGATTTAAATTTTAAGCAGAGGGTAGATGGGGGTGACCGGGGGCCGGGAGGTGGGGGATGGGGGGAGGAGCTGGTCACAGGGACAAAGCCGCAGGGACGCAGGGTGAGCAGTCCCGAGACTGCTGTCCAGCACGGTGACTGCAGGTGACAACGCTGGGTCGGGTCCCGGACATTCGCTCAGGGAGTGGATCCCAGGTGCTCCGACCACGCACAGTGGTCACCACGTGAGCCGGACGTGCCAACTAGCTCGACTGTAGTAACCGTTTCACTGCGTGCAAGTGTTTCAAACCAGCATGCTGGGCACCCTAAACATGTTAAATTCTTATTTAAATTTAAAAACTTTAAATGCTAAAGAGCTGTGAAAGTGCACTTCTGCTAAATGCCGCCTTCCCGTTGCTTCTGGTGTGAGTTCCGTTCCTCGTTCTCCTCTGCGGTCCTCGAAGTAGGTGGCGCCGCCGGAACCAAACCGGAGTTGAGACGCACGGGTCGCGCGGCCCTGGGAGCAGGTGCCCCAGAGAGCCGCCCTAACGTTCTTCCCTCTGAGCTTCACGTTTACCCCAAGGGAGGCCTAAATCCCTTGGAGGTCCCGCAGACCGGGAGCGGGCGGGGAGCAAGGCTGAGAGCCGCGCGTCCTCCTCACGGGCGCCACCTGCCCCTGGCGCGCGCACGGCAGGCCTCTGCCCGCGTCGGCCCCTGGAGCGCGGCGAGCAGGGGACGGCTGGCAGGCGCCGTGCTCCTCCCACAAAGCTGGCTCCACTCGCCTCTCTGCAACTTCCTTTTTCTCTTTCCCAAACCTCCAGTCCCGGAGCGTGCCCCGTGGTTAGTGGGCACCTGTGCCGTCTGCCAGGGCCTCCTGACGGGGCTCCCTAGCTGCCTGCCACTCGACACCCTCCATGTGAAGACAGGCTGGTCCTCTGGGGGTGAATCAGGTGGTCATGTCCATGCTCAAAAAACTCCAAACTTGTTCTCAGCCTGTGAGGCTCTGCAAATCCAGCCCTGCCTTTTCTCTCCAAACTCAGGCCCCGAGCCGGCCCCTCGATCTCGTGGCTCCAGCGCCTGTGGGCTTCTCTCTGAGCGGCAAGGGGAGAGGCCCATTCCCCTCGTAGGACCCTCACCCTCACCGTCCCGCGTGCCGATCTTCACATCTGTCTGCGCGGCTGTGATTCAGATCTGGTGAACTGACATGGCTTCCAGGGGACCTTTATCCCACTGATTTGATCACAGACCGAAGCCTCTGTGTTTTCCTGTGTTTTAGCGAAGCCTCTTTCTCCCCGGCTGGTGCACATGACCCTGGGACAGCCCCGTCTTGCTGGCCCTGCTCACCGTCCACCTCTGGGTCCCGCTGTAGTGCTGGGCCCAGCGTGAGTGCTCAGTGAAGGAATTTCTGCCCCTTGGTCTCCATTCCACTCCTGCTGTCTCCCCAGAGTGAGTTTTGTTAGTCCCCCTCCCAATGCATTTTTCCATTTTCTTGGAAGGAAAAGGGTGCAGATCCTCCCTAAGTCAAGGTCAGCTCCCTTGCAGGGACTTCCTGCAGATGCTGCCATTGGAGGTGCACCTGGGGCCAGGCACCTTCCCTGAGCGCTGGGTCCTCTGTCTGGAAGGCGCAGGGTGGGCCGTGGGGGACGAAGTCAGACCAGAGATGAGGCCCCACGGCTCTGAGGAGCAGACGCCCAGGTTCCCAGGGGTCATTCATTCCCGTCTCTGCCCCCGACCCTGCTGCCCCCTCAGGAATCATGAGCCGTCCCGACTCCTGTCTCTCCTAGATCCTTGGATGCTGGACCCCAAGGGAGCCTCACTCGGGAATGTGTTTGTGGTTGATGGGTTTCCGTTTGTTGACCAGGCTCAGCAGCTGCAGGAATCAAGCTCCCCTCCTACAGAAACACCAAACCCCCAAAGGGGCCTTCAGTTACCCCTTCCAGTCACTCCAAGTTAATTTTTTAAAAAGTGTTCACTGGTTCAGGTGTCTGCTATTTGTTTTGACAAGAGCTGGCTGTCTCTCTAGGAAGAGGCAGCTATGGACCAGCTCCCTGGCACGGTCAGCTGCATCTCAGCTCAGATTGGGACCGAGGCCACTGGCAGAAACTTTGTTCTCCTGACCTTGAGAGGATGACAGCCAGGAGCCCCTTTGGACTGAATAATCCTCTCAAGTGCTCAGTGGCCTGGAAAAAATGATTTTTTCAGCTTTAATCTGTTATGATATGTTATTTGAAAATGTAATCTGCAGTGCAAACAAGCAGCACACTGGCCTCCTTTGCTGGCCTGACGTCCCCGTGTGGGCTGACAGTGTCTCTTCAAAGCCGTCCTCTGGTCGTGTCTGCAGGCCGTGAACTACTTGCATTTTGGGAAACCTCGAGCCGGCGTGAAAAGTGAAGTCAGTCCTTAGTAACCAGGTGGCCTTGTCTCTGGGACCCTGGCTAACAGATAGGAAGCACCAGGCTCTGCAACACAAACGTCCACGTCCTCCAGGGACTGAGTACATCTAAACCCTCTAATCCTTTCTGAGAACCTGTCTCGCTTGTTTGGATTACACCAGTTCAAGGGGGGCTTCGGGGTCATGCACCTAACTGGACTTGGGAGGAGCTGGGGGCTCCCACGGCCGCCCCATGCCCCCTCTTCTCTGCCCAGCAGGGCCCTGCCCTCAGCCCCTGAACACAGGCCCAGCCATGGGGAGGGAGTGTAAGGACGAACCCCTGGACACATGCTCTGGGGAACGCCAGGCACAGCCCAAGGGGACGTGTCTGATCGAGGGACCCCCACTGCATCTTCAGGATCTAGTCCCTGGGCTCCATGGGGCAGAGTAAAGGGATGTCAGGGTTGTGGAAGGAACATGGGTTTGGGTGAAAGAGGGTCTGGGTTTGATCCTGCCTCTGTCACTCAGGGCCTTTGGGAAGACATACTCAGTTCCCACACAGGGGTGCAGGACGATGCTGGCTTCCTCCCTCGGACAAGGAGGTGAGGGTACACCCAGCCTGGCCGGGCAGCAGCTGCTCACATTGGCGCTTCCACCCTCTGCCTTATTTGTGCATTATACACTGATCTCTGCTGTGGAGGAAAGGCCCTCCTCCCTCCTGGGAGGGCATCAGGCACAGCACTCGTGCGAGAGGTGGGGTGCTGGGACCCTGCCTCACGGCCTGCCCCCACCATCTGCAGGAAGGACTGTGGTGCCCAGCCACATACGGACGCACAGCAGGAGCGAGGGCACCCACACCCCCAAGCTCCCTTCCCGCCACACGGGGCTCCGCCCCACACCCGGCCCTGCAAACAGGACACGCAGGCCGGTCTGTCCTCAGGAACAAGGATGGTCCACGCCCTTCGGAGGAGGAAGAGGCGGCAGCAAGCTTACCTGCAGCATGGACAGATGGGGTTACTCCAAGCCCTTAGGGACTTTGACAAAGTCGTACTGGAGAGAGAGGAGCTACTGCCATCTGGTGGATGACGCTGGAGATGCTGCCCAAGGTCCCGCGGGCAGGACATCCCACACGGAGGACTCTCTGCTCCCAAGGCAGGAACTGGCTCGGCTCTGGACCCACGCTGTCCAACAGAATCACGTGCAATGTTAAGTGTGCTGGTAGCTACAGGAAAAAGTAAAAAGAAATTAATTTTCATAGCATTTTATTTAACCCAACAGATCCAAAATATGATTCCTTAACCATGTACTCAATCTAAACATCACTAGTGAGGTATTTTACACTTTTCTTCCCCCCCCCGCACATCTGGGTTCCAGTGTGAATTTCACACCGACTGCACCTCTTGGTGCAGACTGGCCGATTTCCAGGTCCAGGAGCCTCTGTCATTTCGGGACGGTGGTGGCCTGCCGGAGTCTGGTGTCCCCTTTCTGAAAAGTGGAAGAGTCTCAACTACCCTCTCAATTGAGCCTCCAGTACTTACTGGCTGGTATTGTTCCCACCAAGGTCAAAGGTTTTCTAAGACAGGGTTTTGCACTTTATTTGTATCTGTGAAGCTCCTCAGCCACCCGGCAGAAAAGATGTTCAACTTCTGAGTCCCTTTGGCTGCTGAAGTACTGCAGATGGGCGTGAAACCAGATGTCTGTTCCTCCGGGTTGGAGGCTGGAGTCCAAGGTCAAGGTGCTGGGGACCTGGGGTCGGGTGAGGACCTGCTTCCTGGTCTGCAGATCCTGTTTTCCCTGAGTCCCCATGAGCACCAAGAAGCTGTTTAAAGCTTCGAGGATGCTGTAGTCACAGGCCTCAGGGGCTGGGGGAGAGAGCAGACCTGTGAGCCTGGGCAGGAGGGCCAAGTCTACTGCCCTAACCTTGATATGTGTTGACCCCAGTCAAGGCATTGAAGAAGGGACATACTGCACGAGATCCTCGGTCTTTAGTCTGCCTGGGGGTGGGGGGTGAGCTCTCTCTCTCTCTCTCTCTCTCTCTCTCTCTCTGCCTCTTGACCTACCTACCATAAGGGACTTGGGTAGTCACCCAAAAAACAGAATAAAGCAGACTGAATTGTAATTAAGATGAAGGAAGAAAAAAAGGTGGGCGCTAATTAACCAAGGAAAGGAATGATGCTTCAATGGAGACGATGACACAGATGAATGAGTTTGTTGCAAATTTGGTTCCCACCTTCCTAGAACGATCTGCCAAAGGGAGGCATCCTCAGCCATGGTTTAGTCAACGTCCAGGAGGTAAAACTAACCATTCTCCAGGGAATTTGTTGCTCTTCCTGGTATGAAGTCAGTGGGAAGGGATTTCTCCTGGGAGGTCTATGAAGGTCACTGTCTCCAACTTTCTGTCCTTGGATGACGTGAGAGAACTCACCCTGGAGGAAGATCATATGGATGCCATCTGTGCGGGGTCGCCTCTGTCAAAGCTCTCACTCTGGATGACACATGAGTGCTCGAATTATACATGTCACGAGTGTGGAAGAGTCTTCACCACAGCTCTAACCTAACACACCAGAGAGCGCACACAGGGTGAAAATCAACGTCTCTGTAACCCGTAAGTTATCGTTTTAAAAAATTTTTATTTATTTATTTATTTATTTATTTATTTATTTATTTATTTATTTATTTATTTATGGCCGCATTGGGTCTTCGTTGCTCTGTGCGGGCTTTCTCTAGTTGCGGCGAGCGGGGGCTACTCTTTGTTGCGGCGTGCGGGCTTCTCACTGCGGTGGCTTCTCTTGTTGTGGAGCACGGGCTCTAGGCACGTGGGCTGCAATAGTTGTGGCATACAGGCTCAGTAGCTGTAGCGTACGGGCTTAGTTGCTCCGCGGCATGTGGGATCTTCCTGGACCAGGGCTCGAATCTGTGTCCCTTGCATTGGCAGGTGGATTCATAACCACTGCGCCACCAGGGAAGCCCCTGTAAGTTATCCTTAAACAACACGAGTGACCTCCATTTGGGAGGAAGGCTCTCTCTGTTCCCACTGCAGCAGGGACTTCATCGAAGCTTCAGCATTAGTGAGCACAAGAAAATTCAGGGTAGGAAGAACTATAAAAACAGGAAAATCTTTAGAAAAGTAGACAAGTCTTTATCAGGAGCAGCAAGTTGGAAGTGAAATAACACATAACTCATGCTGGAGAAGTTACTAAATGAAAGAAATGTAAAAAGCCCTTTACTTGTAGAATATGTGGGACTGCACACTGTATAAAACAGTCAGTGTAATGAATTAAGGAAAGCCTTCAGTGATTTCCAATCCCTTAGGTGATATTAAAGTTCCCATACTGAGGAGATACCAATCCTAAAATCAAAGTGAAAAAGCCTTCAGCGGAAATTCATGTTAGAAGTCTCAGAATTGGAAAAAACCTCTATCATAAATGCTTTACAACACAATTCATCCATAAATTCAAACTTCTGCCTAATGACTTATTATTGAATATAAAATAAAATGTAGGAACATGGAACAATTTGGGAATGTTGAGTGCAGAATTTTGTGAAATTATATTACAGTTTTGAAATGTAATATATAAATATATAGATTAAAAGTTGCAGCTGAAAAGCTATTATGTTGGTCACTTTCCAGTTTTTTTACGTAGCTCTAAATATAATAAAGATGACTGGGGTCAATTAGAAAATAAATTTGTGTTAACGGAAATATGTAGAATATGAGTGTTAACTATACTCTGCATAGCCATAGTCCAGCTTTCTTTGCTTATTTTTAACAAATGTATCCTTCTCCATCCTTTTACTTCTAATATATCTGTATGTTTATATTTAATGTTGGTTTATTTTACATAATGTATAGTTGAGGCTTTTTTAAAAAATCCCCTCTGACAGTCTTTTTTTTTGGCTGTGCCCTACAGGCTTGCGGGATCTTAGCTCCCTGACCAGGAATTGCACCGGGCCCTCGGCAGTGAGAGCGCACAGTCCTAACCACTGGACTGCCAGGGAATTCCCAGTCTTTCTTTTAATTGATGTATTTAAACGTCTGATGCTTAAAGTGGTTACTATTACTATTGGATTGGTAGCTATCATATTTGTAACTGTTTACTATTCATTGCCCTTGTCCTTTATTATTTTTTTATCTTCCAATTTTTTCTCCCTTACCTGGTTTTAACTGAGCATTTTATATAATGTATATAATGCCATTCTTTGTTCTTACTGTATAAATTAATCAATCATACTTCTAGAAAATGTTTTAGTCACTGTCCTTGAGTTTGCAATATGCATTTACAACTAATCTAAGTCTACTTTAAAGTGACACCATGCCACTTGCAAGTACCTTACAACAGAATACAGGCTTCCCTGCTATCCACTTTCTTATATGTTAGCAATGAACAACTGGAATTTGAAATAAATTATTTATATTAGCACCCCAAAAATGAAATCCTTAGGCATAAATCTAATAAAAGATATATAAGACTTATATGAAGAAAAGTACAAAACTCAGTGAAATCAATAAATATGTAAATAAAAGTAAAGCTAGTCCATGTACATGGTGAGGAAGACACAATTCTGTCAAGATATCAGATCTTCCTGATTTTGACCTGCACATTCAATAGAATGCCAGTCAAAATCCCAGCATATTATTTTGGGGGTATCAACAAATTGATTTTAAAGCTTATATGAAAAGACAGAAGACCAAAAACTAACCTAACATTGAAGGAGAAAAACAAAGTTGGAACAGTGACACCACCCAACTTTAATACTTAAAGTTACCATAAAGCTACAGTGATCAAGTCATTGTGGTATAAACAAAAGAACAGACAGTTTAATAGAACAGAATAGAAAGCACAGAAAGAGAGTCATACAAATATACTGGACTGATCTCTGACAAAGGCACACAGGCAATTCAATGAGGAAACAACAGTCTTTTGAACAAATGGTGTTGGAACAACTGGACAGCCACAGGCAAAATAATGAATTTAGATGCAGATATTACACCCTTCATAAAAATCAAATGAAAATGCATCACAGACTTAAATGTAAAATATAAAACTATAAAACTCCTAGAAGACAACATAAGAGAAAGGCTAGATGACTCTGGGTTTGGAGATGACATTTTAGGTGCAGTGCCAAAGGCATGATTCATGTCAGAAAAAAATTGATAAATTGGACTTCATTAAAATTTAAGGGACTTCCCTGGTGGTCCAATGGTAAAGAATCCGCCTTACAATGCAGGGCACTCAGGTTCGATCCCTGGTCAGGGAACTAAGATCCCACATGCCGCAACTAAGCCCCTCGGGCCACAACTACTGAGCTTGCGCACCTCAACTAGCGAGCCTGTGTGCTGTAAACAACACAGCCCACATGCCCTGGAGCCTGCACGCTACAACTAGAGAGAAGCCCACACACCGCAACGAAGGGCCCGCGTGCCACAACGAAAGATCCTGCACGCCTCAACAAAGATCCCTGTGTGCCGCAACTAAGACCTGACGCAGCCAAATATAAATAAATAATACTAATAAATCTTAAAAGAAAATTTAAAAGTTCAACCCAATTAAAAGTGCACAAACTATCTGAGCAGACACCTGACCAAAGACATACAGATGGCAAAGATCCAACATGTCATAAGGGAACTGCAAATTAAAAGACCTGTTAGCATGGCTAAAACACAGAACGCTGACAACACCAAGTGTTAACAAGGCTATGGGACAACGGGTGTTCTCGCTCACTCCTGCTGGGAATGTAAAATGGTACAGCCAGTTTGAGACACTGAAGCTACTTTTCTCCACTGGGGAGGTGAGGCTCAGTTCATTATCTTTCCAAAACGCAAACCTGCTCAGGCACCCACAGCTGGTGCTGAAGTCCACTGGGGTCTCACTCTAGCAGAAAAACCATCACAGACACCATAACCTGCATGATGGTTTTGCTTCTGTGGCAACAGTGCTCACTCCTCCCGAGAAACTTGTCTGACTTAAAAGAGACTTTATGGGACTCTGGAATATGGGGACCGCCTGCTACATGAATGCAGCACTGCAAAATCTGACATATACGCCATCCCTTGCCAACTCTACACTGACTCAGGGGTACTCTCAGATCTGTCGGCGTTAAGGATGATGCATCCTATGTACTAGGCGAGCCATCATGATTGTGATGTTATCAAGCCATCACATCCGTGAGTTGCTGGCTTCCATACACACAAGCAGGAAGATGCCCATGAATTTCTGATGTTCACTGTCAATGCCATGCAGAAGGCACGTTTGCAAGGCGACAAGTAGTTACAGTGTCACTTCAGGGGCACCACCCTAACACGACCAATATTTGGAGGGTGCTGGAGACCTTAAATCAAGTGTCTCCATTGCAAGGGCATTTTAAACACCTTTGACCCTTACCTGGACATTAAGCTGGATATCAACGTAGCTCAGAGTGAGAGCCAAGCTTTAGGATAGTCGATGAAGCCCAAAGAGCTGGACCGCGAAAACTCCTGTCGTTGTGGTGTTTGTCTAAAGAAGGTGCCTACTGCCAAGATGTTTACTTTGCACACTCCCTCTAAGGTCCTCATCCTTGTATTGAAACAGTTCACAGGCGACAAAATTGCTGAGTAACCATATCCTGAGTGTCTTGACGTGCAAATCTTCCTGTCTCAGCAGAACGCAGGACCACTTGTCTATTTACTCTAAGCTGTGCTGGTCTATGCCGCTTTGAGTTGTCTCAATGGACGTCACTTCTGATATGCAAAAACTGGGGGAAAAAAGAGTGGGATAATGGATGATCTAAGGTAGCCACCTGTGACATGACTTCTTTCCTGAGCCAAACTGCTTATGTCCTCTTTAAGAAGAGTGAACTGGAAAGAAAGTGTGGGAGTCTGGCAATAGGTAGGGAACCAACAGCCCTTGGGCTGATGACACAGCCACGGGAGCAGATTTAGGAAGCCCTGAAGGAGACGCCTACATCCAAGCTCCTGAGTCACAGGAGAATTTGGAAGAAACACAAACCAAAGGAATCACCTTAGACCAGTGGAAATTTCTCCAAGAACAAAACTGACCAAAGCCTGAATTCAACCTCAGGAAAACAGAATTCACCCTGGGGCGCTGCAGTGCAGTTGTGTTTCAGGAGTCAAAATAAAGAGGTGGGATGAGAAGAATCTCCAGAGCAGGAAAACTACCTGCTGAACGTTTCATTCAGGGACATCCCAGCTCAGGTGGAGGAGAACAGTAGCAAACTCCCTTGTCTGGGGCAGAGTGCCAGAGGTACCAAGAGAAAACACAAGAAGGGCGAGGAGCCTGTGCATGTATTCCAGTTATCTTGGTACAAGTGTTGAGGGCACACGTGTGCAATGAGCACATACACACAGTCACTCTGGGGTGAAGAAACAAAGGTGAGGTTTGGTGACGTGTACACTTGTGCCACTGTGTAACGGTGACGGATCCAGAGCCGAGGCCTTAGAAGGGAAACTGTGCCTCCATGCCCTGAAACATGTGCGGGATACGTGTGAATCTCCTTAACAACTCTGCATATTTGATTTCGGAGGTTTTCTAGTGGGACTGGGTGTTGTACATATGCTGAAAGGTTGTCAAAAGAGGTCTCAGGGTGAGCTCTCAGGGAGTACCAGGCTGAGCAATTAAGTATTTGGAGGGATTCTTAGTATAGATTTTGTGGTTTGTGGGTGGCATAGATAGGATAAGTGTATCAGAGCTAAGTATGAGAACAGAGGTATTTTTTGCATATCACCTTGCCTTGGTCAGATATGAGATTTTGTATTTGAGCTTATGTTTTGTAAAATTCAGAGATGTGGGGAATGTGTGTTGGCGTTCTATGTGTGAAGATTCATAAACTTTTGGGGTTATAGAGACAGCAGGGAAAGTTTTATTTGAAATGGGGGCAGAAGGCACTTTGCCTTAATGGTGGAGCTTTTTATGGAGACATGTAAATGCTTTAGGAATAGTTTTTTTTCCTGTATTTTGGCTGCATAGTATTAATATCTTGTAGAGTTCTCCTGGTTGCCACCTCTATCTTCAAAAGTTATCTATCCTCTTTCCCTAAAAGAGGGAAATCTTTTAGGGAAAGATTTATTTATTAATTATCATTATTATTAATTTATTTATTTATTGTGTGATCTTTCCACGCAATAAAGAGAAAGCTCGTATGAAACTGAAACTAAATTATAAATAGCAAATGTCCAAATCCATAAAGATATAAATACAGGGAAACAAACTAAATGCTATATGCTATGTTTACTTGCTTCAGTTCATTAAAATAGAAGTTATATAAGAACTTCCTGAAAACTCAATTAATTTTTATATACATAGTGGGGTGCAGAGGAATTCAGAAACATTTACAGCAAAAAATAACAATGTCACCAGTTTTCAACATTTCCTAACATACACTTACATGTTAGAACATGTTGGCTTGGGAAAACTGAGTATTTAAAACAATGGGTTACTGGAAAAATAGCGGCAAACATCCAAAAGAGCAAAAAGGAAGAGTAAAAATGACAAGCATACAAGCGATATATATATAGAACAAAAAAGAGGATGTCAGGCTTCCCTGGTGGCGCAGTGGTTGAGAATCTGCCGGCCGATGCAGGAGACACGGGTTCGTGCCCTGGTCCGGGAAGATCCCACATGCCGCGGAGCAACTAAGCCCGTGAGCCATGGCCGCTAGGCCTGTGCGTCCGGAGCCTGGGCTCCGCAACGGGAGAGGCCACAACAGTGAGAGGCCCGCATACCGCAAAAAAAAAAAAAAAAAAAAAAAAAAAAAGAGGATGTCACAGAAGCTGTTCTTGAAAAGATTTATAACCTGAATTCACATGGGGCACATCATGTAAGAGTAATACTAGAAACCAACAAAACACAGATGAAAAAAGGGGCAAATAATTATGGACAAAGCAGATATGGGAATTACTTTCAATTATATGAATAATTCCAAGACGATGACACTAAAAAACACAAATTCTGAGGCTGTTCCCCAGTGTTTGTGGGAACTGACTTGATAATAAGCCCACTGTCACTGAAAGGCAGCATCTCCCCAAAGAAACCCTCCTAAACACACAGGCCCAGCCGTGTGCGTTAGTGTGCATGTGGGACGGGAGCCAAGCGGCAGAGAGTAAACTCCCACACGGGGACCATATTTGTTGGATGTACAGTGGCTTTTTTCTTATGGTTCATACTTGTACGCATTACTTGCATCTTATCTGAGAGTATCAAATAAACAATAAAAGTGATGTCATTTTGAGAAATCATTTTGAAAAAATAGAAGATGTCACAAAGGACACTATATTAGTTTCCTAAGGTTCCCATAACAAATTACCACAAACTTGGGAGCTTAAAACAAGAGTAACTTATTCTCTCAAAGCCCCCCAAAATGTGCTGGCAGTGCCACATCCCCTCCACAGACTCTGGGGACCGCCTCCCCGCCCCCTGCCCTCCAGGTTCTGGCAGCTCCTGGCCTCTGCTGGCTCATCTCAGCCTCCGCCACCACGTGGCCTCTTTCCCTGCGGCTCACACTCCCTCTCGTCTCTGACAAAGATACCACTCACTGGACTTAGGGTCCACAATAAATTAAGGAAACTCAACTTGAGATCTTTTTTCAACATCTTTATTGGAGTATAATTGCTTTACAAGGTTGTGTTAGTTTCTGCTGTATAACAAAGTGAATCAGCTATACATACACATGTATCTCCATATCTCCTCCCTCTTGCGTCTCCCTCCCAGCCTCCCTATCCCAGCCCTCTAGGTGGTCACAAAGCATGGAGCTGATCTCCCTGTGCTATGCGGCTGCTTCCCACTAGCTATCTATTTTACATTTGGTAGTGTACATATGTCCATGCCACTCTCTCACTTTGTCCCAGCTTACCCTTCCCCCTCCCCATGTCCTCAAGTCCATTCTCTACATCTGCATCTTTATTCCTGTCCCGCCCCTAGGTTCTTCAGAACCTTTTTTTTTTTTTTGGATTCCATATATATGTGTTAGCATACGGTATTTGTTTTTCTCTTTCTGACTTACTTCACTCTGTAGGACAGACTCTAGGTCCATCCACCTCACTACAAATAACTCAATTTCATTTCTTTTTATGGCTGAGTAATATTCCATTGTATATATGTGCCACATCTTCTTTATCCATTCATCTGTCCATGGACACTTAGTTTGCTTCCATGTCCTGGCTATTGTAAATAGAGCTGCAAGGAACATTGTGGTACATGACTCTTTTTGAATTACGGTTTTCTCAGGGTATATGCCCAGTAGTGGGATTGCTGGGTCATATGGTAATTCTATTTTTAGTTTTTAAGGAACCTCCATACTGTTCTCCATAGTGACTGTATCAATTTACATTCCCACTAACAGTGCAGGAGGGTTCCCTTTTCTCCACACCCTCTCCAGCATCTATTGTTTGTAGATTTTTTGATGATGGCCATTGTGACTGGTGTGAGGTGATACCTCATTGTTCAACTTGAGATCTTTAACTGTATCTGCAGACACTCTATTTCCAAATAAGTTCACATTCACAGATCCCTGGGGTTACGACTTGGGCTTATCTTTTTGGGGTCACAGATTCAACCCACGACACGTCATTTCAGCCTCCGTTGCAGGTGAATGGTGTCTGAAACGGCTCAGAAGCACAGTCAGTGACTAAGGCATGGAGAATGCGAATGTATTTTTTGGCCTCTGTGTGTTCAGCATGATGGACAGAGATTTTAGGTTTTTCCTTCCTAAACTTTATGTGCTTTCAGAAATCTTATTCACTACAAACTGCAGTGTTACCAACATGCCTCTGTCTCTAATATGGAAGAATAATCACATCAAGTATAAAATAATTCCCAGCTTCCTTCAAAAATGTTACTTCAGAGCCTGCCTGTTTTGAAACTTGGTCTCTGAATACTGGCCCCTTAAGCCATGCACAGGATTTCAGGTTAAATGTGGATTTCCACAATCCAGGCTAGTGCTGTGCATAAATGGCATATGCTTGTGGAGAAAACACTCCCTGAAGCAAGAGAAACTGAATGTTCCTCTATATTGTGGCAAAATTTAGTCATCTCTTACCTGGGTGGGATCTTAAGAAACAAAAACTTTTAAAAAGAAATGTGAGACCTCCCACATTTACATGGTTTACAATGTAAATTGTGCTGTTTAAACTGTTACAGTGTATGAACCCACATTTCGGTAGGTGTACACATATCTAATTAACACCTCCACATGGATTCAGGAAATCACAGAGGCTCTGAGGTCCGGGGCTTCCCCTCCAGCCTTTCTTGCCAGGCACGAGCAGCTGCTGTCCCTCACTTAGGACATGTTCCAGGGTCTCGGGCAGCACGAGCACGTCCTCCCACCGCCACCCTTGCTCACATGGACTGCTTCCAGCCTCTGACAATTCCCAGATGCTCTTCCCTAGAAGTTACTGGGAGGTACTGTGGGGACCCTCTGTCAGCCTCTTTAGTAAATCAGAAGCTCTCTGTGGGCAGAGAATTTCATGCACTGTTTTATAACAAGAATGATAAATAATAATAGTGGTAATAACTTCAATACTGATGATTAACAAGAACAATGACAATGAGGTTGAGGATGATAACAAGCCCAAGGAGATGGTAGAAAAGATAAAGACTTCTAAGAGTCACTGACCATGTGACCATATCAGCACTCATGGGATGGACTGGAGTCACACCGAGGTCTGTACGGTGAGGCATGTTCCCTGATGCTGACTGGGAGTGGAGGACTCGGGTGGAGAGGAGACCTAGCTCCTATGGGCTTCACAGCCTCCTCTCCTCTGAGCCCGGACATGTACTCTATACTCACCCAACATACCATCCACCTCCCGGTCCTCCTAGAAGCCTTGACAGGGAAATTCCAAGCCTGTGCCCTTGTAGCTTGCATTTCCAGACCTTAGTCTCTCCAGGCTTTTATGGGGATCTGGAGCTGTTGACAGTCAAGCAGCCCCTATTCCCACCATACAGTGTACCCCAGAATTCTCTGAGGTGGAACGCACTTCTCTTCAGCCAGGACACTGGTTACAGGATTCTCCAACTGCTAAATAGGGGAAACCAAGGGGCGGCTTGGAGGGGGCTTCATGGCCATCTTTACGTCAAATGCACAGCACACTGAGAAGGCACAGCATGCCTGCTCTGTACAGAGTCAACACGCCCGCCCGCACCCCGCCGACCACACTGCCACAACGCAGCCCCTTCTCCATTCCTCGTCCCTATCCCTGTTCACCTCTCAGTTGTGAGCAATTCTGAACCTCTTCTGGGGTACAGGGACCAGAGGGTCAAGGAACAGTTATCCTTCAGGAACGACATCTGAGGCCCAGGCCCTCTCTCTCCATCGCTCCAGATTGTGCTGGGTCTGGGACGTCCAGAGGAGCTCCCATGACCAGGCACCACTTCCCCAGGCTTGGAAATGATTTCATCTGAGACAGGCCTGCCTGAGCTGTCTCACGACAAGTGCTCAACCAGTGTCGGCAGTTGTTCTTCCTACTGGATCCACACAACCTCCATGGGCATCTTCATCACCCATGTGACCGCCATCATCCTGGGGGGCAGGAGCCAAGGCCAGAAGAATACTGAGCCCAGATGGCTCAGGAGTCAAGGGCCCAGAGTCTGGACTCAGCCTGCCTGGGTTCTAGCCAGGATCCTCACATGCTGGGCGATGCACAAACGGAGATGGTCCTTGTCCTCACAGGGCTGTTAAGGGGTGGAAATGGTTTCGTGAGTGTAAAGTGCTGAAACCTGGAAGATTATGAGTCTTGGCTGTTCTTATTTACATATGGGGCAACAAGGGCAGTTTGCAGGTGATAAGTGAGCAGAAGGGCAAGAGTTCAAGGTGAACCCATCCCCACAGATCCCTGAGACCATTTCGTTGCCCCTGTTGCCTTCTGTGTGTGTATGGGGGTCTCTCCATTTGAACCTGTCTTAAGTTGCCTGTCTAGATGTATCACCTATAGATAGAAGCTGTGCCAGAAAATAACACCAAACTGTTAAGATAAAGAAAGCACAGCAAATAAAAAATTGCCTTACATTTTACAAAAAATGTGCTGAGAATTCATTGCCACAATCTCTTGGGCACAATTAAAGTAGCCAGAACACAATTGAAAGGGAGACAAGAAGATCCTAATAGCCCCAGACTTCGGGGCTCTTGACTCACACCAACCATAATCCCCACAGGTTAGGAATCCTTGGGAAATGTGGAAATGAGAAATATCACTCAGCAGTCACTCCCCTCTTGTCTGGGGTGGATACCAGCAGTATGCATATTTTCAAGAAGTTGCTTTAGGCCAAAACTGCCCCCAGGATACCACCCCTCATGTAACTCTCATGATTATGGTATGTTACAAGGCAAAAGAGATCTGGCAGATGTGATTAAGGTCATTATCGGTTGAACTTGAAAGATTATGCAGTTAGATCTAATCTAATTACAAGAACCCTTAAAAGAAGCTTTCTCTGGGCTTCCCTGGTGGCGCAGTGGTTAAGAATCTGCCTGCCAATGCAGGGAACATGGGTTCGAGCCCTGGTCAGGGAAGAACCCACATGCTGCGGAGCAACCAAGCCCGTGCGCCACAACTACTGAGCCTGCGCTCTAGAGCCTGCGAGCCACAACTACTGAAGCCTGTGCACCTAGAGCCCATGCTCCGCAATGAGAAGCCACCGCAATGAGAAGCCCGTGCACCACAACTAGAGAAAGCCCATGCGCAGCAACAAAGACCCAACACAGCCATAAATAAAATAATTTAAAAAAAAAGCTTTCTCTGGATGGAAGTAGAAGGGGAAGAAAGGGAGATTCCAAGTGAGAGATGGACATGTCCTTAGATGGAATGTTAAACCAAGGCATACCCAGGTAAAAAGTATGGGCAAGTAAAAGCAACTTTCTCAGCTTGGAATGGTCAAGGAAGACTCTTGTAAGGGTATATTTTTTATTATAACATGATGGAAGGAGTAAAGGAAGTTAGGAACACAAAGGTTTTTATGTTTTTGTTTTTTTTGCAACAATTAGTGTATTTTACTGTATATAAAGTATACCTCAATAAAATGCTACTAGCATAAAACCAAAAACCTGTATTTATTTATTTTTAATTTTTATTTAAAATAATTTTTACTGGAGTATAGTTGATTTACAATGTTGTGTTAGTTTCAGGTGTACAGCAAAGTGAATCAGTTATACAGATACATACATACACTCTTTTTTAGACTCTTTTCCCATATAAGCCATTAGAGAGTATTGAGTTCCCTGTGCCATATAGTAGGTCCTTATTAGTTACCTATTTTATATATAGTAGTGTGTATATGTCAATCCCAATCTCCCAATATATCCCTCCCTCCCCTTACCCGCTGGTAACCAGAAGTTTGTTTTCTGTATCTGTGACTCTATTTCTGTTTTGTAGATAAATTCATTTGTACCATTTTTAGGTTCCACATATAAGCAATATCATATGGTATTTGTCTTTCTCTGGCTTACTTCGCTTAGTATGATCATCTCTAGGTCCATCCATGTTGCTGCAAATGACATTATTTCATTCTTTTTTATGGCTGAGTAAATATTCCATTGAATAGATGTACCACAAGGGATTTTTTTTTTTTAAGATTTGGTGAAGAAAACTTCCAAAGAGATGGGGTTTAATTTCTTTATGAAGTGGGGTCCAGCACATCTACTGAGTGAGTTAGGGCAGAAGTTGGGTGAAGTGGAGAATATTTGAAATAATGTTGTTAGGGATGAAAGAGTTGGATATGCAAACAATGATGCAAGTCAGGGGTCCTAGAACTACAGATCATGTGCGAATCTTACTTGCTGCACCCTAACAGTTCAGGTAAGAGGTGTCTTCAGGTTCTTCAATTTTGAAAAATACCAATAGAAGAACATTCATGATGTGTAAAAATTATATATGAAATTCTAATCCTTTTCCAATGTCCTTGTCCATTGGAATACAACCACACTCATTTGTTTATGTTTGGTTGATGGCTGCTTTTGTACAGCTATGGAAAAACTGAGAACCTGTCACAAAGACACCTGCAAAGCATAAAATATTTAATATCTGACCACTTATAGAAAAAGTCTGACTATAGAAAAGATCTGGGTGTTAGCTCCAAAAAGCAAAGAACTCTATTCTTCACACTGATGTATTCTAACAGTACAAAGAAGACACTTAGGGCTTCCCTGGTGGCACAGTGGTTAAGAATCAGCCTGCCAATGCAGGGGACATGGGTTTGAGCCCTGGTCCAGGAAGATCCCACATGCCATGGAGCAACTAAGCCCGTGTGCCACAACTACTGAGCCTGTGCTCTAGAGCCCACAAGCCACAACTACTGAAGCCCACGTGCCTAGAGCCCGTGCTCCACAACAAAGAGAAGCCTGCGCACCGCAATGAACAGTAGCCCCTGCTCGCTGCAACTAGAGAAAGACTGCGCACAGCAACGAAGACCCAACGCAGCCAAAAATAAAATAAATAAATTAAACAAACAAACACACAAAAAACAAAGAAGACACTTAGCATGTTTATGTGGAATTAGTGAATGATTTCTATGCAGTTTGGGGGATGACCATTAGTAGTAGTTACGTTACTAGTTTCAAGCTTATGGTATCATAATACAATATGTGGTGTTATTTTATCCAGTAGAGCTCAATCACTTACTAGAAAGAGGTCTCAGAGACAGAAAGTAATGATTTCTCCAGGAAGAGCTGATGAAAGGTGAGTGGGGTACAGATATATGAGGGTGGTTAAGTGATGGCGTAGGAAGACATGAAGTCCAGAGTTTGCTAATGGACAAAGACCAGCCCATGTCTCACCTACTGGCTTTGGATCACCGAGCTCAAAGCCCTCAAGTGGCCCAGGGCTCGGGGATTTGCACACAGAGATGTCTGGACCTCCTGGGCCTAGAAGAGCAGAGGGCAGAGGGCAGTGTGGTGGTGAGGATCACACGCTGCTGGGGGCTTAATGTTCTAGGTAGGCAGGGCTGCTACGCTGCAGGAATGTGAGCGTGGCTCAGGAGTCCTGCCTTCCTGGCAGGGAGCTGCACCCCATCAGCTAGCTGGCTGCTCTCCAGAAAGCAGGTGGGTTTAGGGCAGTGGGTGAGTGCCTATCACAGCCCTAGTGTCCCCCAGGAATCCCCCAATTACACCTCTGCCTGACTTCTGATGGTTTGCTTTTCCCTTCTGGCGTGGTCTTCCAGCTTCAAGAAACACATTTCGAGGTACAGAACTACATACGACTGCGACTCAAACCACCCTATAAGTACTGATTTGGGCGCTCGGTCACTCATTCAGGGTAGTCTATACTCTATTCTCCCATCTCCTGATATTATTATTTATCATTGTTGTTGTTGTTATAAGACATTAAATAACATTTCTCTATCCAGTCACAGTCTGATTTACTGGCTAAGATGACTATTTCCAACATATACAACACACAGAGGTGTTCCTGATCTACCACAGTACCTCCTGATGGCATTTTTCCTGACGAGTGCCTGGAAATTTTCAAGTCCCCTTCCAGATGCTCAGAACTGCCATTTCTACAGGGGAAGCTTGAAAAGGGCATCCTGTCCTGCCTGAGCCCCTGGAAAATATTCTAAGTTATCTAGGGTCCAGCAAGGGTCCATGGCTGCCTGAAGTTACTTGGAGGCCATCTTTGGGCCACAAGGGTCACTTCAAATTTCCTGAGACCTCTCAGGGCCAACAAACCACCAAGGCAAGTTCAGAAGTCTTGAGAGAAGTCCTCACCTGTGCATAAATTTCTAAGTATATCCTAGAACCAGGGAACCATTAATGCCACACCAGGTCACAGCCTCACAGCCAGGAAACTCTGAGGATGCCGAGGGAACAATCCCATGGCCCATGAACAGCTCTAAACAAAAAGTACAAGCCCAGATGTCCGACCTGAAGGTGGCCAGCAGAAAGTATAGCAAGGTGGTCAGCAATGAGAGAGTGCTGCGGCCTTAATATTTGGTGTAGGTGGAGCTTTGGAGGGAAGTAAAGATGGATCCTGAGTCCAGCTTCCCTGGAGGAAACATACACACAAACATATTTAAATGAACCAAAAATAAGAGTTGTCTCTGAATGACAAATTGTTTTCCAAGTGAATTTTCATGCCCTACCATTTTTGCTAATTTCTATTACAGTTTTTTTTTTTTTTTTTTTTTTTTTTTTTGCGGTATGCGGGCCTCTCACTGTTGTGGCCTCTCCCATTGCGGAGCACAGGCTCCGGACGCGCAGGCCTAGTGGCCATGGCTCACGGGCTTAGTTGCTCCGCGGCATGTGGGATCTTCCCGGACCAGGGCACGAACCCGTGTCTCCTGCATCGGCAGGCGGATTCTCAACCGCTGCGCCACCAGGGAAGCCCATATTACAGTATTTTTTTAAAAGAAAGAAGAAAAATGAGTATTGCTCCTATGAGTTGGATTACACAAAAAAAATCAGTATGACCACCTATTCTACAACATCCTTCATATAAGCAAAACACAATAAATATATAACGTACCATTTGGAAACCATATCGCAATTAAATAAAATCCATACAAGTAGTTTCCTACATTTAATTTGATAGGTTCCATGTATCACTTGGCCTAGTTGACAGAAACCATGAGCTCCATGAAAGTGAGTTCCTGCTGCCCGTAAATGCATCTCTTTCTAAGGCTGCTGCCAAATAAGGTATGACTACTGTCTAACAAGGTGTGCAGGACTCCTTACACAGTATGAACTTAGATTCTTTAGGCCAACTGTTGCTCTTCTGTAATTTCAAACAAAACATTATGCAATTCATAGATACCATTTCTTGAAGAGAAGCCTTATAAATTTCACATTTTAATTTTCATTCTAAAAATATCAAAACAAGCTCAGTGAAACTGTACCATATGAAAAACATTTGAAGAGGAAAAATGGACACTGCATGTCTCTAGCAAAAATTAAACACCAAAATATAGTATTTATTCACTCTCTTTCACTCTTACTGTCTTTCCAAGTGCACCAGACCACCTCCCTCCTCTATTTAAACCTCTTTTTCCAGTGGGACATGGGAAAAGTAAAAACACGAGGCAGGGCATTTTGGCCCATAAGAGCCAGCAGGAAAAAAAAAAAGTTTGTCAAGCCAGGAACTGCTTTTGTTAACATGGAACATCAGTGAATTTCATCTATCTCCTGCCTGGCACTCTTAAGATTTTTCTAAGTGGCCCTGAGGACCCAAGAGCCACTAGTGTCTGCCTGGAAAGAATGGAGAGGGTGTCTATGCCAGTTAATCCTGCTGCAGAATTTTCTAGGTCAGTTCAGGAGCCTGGGAAATGCCACTACCCAAATGCAGTCTCATGGAAAGCTTTCTAGGCCTGCTTGGAAATGTTCTAAGTCCCCTCAGATACCCAGGAAAGGCTGGTGCTGGACTGGAAGGCACTAAGGGAGGCACACACTGAGAAATGACAAATTCTTTAAGTTCTCAGGGGACCCAGGGAAAGACTTGTACCTGTCCCCCTTGGTGGCTAGAAGTGGCAAGGATGACTGCATCCTTGAACATTTGTAGAGGAAAGACAAAAGGAACTTGAAGAGAACAAACACTTAGTTGGAAACCTTAGCTCAAGACCAACTAAGTCAAAAGATCATAAAAGCAAAGAAAGGAAGCTGTTATATACTAGAATGATTAACTAGGTTTGACTGTTAATAAAAACATTACCAACATCCTTACCAAGAACACGTTAAAATAGTGTAAAGTACCAAATAATATTTTCAATATGTAATAAAGACTGGAAAAGCATTGAGGCCACTAACCAAACCTGAGACTATACATTTCAAAAGGAAAGTAATGTGGAAACTACAAAGCCAGCTAATGAATGGGATGGGATCCATCCTCTTGTTGCCCTTACTGTTGCTATTGATGAAGGCCCTCTCCTCCTATTCTGCCCTCCTCCATCTCTGTTTCCATTGTTGTCTATTTTCATTGATCGCACTGCTTCTTGCTTAGCTCACTCTCCCACTCTTACTGTTTTGCCAAGTCCACAGGATCCACCCACTCTCCATCCTCTACTTTGCAGTCTTTTTCCTCACTCTCCCTTGTTAGCTGTCTCCCTGGCTCTCCCTCTTTGTCCCTTTTTCCCCACCCACTCGCCCACTCGACATCCACAGGGGTGGAACAAAGATGCTCTGCCCAGAACAGCACACTGTCCCGTGAGACATCAGGAATGTGGACACACGTTGGCCGGTGTCGCCAGCGATTAGGATTTGGGACAGAAGGATATGGGGTGTCACTGGACAGGACTGGTCCCCTGCCCCCAGCCCGGGGCTCTAGAGCCTTTCTGAGGCGGTGACCGCGAAGGGCAGCGAGCGGCAGGGACCGGCCGCAGGAGGCCCAGGATGGGCAGGTGGTCTCAGGAGAACACTGACGTCTGTGGAGTCCCAGGGCTGCGGGAGGGCGCGGCGTCCCCGGCTACCCTGAGGGGCCGAGAGGGGCGATGCGGGTCGCGAAGGGCGAGAGTGCACGTCGCGAGTGGGGACCTGACACGGCGCGGGTCGCGCCGGGAGACGGTGAAGAGACCGAAGGCAGAAAGGCCTGACGGGGACGGCCTCGGAGCGCTTTTGACCGGAAACGGACGTGGACTCGGACCCGGCAGCCGAGCGCCCGGCATCCCGAGTCTCAGGGCGACGCAGGCCGGAGGGGCGAGAACGGGGACCCCCCCTCCCCCAGAACCTGCGTGTGAAGGATGCCGTCAGGAGCGGGCTGTAGAGCGCGGATCCGATTCTCAGAGCCGAGGGACTCACTCACCCGAGAGCACCTTCGCTCCCGAAATCCGCTTTCGCTTTGGCAGGAAATTACGCAAGCGGGGCGGGGCCTTAGTCAAGGAGAGGAGGGGTGGAGCAGCGTGGTAGAGGCCTCAGCCTTCCCGCCCAGCTCCCGGCCGTTTCCGGGTCGGCCCCTACCCCGGCCAGACACACCTCCAGTCTCAGCGTTTGGGTGCGTTTGATTCGGCTGGTGTCCGGGGAGCCGGGCTGCTTCCTCGGGGCTTCAAGTTAAATGTTTCGGACAACTCCAGGTACGAGCTTAGAGCTGTGAGGCCTATTCGTAGTGAATGCTGGGATGTTTCCCAGTTAACATGTTGAAAACGATTTAGGTCGAAATCCCCTTTCGCGCCTGGAGACTCGTGTCCCGCGAGTGCTCTGGGCGTGACTCGGCCTTGGGTGGGGACCTCGCTGGGTCCAAGTGGGCCGTGGTGGGATCCCGAACAACGTGTGTGGTTCCTGCGCGTAGGATGGGCTATTCAGTTTAGCAAGGGCTGGAATTGTCTGTGCTGGTGATGGAAACCAGAGCGAACATGATTTCCATTTCTGCTCCCTGTTTACTAGCGACGCAACCCTGGTCTCAGTATCGGGGACTTCATGGGGCCAGGACCTGGGCTGCGAGGCTGAGGGGCTGAGGCATTGCTTTGCAAGAATAAAATGTACTGCGTGTGTAGATGTAAATTCTTTTCTCCTTACACTTCACTTGTTCAGTTTCACTTGTCTTGAGGTGATTTATGAATGCAAGACCTTTGGGACAAGCGTGGATGCTTATCATTAATTTCTAAATATATTGTAGTTTCACATTTTTCTTTTTCTGTATCACAGAGCTATCTGAAAGTTTTTAATTTAAAAAATGTGAGGTATTTTAATCTCTTTGTTTTCTATTTCTCAGTGTTTTATGTAAAGTTAGGATGAGGCTTACAAAAGAGTCAAGTGATATATATCTGCATGTGTAACTCATCCAGCCTCCCAATCACCTCCACCAAGTCTTCTGCATTTAGGTTTATACATAATATGTGCTTGGGAGTTTCCATATCGACTGTAGTGATTCCTCTTGGGTCCATATGGGATACATATCTCCCTAGGAGAAGCTGAGTCATGAGATGGGTACCTTATGAGTAAACCAGTCTTTACACCACATCTCTGAGTCTCTGTTTCCTTGGCTGGGGATTAGATCTAATGAAAGCTGAGAAGTTAAAAGAAGTGACATTGCATTGAAGAATAATTTCTTCAGTTTATGTTTTCATTGTCATTATTACTATTTAAAGAAGAGTTTCCAGGGATTCCTTAGAAAAACTACCTCACTAAAGAACTAGTCCCTTTTTTTAGGAGGAAATGCAGTCCTATGTAAGCAGTGTTTATTTTAATGGAGATTATTCCTAAACTACTCTCCTTGAGTTTATATACTATTTCAACATAATCATGTGAATTTTTATTTGTACATGGGCTGTTTTTGTGGGTGAATCTTGGAACATCACCTAAAAGATTGTATGAGTGATACATTATTTTTGCCCACCACCTCCAATGGTCCTCAAACTTTGCTGCACATGAACATTATCTGGAGAGTGTTAAGCCTTATGCCAACCTCACCAAAATATGTATCTATGGGGGTAGTACTCAGGCATCAGAAAAGCAGCCTTGGAGCATGCATGGCACAGACTTCTTCCTCTCCCCCTGATAGTCATCAGTCTAACCAACTTATCAATAAGGGTTGTTTCTTCTATGGAGAACGTTCTCTGTCTCCCTCCTCTATTACCCAGTACTGGTTTCCAGGCTAATTCCTACTCTTCATCAATCTGGTAATTTTTAGATAATTCTTCCTCAGACAGGCTTTTCTATGCCGTCTTCAACAAAATATAAAGTATCATCTAGTAACTCATACTTTAAGGTATACTTCGTATACTAATACAGTTTATAATTTAATAGTAATTTATTTAGGTTTTAAATATAATTTTCCAAAACAAACAATTCTTATGTCTATTGGAACTTTTACTACATTTGTAGTAAAAGTTGGTGTTTACTACACCAATCCTGGTGACTCCAAATTCCTCACTACTCAGTGGCTGCATCTGACAAACACATGACTAGGATATTGATACTGGTTTAAATACAGCTAACTCCCAGAAACTTTCATATATATCTGGAAATCCTGCCAACAAAAGTATCCTTCCAACTCCATAAGCACTTCAAACCTTATTCATCACACACACACACACTCAGATGCATACACACACACACACACACACACACACTCACTCACTCACTCACTCACTCACTTTTACTAGTCTCCACAGAAGGGATTGCCCCCTACTACGCTGATGAATTAGATCATTTGAGAAACTGCAAGTCAAACCTCAGATGACCGTCCGGAAATCTACAGTTATCCCTGCATTCATACCCATCCATTACTACTGCTCTCCTGTAAATTGAAGTATCCTCTCTACCCTGGGTCATTCCAATTTCTCCAATTAAGTCCTTGTCTTTCTTACTATCTTAGGAACTTTATGCTATTCCTTCTATATTAAATCTACTTTACTAGACATATGTCCTATTCTCCTTGATCTCTCTACTCAATATTAAACTATTAAGATTCTTCCACTTTGAAACAAAATCTTCATCTGAACCTATCTTCTCTCTAGTTTCTGCTCTGCTTTTCCTTCCCAATCAAACTGAAAGTTGAAAATGTTGTTACCATTTCCTTACATTTCCTCATGCTTTGACTTACTAAAATCACCAACGATAACCCAATAAATTTATCTTGCTGGCACCATGCATGTTTCACATCTAACAGATGTGTCTCGAGCTTTCTGAAACCATGTTCGTGTCATTTGTTAGATAGGTGAATTTCTTGGTCATCCTGGGCTGCTATAACAAAATACCACAGACTTGGTAGCTTAAATAACACACATTTATTTTTCATAGTTCTGGAGGCTGAAAAGTACAAGGTCATGGTGTCAGCAGATTTGGTTCCTGGTGATGGACCTGTTCTTGGTTTGCAGAAGGCTGCCTTCTCACTGTGTCTTGACATGGTAGAAAGAAAGAGCTGTGGTCCATTATGGAAAAACCCAAACAAACTTTTTGGCCAACCCAATATTTGAAAGTATTAGTGAACTTGAAATTTTCACCAAAATTAAATGTGTTTCATGGAAAAATGATATATCACAAAAAAGTAGATTTAACACACCTCCTTGTACCTAAAGTTCAGAAAATAAGAACAACAGAAATTATATTAAACATTACTTTCTGCTTAGAGATTTAAACATATTTGCTTAATTAATCCTCATAAAAACTCTGCTGATTTTGGTTTATTTACTATTATCGACCGAATGTCCGTGTCTCCCCCTGCCCTCCCCCAAGCAAATTCATATGTTGAAGCCCTAACCCCCAATATAATGGTATTTGGAGGTGGGGCCTATAGGAGGTAATTAGGTGTAGATGAGGTCATGAGAGTGGGTCTCCTATGAAGGGATTGGTGTCATTGTAAAAAAAAAGGACCAATGAAGTTTTCACTCACAGCTGCACACTGACCCAAGATGACTTAAGTCATGCTGGAGTGAAACATTTTAAATGTAATGAATGTGGGAAACACTTTAGCCAAAACTCTCATCTTCATTTCCACAAAATAACTCACACAGGAGAGAATCCATATGTCTGTAATCAGTGTGGAAGGGCCTTCAGTCATTCTTTATCTTTAAATAGATACAGGAGAATTCATACTGGAGAGAAGCCATATGAATGTCATCTATGTGGGAAAGCCTTTGTTCACAGCACTTGCCTTAGGTGACATGAGAGAACTCACTCTAGAGAGAAGCCATTTGGATGCCATCTCTGTGGGAAAGTCTTTATTCAAAGCTGTTGTCTTAGAGAATATGAAAGAACTTATACTGGAGAAAAATCATTTGGATGTCATTTGTGTGAGAAAGCCTTTGTTACAAGCTCTTGCTTTAGAAGACATGAGAGAACTCACTCTGTAAATGTTATGAACGCGGAAGAGTCTTCAGCCACAGGTCTAAACTGAAACAAATCAGAATGCTACATGGGAGAAATTCTATGACTATATTCATTATGGAAATACCTTCATTTCTAATTTATCCTTAAACAACATGAGTGAACTCCACTTGGAGGAGCCCTATATTTATAATCAAGGTGGAAGAGGACTTAAGCTGATTTCTAGTTGTAGGTTGCACAAAACTCACTATGAATAATATTCTAATTTCCCTAAAATGGGAAATTAAACAGGAAACTCTTTACCAAGAGGAGTGCATGCTAGTGCTAGCAGGCTCTCCTGCTTCTCTCTGGTCTCCTGGTTCTGCCTGGCAGTATTTCAGGCCCAGAAAGGCTGCCCTGGTGTGGGTGTCCACGTGGACATGGGCCCAGGTGGACCCAATGACACCAAGTCCTTTTCAGCTCATGGTAAATTTAGAGCCAGGTGTTTACACACTAACTCGTCGGCAACGTATATGATTTTATGTTTCCAGTTTATTTTATGGGACACTATGGGTCAAAATACAAAGAGAGTTAAGTCCTACCTATTATGATTGTTTCATTAAGGGAAAAAGTCAAACATTTTTGGAGCCAATTAAAGTAAGCAACACGGTAAAAATGTTCTGCATTTCCTGACCAACTGTTTCCTTGCTTTAATTCAGCCATAAGAAAGAAGGAAGCCTCGCCATTTGTGACCACATGGATGGTTCTTTAGTGCATTATTCTAAGTGAAATAAGTCGGACAGAGGAAGGTCTCACTTACATGAGGGATCTTTTAAAAATTTAGCTCATAGGGACTTCCGTGGTGGTGCAGTGGTTGGGAATCTGCCTGCCAATGCAGGGGACGTGGGTTCAAGCCCTGGTCCAGGAGGATCCCACATGCCATGGAACAGCTAAGCCCGTGCACCACAACTAATGAGCCTGTGCTCTACAGCCCTCAAGCCACAACTACTGAGCCCAAGTGCCACAACTACTGAAGCCTGTGTGCCTAGAGCCCATACTCTGCAACGAGAAGCCACCGCAATGAGAAGCCTGTGCACCACAAGGAAGAGTAGCTCCCGCTTGCCGCAACTAGAGAAAGCCTGCATGCAGCAACAAAGACCCAACGCAGCCATAAATAAATAAATAAATAAATACATTTAGCTCACAGATACCGAGAATAGTTGCAGTTGCCAGAGGTGGGGAGTGTGGGGTGCACAAAATGGGTGAAGGGGTTCAAAAGCTACAAACTGTCAGTTATAAAGTAAATAAGTCACGGGGATGTCATGCACAGCACGGTGACTATAGTTATTAAAACTGTGCTGCATCTTTGAAAGTTGCTAAGAGAGTAAGTCTTAAAAGTTCTCATCACAAGAAACAAATCTGTGTAACTGTGTGGTGATGGATGTAAACTAGATTTATAGTGATCAGTTCACAAGATATACAAACACTGAATCATTATGTCGTACACCTGAAACTAATATCGTGTTCTATGTCTGTTATACCTCAACAAAAAACAAAAAGTAAAGTTGTGGCAGCATCCTCTGAAGTCTGCTTCTTAGTTTTAACTCTAGAGAGATTTGAGGCCTGCATATGCTAAGGGCCCCGCAGGGGACCTGACACCCCCGGTCAGAGACTCCACTTAAAAAAAAATAATAAAGTGCCATTATTGCTCTCAAAACTTAAAATCAAATTAAAATTCACTGTATCTTAATATTAAAATGATGTGGTCAGTCCTGAAGGTTTTGGTTACCTGGAGAGTAAACAACCCCAGAATCGTGGGTCAGGCGAAGGGTCATATTAAAAATCTCCCACTGGCCTTTGCCACAAAATGCAGAGCTCTCTCAGAATGAGGAGGTGGAAGATCACCGCGGATGTGAAGAGGGCTCAACTTTCAGAAAGCCTTGAATCATACGAGAGGGGTATGCATATTCTAATTCTCACAATCACAAGGCACTACCCCTTTCTGATCCATTTAAAAAGATTTCTCCCGAAATTTCCACTCTTTATATCAAATTACATCATCTCATACAGACCTGGGAGAAAGACAGCTGACAGTAGTCTCATTTCAAAGTGTGATAAGTTACGGTTTTGGTATAAATAATGTATGGACTTAAAATAACGTGAGCATTAGAAGACATACACTCTGCAACCGTCTGATATTTTTAAAGTATGTTACAGTTGTGGGGGAACTAACCACTGAATATTAACAGAAGCCCGGGGGTGGACGCCCCACTTCCCTTTCTCTCATGGCCAGGCTTGCAGGGCCCGCACCCTCATCCCCCCGGAAGGGCCTGACAATTCGCATATTCCCGTCACGAGTGTCCACGTGTTTCCCTCTCTCTGAATCTGTGTAGGGGTTCCTCCCTCAAAACAAGCCTGAATCCATAGCAAACACCACAGCATTCTATGACTATCCATCCAAACTCTCAACGACGGTTGTTCTTGGGTTTTGTTTTTGAAGAGTCAGTCCTGCTGAAATACTACCTGAGAAAGTAGAGAATAAACCACGTGGGATCACCCAGGAAATCAAGGGGCTCTGCTGCAGTTTAAGGAAGTCGTCGGGGAGACATGCCCACAGCCCCTTCAGCCCTTGGCGTGGACAGGGAGCGTTCTCCTCAGGGCAACGCCGTCCCATGTCGTCCGGAAGTTGGCAGTACGCTCTGGTGAGTCATCGGAGAAGGAAAAGCTTTCCTCACTGAGGATGCCGTGCTGTCAGCAGGCGGAATGCGCATGTGCGCCAGGAGGGTCCCCACAGGAGGGTTCGCACCGCCTGCAGTCTGAGGGGCCAGGGGGCAGTAGAAGACACGCGGAGCTTGCTGTTCGGTGCTTCCTGGCACCCTCTCCTAGTCTCTGTCTGAGTAACTGAAATCCAGTGTTGGATTATTCAAGGCCACGATTTTGAAAGTTAACACCAAATGGAGCCTACCACACCATGCTTTGATTGGAATGGACGGAGATAACAAGAAGCAAAGTATGTCAGCTGCATTCCCATACACTAACACTTAATGATTGGAATTGGAAAGAAAAACAATGCAATTTTCAATGCACCCCCCCCCCCGAATAATCCTCAAGTATAGCTCCAACAAAATATGTACAAGTCTGTGTGTAGAAAAAAAAATTGTTGAAAAAAAACAAAGAAAATGTAAATCAGGGGAGAGGTATCCTTTGATCATGATTGAAAGACACAATATTGTTATGATGTTCATTCTTCCCAACTTGATCTATAAATTCGGTGCAATCCCAATACAAATCAAGCTATTTTGAAGCTATCAGCTAATTCTATTAAAACTTGGAGTAGACTAGGTAATATTGAAGAACAAAGTTGATGAACCACACTTCCTAATCCAAACTTTATTATAAATCTTCAGTAAACAAGAGTGCCTGACATTGGAGAAATAATAGATAGATAAAAAGAAGAGAACAGAGAGTGTACAAACAGACCCAGGAAAATACAGTCGATGATCATAGTAAAAGAAGAAAAGGCAACTCAATGGGAAATACAGTCAACAAAAGATGATGGCACAAATGGATGACCATATGCAATGAAATGAACAAAGACACAAGACTTACATGTATGTTCACTCAAAATAGTTCATATACTTAAATGTAAAATTTAAAACAAAAAGTGACATAAGAAAACAAAATATACATGAATTTTAATAAACATTAATTAGCTTAATGTACAAAATCAAAACAACAATCTATGAGGAAAAAAATTGATAATATGGACCTTATTAAATTAAAATTTTTCATTCTACCAAAGAAACAATTCAAGCAATGAAAACACAAGTCCCAGACTGGGAGAAAATATTAGCAAAACATAAATGTTTAGGACTTGTACCCAAAATATACAAGGAACTTGTAAAACTCAACATAGAGAAAACAAACTACCCAATTAAAAAATGCTTGAGTATCTGAACAGAAAGGTCATCATGCAAGATATACAGATAGGAAACAAACATACAGAAACATGCTCAATATTACTTCTCATTAGGAAACAGCCAATTAAAAGAGCAATGAGATACCCTGCACACTTATTACACAATAGCTAACACTGAAAAAACTGATAATGTGAGTCACAAAGGAGGATGGGGAACACCAGGAAATTTGATTCATTGCTGGTGGGAATGCATAATGTACAGCCACTATGGAAGACATTTTGGTAGGTTCCTAGAAATGTAAGCATGGTCTCAGTATACGATGCATCATTTGTGTCCCTGTATATTTGCCCAACTGTTCTGAAAATTTGTGTCCACAGAATAAACAGCTTGCAATATATTCAGCAGCTTTATGCACAATGACCAAAATCTGTGAGGACCCAAGATGCCCTTCAGTAGGCAAACGTATAACCAAACTACGGCACAGTGTGTAGAGATACTTGAGGACAGACATGGAAAGCAAGCAGAGGGGGTTGGAGACATGGGAAGCCTGGATAGATGGGCTATGGCAAGACATATTTCCCTCCACACCACACTGGTCACGCAGTTGGCTTAAGCTCCTCCTAGTGCCCAACTTCCCCTTACCACTTACCCCCTTTACCATGTGAAAGAAAATCCTTTTTTTGTTTGACTTTGAGATGCTTGCTGATCTCTGCAATCAGATAGTTCTCTCTCTCTAAAGAATAATAGCTTTTCTTTCTTCCCTTTTTTTGGGCTGTGCAGCACAGCTTGCGAGATCTTAGTTCCCCAACCAGTGATTGAACCTGAGGAGCCATGACAGTGAAAGTGAGGGGTCCTAACCACTGGACCACCATGGAATTCCTGCAATAACCTTTCTTTCTAATTAAAGTCTCTCCCTATATAAGTCTGGATTTGATTTTACTTGACAATAATCAGAATGGTATAAATATAAATAATTATAATACTGAGGTAAATGATATCAGTCTATATATATTCATGATTGTTTTAAGTTGCTGATCTCTTAATTCCAAATGCATTTTTAAAATCCTTCATATAGGGGCTTCCCTGGTGGCACAGTGGTTGAGAATCCGCCTGCCGATGCAGGGGACGCGGGTTTGTGCCCCGGTCCGGGAGGATCCCACGTGCCGCGGAGCGGCTGGGCCCGTGAGTCATGGCTGCTGAGCCTGCGCGTCCGGAGCCTGTGCTCCGCAACGGGAGAGACCACAACAGTGAGAGGCCCACATACCACCAAAAAAATAAAAAATCCTTCATATATACTCTCCTCCCCTCACAATTACAGTTTTTGATATCATATACCTCCTGAAACAAAGGAAACAAAAGCAAAAGTAAACAAATGGGATCTAAGTAAATGTAAAAGCTTTTGCAAGCCAAGGAAACCATCGACAAAATGAAAGACAACCTACTGAGTGGGAGAAAACATTTGCAAATAACATGTCTGATAAGGGGTTAATATTCAACATATATGAACAGCTCATGCAACTCAACATCAAACAAATACCCAACTTGATTAAAAAGTGGGCAGAAGACCTGAATAGACATTTTTCCAAAGAAGACATACAGATAGCCATCAGGCCCAAGAAAAGCTGCTCAACATCGCTAATCATCAGGGAAATGCAAATCAAAACCACAATGAGATGTCACCTCACACCTGTCAAAATGGTTTTCATCTAAAGGAACACAAATAACAAATGTTGGCGAGGATGTGGAGAAAAGGGAACCCTAGTACACTGTTGGTAGGAATGTAAATTTGTGCAGCCACTATGGAAAACAGTATGGCAGTTTCTCAAAACACTAAAAATACAACTACCATATGACCTGGCAATTCCACTCTAGTGTATATGTCCAAAAAAACCAAAAACACTAATTTGAAAAGATACATGCACACTAATGTTCATAGCAGCACTATTTACAATAGCCAAGATATGGAAGCAACCTCAGTGTCCATCAACAGATGAATGGATAAATAAGATGTGGTACATATATGCAATGGAATAAAACTCAGCCATAAAAAAGAATGAAATAGTGCAGTTTGCAGCTACATGGATGGACCTAGAGATTATCATACTAAGTGAAGTAAGTCAGGTAGCAAAAGACAAATATTATATGATATCACTTATATGTGGAATCTAAAAAATAATACAGATAAATTTATTTACAAAACAGAAACACCCTCAGACATAGAAAACAAACTTATGGTTACCAAAGGGGAAAGGGGGAGTGATAAATTAGGAGTATGGGATTAAATTAGGAGTAGAGGACCCACACCACTATAGTATATGTAAAATAGATAAACAACAAGGATTTACTGTATAGCACAGGGAACTATATTCAATATCTTGTAATGACCTATAATGGAAAAGAATGTGAACCTGTACACCTGAAACTAACACAATATTGTAAATCAAGTATAGTTAAATTAAGAAAAAAAATTTTAAAGAAGAGAAAAGAGAAGATACTCCCTACACAGTCATCAGAGACTTATCCCCAAAGATTGGATAGGGAGTTGTAATGTTTGTGCAGATCCTGGGAGGATTGCTATGGGAAATCAAACCTAAAGTGCCTTTGGCTGGGTGTTTTGGGAACAGGAGATCAAAAATGGCTTATAGTCCTAGGAGGTCTGAGAAAGTGGTGCGATTATCCCCTGGAGCCAGATTCCCTTTGTTCACTCTCAGCACTGGTTGGACAGCCTCAGTGGAGAGAATGTCCCACATATATGTCTCAGGGTGGACTAGAGGATTCTATGTGCCCAGGGGGTGTCCAGTCACCTAACCTCCCTCTGCTTCCACAGGGTCAGGGTCCAAGACAGAGGAGGAAGAGAATTGAGGGGAACAGTTTGCACAAGATGGAGCACTGAGAGCTGTGGTGGGCATTTACCTAGGGTCTGGGTGGTTTAGGTGGGACTCACAAGTTCGTCTGAACTAGGAGAGAGGATGAAAGGGGAGGGGTCACCAGTACAAGCATCAAGAAGGCAAAGCTGAGGAAGGACAGAGAAGCCATGGGACCCCAGTTTTCCAATTTCCAGACCCACATCTCATAAACATCAGTCCTTCACGAGGATGTGGCCCTAATCACTGAGAACATGCAGTGTGCTCTAAGAGAAAGAAGGGGAGGGCTTTCCTTGCCTATGGTCACAAGGAAGACGACTATGACTATTCTTGCTAATGAGTAATATATAAACACCTCCATTTGAGAGATAAAAGTGTGGAAAACACGGAGGTTTATATGCTCATTAGCCCACAGTGATCAGAAGTTCAGTTCACTCCATGATTCCAAATCATGATTGCAAATCCAAGTCAAACCTCTGCATACACTCATCCTGAATCATTCTGCCTCCCTCCACCACGTGGGTTCTCCAGCAATATCACTCCCTCAACTCTGACTTTTAGATGGAAAACTATTTTATTATCCCTTTACACAAACACAGCTAAATTACATGAACACACCATAATTACACAGCTAATAAACCTACTCAGGACTGTTCTTCCCTGGGACACACTCTGTTCACCTTGATTGAACTTACAAGACAAAAAGTTAAATGCCTCAAAATGATGGAGAACAAAAAGATAAGACCATTTAGGAGGGTTTTTTGAAAATAAGATTCTTCATTTATTCACTCATATATAATTGGATTTCATTTTAGTTCAGTTGTATAAGTTGTAGTTTTTCATAAAACCTTGGTCCAAATGCCAGTTGGGATTTAGGAGAAGAAAGTTATATCTCTTAGGAAAAGTAACCATTATCTTTTCCCTAATCTTCAACAGACACAATACAACATGTATAGCTGCTGCAACATGGTACACATCCCATGTACTGGAAAAATGCTAAGATATAATTACACTTCTGAACACTTGGTCAAGGCTTTACATGCTATTATCTCCCTAAGTTTCTAAAACATTATAAATTGTTTGCCATCATCTGCAACATGACAGGAAGTTTTAGGAAATCTTTGTGCATGATTTTAATTCCTAATCCCTGGCTATTTAGACACGATGACAAAATATCAAAATCACTAAAAATGATGGGACACTTGAAATCAAACAAGGGATCCTGGCTCAATTAATGTCCTGGGATGAAGGCTGTGTGCCATCCATGGGCCTGCGGCAGTAGGGGCAGGTGAAGGACCTGGTCAACCACTCATTGATGCAGTTCAGGTGATAGAAGTGCTTGCAGGGCAGAGATCTGATGGAGTCCCCCCACACAAACTCCAAGCAACAAATCACACACTCCTCCTGGATCTTTTCTTCAAATCCATCTGTTCCATACACTCCTTGAGGCAGGTGCTCTTTAAGGCTGATTCTTTGAGCTAACCTCACTTGTTCCTCTTCCGTCAGCTGTGCTGCTTGGTGAAGCAGGCTGGGTGTTGGAAGATAGATGGGATATGGAACTTGTTCCGGGTGTGGTTCCTGACCCCTGCGTCTCCTCCTGCCTGGGCCCACCCAGTGGGATGGAGACTCAGGAACAGAGCTGTCATCCAAGATGCTGGATTTGAGGCAGTTCCCCATCTTTCAGGCCTGGGTGTGAGATCTGTACACCCTTCTGATGGTCCTCTCTGTAGGAGTTTCAACACATCTCCTTGTTCCTAGGTCTAGAGAAAAAAAAAAGAAAAGTTTTATTAAATGAGATCCCTGCTTGCAGAGTTCCATAGAGAGGCTTCATGGAGCCTCACAATAACCCTGCTGATTTTGAATCCTTTACTGAGGGAACCAATGTTGTGAACAGGGGTTTACAGAGCTTTAGTAACGTAACAAAATTGCACGGCTTGGAAATGGGTCATTTGGCCTTTCAATTTTGGTCTGTTTCCCAAACTCAAATTGCTCAGCAGGATTGTCGTGAGGAGTTCACGCCACACCTAGGTTTCACCAGGAATCATCACCTCTCAGGGAAGGACTCAGAGGCCCCACCCTGGAATCCCAGCCTCTCCCCTTTCAGCTCATCTCACAGAATCACTCCCCACCCAGGTTCTCCTACCAACTGGGAACTTGCCGTCCACCGATCCACTTTGTGTTCAGCCTGACCTTCCTCGCTGTACCTGCCTGTTTAATCCACATTTACTCACTTCAGTAGAAAGACCAGGGATTCTCATGTCTGTCCGAGCTTTTACCACCTCTGCTGATCAAGACATTGATCCAGGGATTATGGAATCCTGACCTACCAACTCTAATTGCATAATCATGTGCTACTAAAATGAAATATGTCTTAGGACATTACCTTCCCTACCAAAATGAAGATATAAATCATACTCCTCTGTTTGGCATTGTTAATTAATGGTTCTACCAGACATTTAGGGGTTGATCTTTCACATGCCCTCAGAGAACCACACAAATACAATTAGGTATTGCTCTCATCCCTACACGGAGACCTATTAGCATTCTTCATCCACACATACACTCTCACACCATACACAGTTTCTTTCGGTCTTGGTTTAAATGTTAACTCCTCAAAGATCCCTTTTCTAAATCTCAACCGCAGTTAGCCTTCCTCTTTCCCTCTCCTTTGTGTTAAATATAATTCTACTATTCATTTAGGCAACTCATTTATTTATTTACTGTGCTCTCCACTGGTATAACTGCAAAAAAATATTACCTGAATTCTAAGGTTAGGTACAATTCCCTGTGACCACGACGTAGAAATTATTAATCTAGAAAACTTCCATGTCCATAACAACTGAACCAACCCTCAAGGGGCCTACCCCAAATTCTTGTAGACAGATTATGTGATCATTTTTCAATTAAAATTCATTTAAAAAATAAATGACATTTGTCCCTTCTTGTGAAAATTATCTTCATTATTTACCAGAAATCAAATGGATGGAAAATCCAATGAAGCCAGGTCTTTCCTGAGGTTGCTGTCACCACACTCCAGAGCTCAGAACTTCTCTACACAAAACACTGCTCTGATGTGAGTTCTCTTTTTATGCAGTTGATAACCTCATCAATCATATAACCTCATGAACTATAATCCCATCAACCATCTAACCTCTCTCACCATGTAACCCAAAGGACACATCCTAAATAACTTGAGTGTCTGTCAAGATAAATCCAGCCAAGCATTCCCAGTAACAAAATATATCCCCCTGCTTAGGTAAATCATGTAGATACAACTTTTAAAAACTGACCAAGTCCTTTACTTCTGCACTTCTTCTAAAGGTCTCAGAGCAAACTTCCTGTTCTTTCCCAGAGGTTTCACTGTTTTTGAGGTTTTTCATTGTTATAGTTACTACAGCACAGAATCTGCAGCAAGAGGATCCATACTGTTCTCTATTTGCTTTTTTCCTTTTTTCCAACTATTTGTTCCAGCTTTACTGAGGTGTGATTGACAAACACTGTATATACTAAAAGTGTACAATGTGATGTTCTGATATACATACACATTGTGAAATGATTCCCTTAATCAAGCTAATTAACCTGTCCATCACCTCACATATTTACTGTTTTTTTTTGTGTTGAGATCTACTCATTTAGCAAGTTTCAGTATACAGTATTTTAAACTATAATCACTATGCTCTACATTAGACCTCCAAAAGTTATTCATCTTACAACTAAAAAAGCCCCACATTTCCTCTACCTCAAGCCCATGAAAACTATCATTTTACTCTGTGTTTTTGTAAGTTCCACTTTTTTAGATTCCACATGTAAGTGATATTATGCAGTATTTGTCTTTCTGTGTCTGGCTTATTTCACTCAGCATAACATCAGCTATGTTCATCCACATTGTTGAAATGGCAATATTTCCTTCTTTTGAAAGGCTGAATAATATTGTGAATGTATGCATGCATGTACACAACATCAGAATGTATACATCTCTAAATGAATGTTAACTCATTAGAAGACTAAACCACACTGAAAGTCAACAAATTTATTTTACTGGATCTATTAAATCCAGTGGTAACTGGTCAAAAGAAATACGTAGCTGACCTTAAATTGTGTTAAAAAATCATTCCTTCCAAATAGAAATCTACTTAAAATGTATCTATGTTTGACACAAATTACGTTTTGGTAAATCAGTGAGGTTGGTGAGTGGGAAATTTGCTATATTTGGTAAATTGAGTTTTGACAAATTCATTTTCTGTGAACTTGTACACAATATAACATACAGTAGTTCTGATGGAAGATGTCTGCACCAATACACTTTTAAAAATAGAATCAAGTTATTAAAGGACTACTGTATTCTTATCAAAATCATAATCTGTAACAATCAAACATATAAACATAAAGATAGCAGTGTAGGTGATTTGATTTATTTGTTTGTGCTCTTCCCAATTCTGCTCGTAGCTCCCTAACCTGTTTTAAAGCAAGGTACCTTGCTCATGGTCATACTGTATTCCATCTAAATGTTGATTGTATTGATATTCTTCCATGGATAATGTCCTACAGTTACTCTAAAATTACCACAGACCTGGTGACTTAAAGTAACACAAAATTAGTCTCTTACAACTCTGTACCTGGAAGTCCTAAATCACTTTTGCTACATCAAAACCAAGGTGTAAGTAGGCCCATGCTACATCTGGAGGTTCTATGACGGAAAGAGATCACTTGGGGGCAGCAGAACCCCCTTTCATTGAGCTAATGATTTCTGTCAAACAGGAGAAATAATGTAGGGAAACTATCAAATTTAATGTAGATATTCGTTAATTGAGGTTTAAACTAAATTAAATTAATGGTTTGCCAATGATGTATTTTTTGTTTATTGTAAATATTGCTTATTTCAAGAATGATGTTCTAGACTAGCTGGTCATGTTGATTTCTTGTGTAACCCAACTAAGTCATAGTAACAATATTAATTTTTCTTATTTAAAAAATGAAATGGACTATTATTTACATGTAGTCATTATTCTGAAATGCTGACTTTGAAATAAGTAAAAACAAGATAGGGCATAAATATTCATCTGGAAAACAATCTGTCATTCGAGACAACTCTTATTTTTGTTCATTTAAATGTCTGTAATGTATATCGTGACAGTTGGTTTTTCTTTTTTGTAATACAAGTGCCTGAGTTAAGCTTTGATTGTTGAGGCATCCACTTCAAATAGGCAACCACTTCAAAGCTGGACCTATGGTGACTTAGAATATTTTCCAGGGGCTCAGACAGGCAAGATGCCCTCCCTGAGTTTTTCCTGAGGAAAAATAAAAAGGCCAGTCCAGGCATCTGGCAGTGTATTTGGAAAGTTTCTGGAAGTTCCCTGGGGGAAGTGACTGTGGAGCTAACCTGGGAGCCAGAGAGCAGCGGTGTGTGCTTTGGGAACCCTCCGTCATCTTCAGGAAATCAGACAGTTCTTCACGGACACCGAAGGAGATGTAGAACATTCCCAGAGGTTCAGGAGGGCCTAGGATGCCTCCCTTGAGCCTCACTTGTTTTAAAAGCCAGATTTCCAGCCTCTGTGCTGACTTTTAGAATTCTGAGGAGGCTCATGTGCGCAAGGATGCCCTCTGCAGCTTTTCCAGGAAGGTAACAGCACCTCCTGTGCCTTTGAATTGTCTTAGAAAATTATGTGAAGGCTCTGGCTCGTCTAAGATAGCCTTCTGGGTCCTTAAGGCCAGCAAAACAGTTTGGGGGCCCTCAATAAGACTTGTAAAATTTTCCAGATGCCCAGGCAGGGTTTGCCTCTGGAAAGAGACTTCTAATATTTCAAAAGGCTATCTGACAAATAGGCCTCAAGGGCTACTGCAGGGGGACTTCCCTGCTGGCACAGTGGTTGGGAGTCCACCTGCTAATGCTGGGGACATGTGTTCAATCCCTGGTCCAGGAAGATCCCACGTGCCGTGGAACAACTAAGCCCGTGTGCTACAACTGCTAAGCCTGTGCTCTGGAGCCTGTGAGCCACAACTACTGAGCCCATGTGCCACAACTACTGAAGCCCGTGCACCTGGAGCCCCTGCTCCACAGCAAGAGAAGCCACTGCAATGAGAGGCCCATGTACTGTGATGAAGAGTAGCCCCTGCTCAGTGCAACTAGAGAGAGCCCATGCACAGCAACGAAGACCCAATGCAACCAAAAATAAATTAATTTTAAAAATACGATTAAAAAACAACTGATGAACGTGCTTTCACTTTAAAAAAAAGGCTACTGCAGGAACCTGGGAGAACTGTGAATGTGTAGGTATGTTGAGGGACCTTCCCTTATCTTCAGTCAACCTGACACCTAGGTGAAAAGAGACTCTGCTCAGTGCTGTATAACTACCACCACAAAAATAATGCATAATAAAAAACCATAATAGGGCTTCCCTGGTGGCACAGTGGTTGAGAATCCGCCTGCCGATGCAGGGGACACGGGTTCGTGCCCCGGTCCGGGAAGATCCCACATGCCGTGGAGCGGCTGGGCCCATGAGCCATGGCCGCTGAGCCTGCGCGTCCAGAGCCTGTGCTCCACAATGGGAGAGGCCACAACAGTGAGAGGCCCGCGTACCACACACACAAAAAAGCAACAACAACAACAAAACCCCCCAAAAACCATAATACAAAGCATAATGAGTAACAACATTGATAATGATTATCCTAATTACAATAAAAGTAACTATAAAAATGATAATAATTAGAAACCTAGGGAGATTGTAGAATAGAATACAGACTCTCCTACCTAAGTGACCAGATACTGTTATTGGACCTCCTGGAATATTTTGGAGTTTGAACCCTAGGTCTGCACAATAAAATGTGTTTTGAAAGTCATGGATGAGAACAGGAGGGAAGTAAAAACCAAGGAGGGGAATATGGGCCAATGAGGCATCTCCTGTGCCAACCCTGGGAAGAGGGATCTCCCCAGCAGAGGTGGAGGATGCAGGTCTGGAGCCTACCAGTCATAGGATTCCCACCAGAGGGACTTCCCTGGTGGTCCAGGGGCTAAGACTCCACACTTCCAATGCAGGGGGCCTGGGTTCGATCTCTGGTCAGGAACTAGATTCCCACATGCCGCAACTAAGTGTCTTCATGCTGCAACTAAAGATCCTGCATGCTGCAACTAAAAGATCCCTCATGCCGCAACAAGGATCCCACATGCTGCAACTAAGACCCAGCACAGCCAAATATATAAATAAATAAATACTTTAAAGAAAAGTATTCCCACCAGATATCAGGATTCAGGTCAATGGGCTGACAAAGCTTGACCCCAGATTTACATCCAGGATACAGTAACCCCACCAGTAACATACATTAAGCCCCCAGTGCTATCTCAGTTCTCAGTGCCTAGCTTTCTTTCTGCCATCTGATCAACCCAGGCCCCTTGAGGTCCAGACATCTGTGTTCATATATATCATTCTGGGGCTGTTGGAGGATGTTACTATTGGAGCGCCCAGCTGTTAAGGTGTGACATGAGCAGGCACTAGAGGTTCCTTGTAGCCACATAGAACTTATAAAATTCTCCAATTAATCGTTCTGGTGTGTTGCACTCTCCCTGCCTTCCATTTCAGCCCCTGGCTCCTCTGGGCACCCAAGAGGACTTAGAATAGTTGAAGAGGCTCTGGCAGGTGTGGCTTATCCTCTGTGCTCCTCAGTTTTCAGCAATGGTACTTTGGATCTCCTGAAGTGACATAGAAAATTCTGACAATGCTCTGTTAGGTTGAGATACCTTCTACAACCTTTTCAGGAAGATAAGAATGGTTTCTGCATCCCTGAGTTGACATACAAATCTTTGTGGTTTCTCTAGCAGGTCAAGGAATACTTCCCTGGGTCTCTTCAGATGGAAAAAGAGATTCCTGGTCCCTGAAGAGCTGTTATAAAGTGAGCAGGGCCTCACTAAGATCAATGGAATCCTCATCTGGAACTCACCTACTCACAGGTTTGTCCCTGCTTCTGGAGCTGGAATTGAAAAATAAGGGTTTTGCTTATTGAAAAGATACCAAGTGGTATGGCAAGGAGCCCGGGAGACTGTGATTGTGTGTCTGTTCAAGAACCCTTGGCAATCATCTTCTGAAAATCAGACCTCTTTCTTAAGTAGAGAATCACTAGTCAATGCTGTGTAGCTATAACCACACACACAAATCCATAATAAGAAACTTAATAAATAACTATAGTGATTATTATCCTTATGACATTAATATGAGGAAGTATAATAATACACCTAAGGAGATAAAAGAATACAGACATCTCTAACTGAATAACAAGATACTGACATTGGGCCCATTGGGTAGTTTGAAGTCTTAGTTCTAGGTTTGTGCCAGGAAACTTGCTCTGCAAGGCAAAGACAAACATCAGGAGGGAAAAGAAAACCAACCTGAATAGAGCATGGGAAAACTTGGGAACTTGTGAGACACTTAGGAGAAGAGAACTACCAGAGAGAGGAAAAGAGGACCTGGTCCAGGGTTTGCCCATCCTTGGACACTGGAGTTAGGCCAACCCCTACAAAGACAGGAACCAGATCCGTACCCAGCAAGGAGAAGCCTCGCCTACAACATACCTTATACGTCCAGCACAGTCTCAGCCCTTGCCATCTGGGTGCCCTTCTACCTTCTGCTCTAATCAGCTCCTTTGAGGTACGACATCTTGGTTTTCATATCTCAGAGGGGCTGTTGGTAGATCCCATTTTCAGTGTGCCCAGGCCAGCAGAGGGTAACACATGCCTATACAAACCTTGCAGGGCTTCTGGAGGACATAGAAAATTTTACGTTTGTTCCTGCTGGTGTGTTGCTGTCTTCCTCCCTTTCCATTCTAGCACCACCTTTTCCGGGACACCCTTGGGGATTTAGCTTAGAGGCACGGGCTCAGAGCAGCCTAAGACAACCTTTTTGCATCTTCATTTCCAGCAGTGGTGATAGCGGTACTCCTGCCTCATCACTGTGTCATGAATTTTGAAACAAAAACAACAGAAACAGAGTGTCGTGGGTCTTAATTTCTGGCGATTGAAAGTCTAGAGAAGCACAGAAAAACTTCTTTCTGGAATCCTCTGATGACCACAAGAGTCAAAGAAGTTTAAGATCTAATATAGATAGCAACCTGATATTTGAATCACCTGAGGGTTAATAAATGTTCTTTGATCTGCAAATAAAGGGGTCATGAAGGTTTTGTTAAAATAGTATTGATGCTAGGCTCATCCTCAGAACAACTGAAATAATTTCTGGAGTGATGGTATTTCTTACAATACCTAAGGTTTTCCAATGGGAAAGCAATGTTGAGAATTATTTAAGTAAATATTGCTTTTTAAGCTCTAATATACAGGTAAATCTCTTGGAGATCAGGGGTTCAACAGTAGGAAATTATGATTCAAGAAGTTTGGGAGGGACTGATGAAATTTTATTTTATTTTATAAATTTATTTATTTATTTTTGGCTGCGTTGGGTCTTCATTGCTGCATGAGGGCTTTCTCTAGTTGTGGCGAGCAGGGGCTACTCTGTTGTGGTGCCGGCTTCTCCTTGTGGTGGCTTCTCTTGTGGAGCATGGGTTCTAGGTGCACAGGCTTAAGTAGTTGTGGCACGTGGGCTCAGCAGTTGTGGATCGTGGGCTCTAGAGCGCAGGCTCAGTAGTTCTGGCACACGGGCTTGGTTGCTCTGCGGCATGTGGGATCTTCCTGGACCAGGGCTTGAACCTGTGTCCCCTGCATTGGCAGGCTGATTCTTAACCACTGCGCCACCAGGAAAGCCCCCAAAATTTTATTTTTAACTTAAAAATGGAAATGCTGGGACACAACATCATTTCTCAGCACAAATAGATTTGGTTCCAGCAATATCACCCATTACCCCCCTCCCCCAAATTATATTATTTGTTGACCCTTATCAAATTGAGAGAATAGAGAAATCAGCAGTGTCTGAGCAAGACAGTATTTGAGAAACAACATGCATCGATTCACTAAAACAAGCTTTACTGAGCATCTCCTGTGTGCTCTCAGGTTTGTTCGGCTCCACTGTGTACAAGGCACTGTTCTGGGGACCTCAATACATTATGTAATTTAATCCTCAACATCCTGGCAGTTAGTAATATTCATTGCATGCAGGAAGGAAGAAGTGGAAATGGTGGGGGGTGGAAAGCAAGCAAGGACATCTAGGGGAAATTTCAGAGTTGGTGGAAGAATGATATGTGCTACAAATTCTGCTGTGTTCTGAGACCTTGTCACTGGTCCAGGGGCCTGGAGTCTAGAGTCAGTGAAAGAACCAGGTTGCTGCTGCAGATACTGAACCTGCGAGGGGAGAGTGCTAATTGGAGATCCTCCCCACGTGTGCAGCCTGTGGAGCAGGAACCGCATTCAGACAGGTGCTGTGGGGAGCCTGTCTCTGGGGTAGTGTCTGGTTCTGTGGAGGCAAGTTGGTACCCTGTGCACAGGAGTGGGCACTGGAGGGACCTTGAGTAAAGGTGAGGTTCCGAAAGACTCGGCTCTCAGGGCCTGTGGATCCCCACACCCCCAGCTGCCCTTAGTCCTCAGTACTCATTCTGACAGGAAGGCATCTTATGAGAAATAGTGGCCTAACATCCAAAACAGGAGGGACTCAGAACCCAGTACATGCTTTTTGGAATTATGACACTTAAGATGACTCAAAAGCCATCTACCATTCTTTCCTTCATCTGGAATACTCATTCTTCCTCCAGGAATAGTAGAAGGAAAGGGCTCCTGACTGAGTATGAAGGAGCCAAATTCAAATATTGACTGTGAACTTCCCTCACAAAGAACTGGACATTCTGATCCTTTCTCAGAGGCCCCTGGACAGATGTGGTGGTGGAGAACCACAGCAGTATGGGGTATGTGGGTATTTCTGTGTTGCTCTGTTCATGAAGGTCTGTCTTTGGAAATGACTTGTGATTCCCTATGATGGGAGCTCTGGGACCTCTAAAGTGTGTATCTGAGGCTGGATGTGAAGGTTATCAGCCATTACTCATTGTGTTTATGTTCTTCATTCCCCACTTTCCACTCCTGGATGGCTGTGTTTTCTTCACTTCCAACATGGCATTGTTAGAATATTAAAATAAACATACAATTCATCATGAAAAAAATGAGACAAGAGTTGCTGCATAAGCATCCTGATGATCTCAGCAGAATCTCAGTAGGACAAAAGCCTTGCAAACATTTTCAACACTGGGAAACACCCTATTCACTAACTCCTCTAATGTGCTCATGTCCCCATGAAGGGGAACTGGAATCTCCCTTATTGTATCTATCTAAACCAAACATATGAACTGCTTCATTTCACCAGGGTTCTGTACTTTAACTCACAGCAGACATCTCAAGCTGAGGGTCCCTTACATGTGAGTACCCTCAGGTCACTTGATGGTCACATGTACTAGGACCAGGGGTACCTTGAGGAGGAAAGTTCCCTTGCCACCCCAGGAATATGGAAATAGGTTCCCTTATGTGCACTGCATTATGCTTTAGAGAGGCCACATCTTTTCCAGGCCATCCGACTGACTCTCACCAAGATGTGTTAGGTATGGCTGAATCTCTCCCCCCAAAGGAGTAGTTCTTTAATGAGGGGGCTTTGCAAAGGAATACCTGGAAAAAATTTTTAATTCTAGTAACAGTAAAGAAAACGAATTAAATTATACTTCAAAGCACTGTCACTTCCTTTTACCCTTCAGCTTTCATTGGACTTAATCCCACATAAGGAAATAGAGTCTCAGAGATGTGGTGGGGTGACACTGTCATCACTCAGACACCCACTGCATGTAAACATGGACACAGAAGCTTTGACGTGGCAGGCGGGATGGGGGAAAGGACAGTTTGTAGAGGCAGTAGTGCTTGACTCCTATGACAAGAGGGCGTGTCTGAAGTGTCTAACCCCTGGGTCTGTGGGTCCCTGCAGTTGTCATAGGCACTGCACCCCCTTGTCCCACCCTCAGGGAGAATGCCTCATCCTGAAACGCCTGGAGGCCAGGCAGCAGAGTTCGGGTCATTTCCTTTTCTGCTTAAAAGCACTCAAAGGTCCCTGCCGACCTTTCCACATTTGGTCTCTTTACCGTCTCCTGCCTCGTGCTGTGCCAGGTCCCCACTCAGGACGTGGACTCTCACCCTTCGCCTCCCATTACCCATCCTGGCCCTCAACGCAGCCCCAGGATGCCACACCCTCCCTGGCCCTGGGATTCTGCAGACCTCAGTCCTCGGGAGAGGACTAACCTCCTCATCCTTGGCTTCATGGAGCTGGGCCCTCTACTTCCACAGGTCTCCCCTTCGCGGTCACTGCCTCTGGGAAGCCCCTGTCGACTGAAAAGAAAATGCACAAGGTGAGAGTTGTGAGCTGTGTTATTTGGGGCAAAATGAGGACAATAGCCCAGGAGACAGCACTTCAGATAGCTCTGAGAAACCGCTCCAGAGAAGTAGGGGAAGGTCAGTGTTATAAAGGATTGCAGTGAAGGCGGTATGTGCAGTCAAGCACAACTTCTGGCAGAGGCCTGCTGCTCATCACGAGGAGCAGAACAGCTAACTATCTGAAGACCTGTTCTGCCAGTTTTCCCCAGAACACAGAGTGCCTCCTTCCTCATCTCCATCCTGATCTCCTTTCAGGGGATGTTGGAGGTCAGCAGCTGTAGCAGTCTGTGACTTAGTCCTTATAGAGGAAGATGACATGTGCTGATTTTTAGTTGGCACCCCTGAGCCCTGGCTAGGAAAGGTGACTGGCCCTGTCTTGTAACACCTGTGTCCTCTGTCCCAGATCCCATCCCACTGGTGGTGCCTGCCAGGGCTTGTTTACATTCCTGATGTGAACTCTTCCTGCACAGGTGGCATCTTTATTCCATCCTTGTAAATGTGGAGATGAAGGGCAGGGGAGGGGGAAGGGGGAAGAGAGAAAAAGAGAGAACCAGGGAGACAGAGTGAGTCAGGGAGGGAGAAAATGAGAGGGTAACATAGAAGATGGAGGAACAGGTTGGTCCGATGGACTTTCCAGATATGAGAAGAGTCAGACGGTGACCTGGGCAAGAAGCAGTGTGTTAAATGAAAACAGACAAAAAGGGTATCAGCAGAGAGATGGAGTAGGACAGAATAGGAAGAGAGTAAAAGAATGATAGATCTCAAATTCATTACAGTGTTTTAAAAATTATTTCTCTTAAATTTATTGTGTCACTTTCAGATTATATGTCAATCATTTTCCACTCTTTATTGTATGCTGAAAATATTCTTTTGAGCTTACTAAATAATATTATTCTATTTCAATATGCACTTGGTAAGCATATCGACAAAACTTTTTTTGTATTAACAGTCAAAATCTTGTTTAACCAGTTTGTCTAATAATAATTTTCATCAATTCCCTTATGTGATCTTTTAACTTAGTGGTCTGTAAACTAAAGTTTCCCACTAAGTCTATAAGCTCCCTTTATCCTTTCTTTGTAAATGTTCAAGGACTGACTGAATTGTACCTGAATTTTGTTCTAACAAGGCCCATCGGTTGAGGCCTTGAAAAGGCCTTTCACTGGCTTTTCACTGCATAGAGGTGTTTACATAGCTGGCTTTCCTTCATGATTTCCAGTGATGGTAATTTGTTCTTAATTGTATACTTTCTGATAGTTTAATGTAATGTCTAGAAAAGAGATGTTAAATACTTGAGATAATTATGATTAAAACCATAAAAGTTACTCTCATTTGAGAGTATGAAATATGGTCTATAATCTTTAGATGTAGGAGTGATAAAGTAAACCTTGCCCTATTCCATTCAGGCTACATTATTCCTCTGAGGCTAGTGGTTTCTACATTCTATTGGCTTCTCCCACTGACTTCCTTGCCTGTCCAACACATGCACGGAGTTCCCAGTCAGTTGGGTAGGGGAGGACCAAGATTTTTAAAACTAAGCATAGAATGTAAATATCTCTCCCATTTGGAGGGGACACTTGGCTATGTGAACCGAGCTTAGAGAATGAAAAGAATGCTATAGGGGATGAAGGAGCTAGGAATGGGTGGGACACTGGGAAGCTTAGAATTAGGATAAATGAAAATCTTTGCCCATCCTTTCCTGGAAATCCTATGTTCATCAGGTACTAGAAGTGTCTTCGATGTCTCCAACTTTGAGGGTAGGTCAGTCCCTCCCACACACCCACTGCTGCCAAGTAATATGTGGGTTTCATCAGGATAAGAGGACTGTCTGAAGGACAGAAAAACCAAACTGCAGGCTCTATGTAGTTTACTGACCCTGAATTTCCAGTGTTTTAGTGGACAGCAGATGACTGTCATATCCACAAGTGAATTCCTCCTTATCTGTATGGTTGTGTCACAGGAAGGGGGTATGCTGAAAGGCATATTTTCAAACACCCAGGAACAACTTAGATCTTATCTTAGAAAGCTGGTTTGAAATGAGGAGTCAGGAATGCTTCTTAAGAATCATCCTCTCTGTTGGTTGTTACCTTCTCTTCCTAAAACACTTTTTTTTCTCCAGGACCTAATCTCTAACTCTCATGTATCTTACCAACACATTTGCTCACAGTCACTCATGGCCTTCCCTGAGCCCTCTTCCATCTCAGGATAGATTCCATCTTACCATGACTTGTGAACTGGCTCCATTTGGGGGATAATCATGGGAAGGACTTCACACTCAGATGTGACCTGAATGGGGAATGAGCACTATAGTTTAAATGAGATAGCACAGCAGTGGTCACATCTGGATGCACTGTCAATTCTCTATGGATAAGGTATTAAAGGAAGTGCACAGAAACCTTTTTATTAATCTGCAGGAATAGCTGGAAAACAAGATTGATAATGGAAAACTTGATCTACCTAAATTTATAACACATCCCACCCTTAACAAAGTGAATCAGTGTGAATTTGGCCGCAAAATATTGTTTAGAATAAAATGGAGAATTCAGAAACTGGTAACAGTGAAAATTAAGACTGCATTTTATCCACATGATGGGGTGTGTTTTATTCCCTGCTTTTTAAAAATTCAATCAACCTAAATGTCTAAAATAGCTCACACTACATCTATCCTAAGGAGACCTTGATGTTCCTGGATTTGTAAAGAATTTTTTTGTGGCTGTTTCTGAGCATAATGACTTATCTGCAGATGTCAGTGTTCCCCTATTTGGGCAAGTTGGAGTTTGGTTGCTGGTTCAAGTTATGGTGCATTCATATTTTGACAGATTTTGGCAAGCTACCCCCTACCTAAAGCTGCAGTGATATCCTCACCCACAACCAGAATGTGGGCTTTTCACTCAGCTTTAAATAGGACTTGATACTACATTATTTTTTATGTATGTGGAAAAATAAGTATTGTTTGTCTCTTTCCACATCACTGATTACTGAATAAAATTTATCAATGCATTTTATTTCACAGACATGTACATGTAAGTTAAGTTTCTTGGCCAACTTTTCATGTAATTTTACATACTGTTTTATATTCTGTAGTTTTATTGTGCACACACAGACTTATACATGTACACGTGCCTGCATTTTGATCCATTTTAGTTATAATTTTTTAATGATAAAATATAAATATTTCCTTCATGTTGTCTCCTTTTATTTTGGAAGACCTCCTCTATTCCATCATTATAAAATATTTTGTGCAGTTAGTCTTGGTATTATATTGTATAACATATTTACAAATGTTACATCCTCTTCATGAACTCAGTTTTTGAATTAGTCCATTTTGTCTGATAAAAGTATAGCTAGCTCTGCTCTTATGATTTCCATTTATGTGGAATATGTTTTCCCATCCCTTCACTTTGAGTCCATATGTATCCCCCAGAAAAACATGGGATAAATGAATTATAAGCATTTGTTCTCAGTTTTGCCACCTGTGAAACACGGATATTAGTCATGTTCAAATGAGTACCAAGAACCAGCCCTTCTGTTACCCTGGCAGCAGAGAAGTTCCAACTTTTTCTCTCTTAGCCTTCTGTATTTGTATATGGGAGGGGCTGGGACTCATGGGTATCATTCCCAGTTGGTGATTTGTGGATTCATGGCTGTTGTGACAGGGGAATATGGGCAAGATCAGATTATCTTGGCTTCTTTTTGCTCTCCCAGCTTTCTGGGTGTTTTATGCATCACTAGGAGGGGCAGTACTTTGTCATTACATGAATAAGTGTAAATATATTAGGCATTCCAGAAATGGGATGTTCCAAATATCTTCAATCTCCTGCATGTACTAATTTATTCCCACTTATTTCTTTTTTTAGCAGTTACCTGACACTGAATCTTCTCATGAATGCTAAGGGTAGTGCTAAGTTAAATGAGAGAATTTCTCTCTTGTGCAGTTTACTTATTTATTTAAAGGATAATTTATAACTCAAGGCATTTCCACACTGATTTACAGATATAGAATTTCTCTGACATGTGATTTATCCATTTAGTTTAACAGTTACAGCTGAGGATGAAGATTCTCCCACATTCATTCCATTTGCAGTTTCAGTTCTCCCACCTGAGTCCACTGCTAAATATTTTGTTACATACGTGACATACATATGGATTCTCTCCACTTTGAATTAACTTTAGTTAAGTGGAGTAATAAGGACGAATAAAGGCTCTTATACACTGAATATAAACATAGTATTTCTTCACTGTGTGAGTCCACAATAGTGTTTATACTTTGAAGCTACGGGTGGTGAATCTTCCACATTTACTACCTTTACAGCGTGAGTTCTCTCGTGTTGTCTAAGGTTAAAATATTTACTAAAGGCTTTCCCACATAGATAACATTTATGCGGTTTCTCTCCAGTGTGAATTCTCTTATGCAATCTAAAGTTATAACTTCTATTGAAGGCTTTACCACATATATTGCATTCATATGGTTTCTCACCAGTGTGAGTTCTTTCATGTCGTCTAAGGACAGAAGAGTGATTGAACGCTTTCCCACATAGGTGACATTCATATGGTTTTTCTCCAGTGTGAGTTCTCTCATGTCGCTTAAGGACAGAGGAATCAGTGAAGGCTTTCCAACACAGATGACATTCATATGGTTTCTCTCCAGTGTGAGTTCTCTCATGTCGTCTAAGGACAGAAGACTCAGTGAAGGCTTTTCCACATAGATGACATTCATATGGTTTCTCTCCAGTGTGAGTTCTCTCATGTTTTCTAAGGTGAGAACAATGAGTGAAGGCCTTCCCACATAGATGACATTCATATGGTTTCTCTCCATTGTGAGTTCTCTCATGTTGTCTAAGGTATGAAGTTTTACTGAATGTCTTCCCACATAGATGGCATCCATATGGTTTCTCTCCAAAGTGAGTTCTCTCATGTTTTCTAAGGTCAGAACAATGAGTGAAGGCTTTCCCACACAGATGACATTCATTTGGTTTCTCTCTAGTGTGAATCATCTCATGTCGCCTAAGGTTATAACTTTTACTGAAAGCTTTCCCACACAGATGACATCCATATAATTTCTCTCCAGTGTGAATTCTTTCATGTTTTCTAAGGTCAGAACAATGAGTAAATGATTTCCCACACAGATGACATCCATGTGGTTTCACTCCAGTGTGAATCATCTCATGTCGTCTAAGGTTAGAACTTTTACTGAAGGCTTTCCTACATACATGACATTCAAATGTTTTCTCTCCAGTTTGAGTATTATTGTGCTGCCTAAGGGCAGAACTTTGAATAAAGGCATTCGTACGTTGATGACATTCATATGATTTACTTCTAGCATGAATTTGCTTATGTATATTAAAGGATGACAAGTAACTGATGGCTTTTCCAAAATCTTGGCTGATAAAGGGTTTCTTTCCCAATTGAGGTATCACATATTGAGTTAATGTTAAGATTTCAGTAAATTTTTCTCTGAAATCATTGCATTCCAAAGGATCCTCTTGACTGTGAGATCTCTGCTTTTTGAAAGGAAATGAGAGACTGTTACAGGTTTGCCCACATTTATTCATTCCTTCATTCATTCCTCTACATATAAATTCTAGAGTAATCATTCAGTGACAGACTCCAGTTAAAAAAGTGTCCCTGTTATTTACATAAATATGGGATATTACTCTCTTGCAAGCACAGATTTTATCTTTTGTAGTAACCCAACTGCAGAGACATCTGTTTATACAGATGTTAAAGACATTATTATGTTTCAGTGATTAGGAATATAAGCCATGATTATATAATTGTCTGTTTATATAAGACCTCAAGTTATGGTTTTGACTACAGGTTAATGTTTCTTCCCTAAAACCAAACTAACTAAAATTTTCTCCTGTGGGAACCCATGATCCCAACTTTAATTAAATCAGGTAAGTGTGCCAAATTCCCAACTTATTCAATTCCTAGGTCTTCATTTGGAAGAACACGTTTACACCCATGAAGCTTACCACTGCACTGATTACAGATGTGTCCTTCTTGTAGATATGTTGCATGGATATCATTTCTTGTTTTCTCAGATCATCTTCTCTATCTGAAATGACTGGAAAAAAATAAATCTCTATAGTGGTATTAGGAATTAAAATGGTGAAGAGACCTAATGCCCATTTGTGTATGTTTCAAATACTGACACGCAGATGGCAAAGAATGTCAAATTAAGGAATAGTCTGAAGAGAAAAAAACGAAAGAACATCAAATTAAGGAATATTCTAAAGAGAAGAAACACATTATAGGACTGTAACAATTGTCATTCTCAGGACTGAAATATGAGAAAAAATAAAATGAAGATGGTGGGGACTTCCCTGGTGGTCCAGTGGTTAAGAATCTGCCTTCCAACGCAGGGGATGCAGGTTTGATCCCTGGTCAGGGAACTAAGATCTCACATGCCACAGGGCAACTAAGCCTGTATGCTGCAACTACTGAGCCCATGCACTCTAGAGCCCACACCACAACTAGAGAGCCTGGGAGCCACAACTACTGAGCCCACGTGCCACAACTAGAGCCCACATGCCACAATGAAGACCCGGGGCAGCCAATAAATAAACAAACACTTAAGAGGAAGAAAAAAAAAGAAGATGGCAAGTTGAGGAAAAGAGAAGATCCTATTCATAGAACAGGACCATGAAAAGGGACTTTCTGTGAATGTTTATTAACTCCAGTGAGTATATATATTTCACCTTGCCTAAAGCCAAACCCAAAGGCAGAAAGACACATGAATAGAAAATTGATACCTGCAAGGTATGATATCATGTGAAAATTTTTTCTATGATATTGTCTAAATTTTAAAAATATCACTAAACTTAGATATCTTCATGTGATATTTCTTAGGCCTATTCACTCACTGACCAGGCTCCTCCTCCTATTAAAGCACAGCTTCTTGGATCTCACCTGGACTCTGGCCTTGCTGAAAACCTAACCCTTCTCTTGAAAGTTGCTCTCCTTGCTCCAAGTGGGAAATCACATCTGATTTGTAGAGCTGATTGCCTGTTTGTAGGAGAAAGATATGTGGATTTTGAGTTCTGTGCTCATAACAGCGCATCAGTACAGGGCAGACTAATGAGGAAGAATAAAATAACCTCTGAGGGTCAGCACAGAGAAGAGTACGTTGAAAACAACATGTATACTCTTTGACCAGCAAAATGATAGCTCTTGAACTTGTTCCCAAGGACATTAAGAACCTATCACAGCTAATACCCATGCCCAAGTTCAAAGACAGACTGGAATCTGCAATATTTTCATTCTATGGTGTTTTAATATATCCAAAAAGAATCCAAAAAGACAGCCTCCAAAAACAATCCAATAAATACAACTTTCAATAAATACACCACAAAAATCTAAGTTCTATGTGGAAAACAATATATCTGTTATTTTTAACACTGTGATCTGATCAAACCAGTCCTTGCTGTGAAATACATTTTAAAAAATCAATACATTTACTCACCCATACAAAAATAGTTCCCACCACTGTTTGAGCATCAGAGATTGAGTAGCAAGAAAGACACAAAATTATGTCAGGAAGATTACACTGTAGTGGGACTGACAAACTAAATGTAAGTAAGAAGTAAAGAAAACTGTGATAAGGTAGTTGTGAGAGTTATGAAAGGATCGAGACAGAGTTTGGAGTAAGAAATGGGAAAGTTTCTGCATACTTGTTGAATGAATGAATACATACATAATAAAGAGTAAGAGACTCACCAACTGAGACCAGATGACTGATGTTCTCTAGCATCACATCTCTGAATAGTTTCCTCTGGGATGTGTCCAGTAGGGCCCACTCTTCCTGGGTGAAGTCTACAGCTACATCCTTGAAGGTCACTGATTCCTAAAATATTATGGACACTGTTTCAGATAGGGCCATCTCTGCCAGGGGAGGACGGTAGAGGTGTCAAGCACTAAGGAGGTGGAGGTTGAGTGTACAGAAATCTCAAACAGTATTTTGGGTCCAGTCACATCATTCTCAGTGTTGACATGAAATCTGACTTTCGGATATACCTACAGAGACATACACACTCTAGATACATAAAACTTCATTATAAAGAGATAACACATGATGTGTGGTGTAATATACCCTGGAGATTTCCCAATAAATTTGTAATTACGACTTCCAGATCATGATTATAACATTTCCACTTGAAAACTTATATCGAAAACAGTCTTCTCAACCAATTTCAAGTAAATCTTTTAAAGACTTCTCACAAGGGATGAAGTATCCATGATATGCCACTTTTAAAGCACAACTATGGTGGGATTTCCCTGGTGGCACAGTGGTTAAGAATCTGCCTGCCAATGCAGGGGACACGGGTTTGATTCCTGGTCTGGGAAGATCCCACATGCTGCAGAGCAACCAAGCCTGTGCGCCACAACTACTGAGCCTGTGATCTAGAGCCTGCATGCCACAACTCCTGAAGCCCGCATGCCTAGAACCCATGCTCTACAACAAAAGTAGCCAGTGCAACGAGAAGCCCGTGCACTGCAATGAAGAGTAGCCTCCGCTCGCCACAACTAGAGAAAGCCCATGTGCAGCAACGAAGATCCAACACAGCCAAAAATATATTTTTAAAAAAAGCATGGCTATGGTTAGATTATTCCCCTTTACGGTCTCAGTTTCTTCATCAGTGAAATGGTTTAATAATCTGTTATGAGTTCTGAAAGATCTAATGAGCTAATGTGTAAAGTACTAACTATCTAGCAAATATTTCTTAAATATAACTTTTAGGTTTATTATTCATGAAATGGCAGAGAATACTGAAAGCAACATCCAGGATTCTGCACAACTGACTAGAATTCATATAGGTCTTGGGATCAGCAGGTGTAGGCTTTTATCTCTACAAAACTGAGGTGTTCATTATAAAGGATACATGATTCAGCAGCTCAAGCCAGAGGCTCTAAGACTCCCCCCAGCACCTGTAACACTGGATTGACTGACCTCACCTGTGGAAATATCTGCCTCTATTGGTTTGTAATGTTTTCCTCCTCACTCATCTTCATCACCAGTATTCACTTCAATCCTAAGCTCATTACAGTTAATAAAGTGGTTAATGACTAATTTTTTTTTTTTTTTTTTGCCAACTAGGCCAAGGTCTAGATGAGAAAAAGAAAACCTCTCTCATCTCTTCCATGAATACACAGCATTAATAGAGACTGGAATATCTTAGTGTGATGTTGGGAAGGAGTTACCACTTGATGAGTCCTTGATCCAACTTGACCATTCCAGAATTCTGGGGAAACTTAACTGAAGCTCAGATCCTTGAAAAATCTCTCGAGTGTGCTTGGAACATGTGTGCTTGTAGGAGAAATATGTCTGTATACTGAAAATAGAGATGCAATTTCAGTAGAAAGAGTAATTTCCTACTTACCTGTGATTCCATTGTAACTAGCTCAGCTGCCAGCTGACTTCTGGGTTTTCACTTACACACAGTCCAAGCAACAGGAGGCAAAGCTGAGGAAGAAGAAAAAAGTTATTAGACTCTAGCTGTTCACAACCTCCATATTCACTTATCATGAAGCCCCAACGCTTCACCTGGAAGTAGTCCCCTGGACAACCAAAAGAAACATGCAGTGTGCTCTAAGAGAAATAGAGCTAGAGCTCTCCTCTACCAGGATCAAATGCAAGAAGGCTATGACTATTGTTGCTAGTAAAGAAGATATAAATACCTTCAATTTAGAGAGCAGAATGTGAAAAACCATTGAGTTTTGTATGCTAATTAACCCCTGGTGTTCAGAACTGTCCATTCCCCTCCGAATTCCGAACCATAGGGATCCCTGATTCATGTCACATGTGTCCTCACCTCTAGTAACCACTGTGGAACTTCTCAGGTTGAATCATTCTTACTCTGTGCACTAGCAGTTTCTCCAGCTCTGTTCCAGCCCTCTGGTGCCTCAATCCATCCCTACTTTTCCCTTCTTGCCTTTACAATCAAACTAAAAGATGAAGGTGCAGTTGCCAAATCCTCATATCCCAGTCACCACTTAACTTATCATACCGATAATATCTGCATAAGTAAATCCAACGTACATACCTCAGGCTTTTACCTAGAGCTTAACAAAAAGTATATAACATGACCTCTTTTTGGGAACATACTTTTTCCTAGGTTTCTCTAACATCTCAGTCTACAGTCTTCAAAGGAATCTTGTCATTCTAACTCCTTATCACTTGCCAAGAACTTCTCAAACAATATTGTTGGAAGATCTCAAGACTCCATCCTACTCCTTCATCCTTCTCTACTTATGTACACTGCCTAGGTATGACCACATATTTATTCAATTGCTTCAATTTCTTCCATTACTTTTTCTAAATTGAAAGTGACAAAACTCATATCTGAATTCCATTTCTGAGTTGCTTCTTCTTTTTTTTTTTTTGAAACTAACATACACTAGAAAGGAAATAGATCTCAGGACATTATCTCCCACTTTCCCCAAATATTACTCTTTATCTAGTCTCTAAACTTTTCAATGTCTTCAGCAGACATCCAAGTGTTGACATTTTATATGCTCTCTCAGAACATCACAAATACAATTTAGCGTTGCTATTACTTCTGCACTGTTCACTATTATCCTTCATTTCTACTCAAATCCACAAGCATAATTTCCTACCCCATACTTATTTCCTTCAATCTGTTTGAATGTCAATTCCTCAGAGATTCTGTCACTGAATTCCTACCAAAATGAACACTTCTCTTCACAAAAAATCATTTACAAAATAAAGGAGGGCTATCCCTCCTGGTGAAAATGATCTCCAGTACTCACCACCCAAACAGATGGAAAATCCAGTGAAACCAAATATTTATCGAGGATGCTGACACAACATTCCAGAGTTCGGAGCTTCTTTCTCTTTCTAGAAAATGCATTATTTTGATGGTGAACTCTGTTTTAATGCAGTTGGCAACCTCATCAGTGTTGTAATCCAAAGGGAAAATCTGATTAACTTGGGTCCCAATCAAGATAAATGTATCAAGAAATGCCTCTTTAGGTAAACCCTGTAGATGAAATTAAGGACAACAAATTATATCCTTTAATTTTGCTTCTTCTAAGAGTCTCAAAAGCAAACTTCATGCCTTTTCTCAGAGACTTCAGAGTTTTATGGATTTTGGTTGTTCTGGGCAGTACTGAGAATTTGCAGCCAAGAGACCCCTTCCTGCTCTTTATTTTTATTTGTAGGAGGATTTGTAATCTACCAACACTTTCTCAGGCTGTGGACATAAGTGTGACTCTACAGAAGTGTAAGTGTTTGTGCTGAATAAATATCTACAGAAGGAAAATATCTTTTGTTTTTGCTACCAAGTGAGAAAAAGCTCATCCAGTGTTAGGTCTCTTCAAGTCAGATCTAGCTCATGTCCTAAAAACTGCAAAACCCTACAATCCTCAAAATATTAAGGATTTCCAGAATAAATGATCAGTTTCAGGACTGATTTAATTGTAGACAGAATTTAATTTCTTTTTATTGTGGTAAAATACACATAACATTTACCATCTTAGTCATTTTTAAGTGTATAGTTCAGTGGTGTTAAATACATTCATAATATTGTGCAACCATCACTGCCATCCATCTCCAACACTCTTCATCTTGTAAAACTGAAACTCCGTACCCATTAAACAACTACTCCCTATTCCCCCTTCCTCCCAATGCCTAGAAACCACCATTCTACTTTCTGTCTCTAAATAGGATTTGTTTTTGGGGGTGGGGCTGTGCTGTGGGGCTTGCGGGATCTCAGTTCCCCAACCAGGGATTGAACCTGGGCCATGGCAGTGAGAGCCTGCATCCAAACCACTAGACCACCAGGGAATTCCCATCTAAGTAGCATATTTTTAAAAACTGATATTAAAAAGGAAGTTAAACATTTAAAAATCTTAAGACATTACTTTATAGAAGGATATTATTTCTGAAGGAAAATCAAGCAATATATTTTCATTTTAGGTATAGGCATAAGAAATACTTGATCCCATAAGAAATTCTTTGTAATTTTCTTTTTAAAAATTATACTTTACAGTAAAAAAAGGATTTAGTATGTATTACTTTTAATCAATTATTTGATTTTCATGTATTTCTGAGATGGTCTATGTCTTTTCAGCCCATTTACTGCAACATATTTGAGGCAAGTGATGATCTCCTTTTGCCATAAATGAATATGTTTCATGTCAATTCAGAGCCAAGACTGTAGCAGGGAGTGAAATCATACTGATGAATAAAGCAGAGAGATCATTTGTCCTTATGGAGTTAAAATACTAGCTTAGAAGAGATTAAAGAAATAAAAAAAAAAAAAAAAGAAATAATGACAAGGATACTCTGTGAACATATACTAAAGTGTTTCATTTGTGGAGGTGGGGAAGCTGTCTAGAAATGCACACATTATTTATGACACCTTAAAAATTCAGCTGGGCAAAAAGTCCGAGGCAGTTTTCCAGAGATGGAAATAGGTTCAGAAGTTTGTTTTTTCTTTCTGATTTAGGAACAAGTATAAAATCATGGACACATCACAGAATGTGCTGTACCCCAGGAAATGAGAACACATTGGAAGGCAGTTGAGTGACAGGAAGACCTGGAGAGGGTGTCAGGCAAGTAGATTTCAGGGCCCAAAGGCCACTGTAATTGGAGTGGTCCTTCTCCTAAAGCTAATGGGAATTCACTGGAGAACTGAAAGCAAGAAAGTGACAGGAAGACTTGTGTTTGTAAATGAGCCATTTGTTGAAGAATGGAGTTAAGTAATTCAGAAAGGTTTAATGAGTTTTAAGAATTAGATGATGGTTGTCTGGCACAGGGTGTGGGTAGTGAAATTATGGTGCGGGAGGTGGAAGGATATGACAGAAAAAGAAAAGGAAACATAAATAAAACAATTTTTTGTTTTCTCAGATACTGTTGGGCACCGATTACAAGTCAGACTTAGTGCTATGGGCTGGGCATACAGTAAAGCAAAACAATGACATGATTATTTTCTCCCCTTAATGCATTTACAATTTAATAAACATAAATATTAAGTTACAATATGGTGTTACTATATAAACCTAAAGACAGGTTAGCAGAGGACTAAACTTATTTGGTTGGGCACAGGATAAAGATGGCCTGTCTGAGGTCTGTCTAATTTATTCAAAAATTATCAGAAGGAAATAGAAGTAGGAAGTATCCTAGAAATCAGTGCACTGGGTGCTTGAATCAGGACCAAGAAAAGAGGAAAGGAGAGGAAATTCAAAGATAGCATCAAAGAGCTGAAACTGTATTGATTCTCAGAAGATATGATTTCAAACAAAAAAAATTGGGGGAATCCATTTTAACTATCATACCTAATATTTTTTAAAGAGAACAAATCCAATCTTAATATACTGAAATAAATATTTCCTGTTTAGTAACAATAATTTTAAAACTAAGTAAACACAAAAGCCAGTCTCTATGTACAACAGCAAAATATTATGACTCTCACTTGAAATAAATTTGCAAACCCATGTAAAGAAATTTTAAAATTTTTTGAGGACATAAATACGACATGAATAAAGCCACCAAACCAAATTCTCAGACTACAGGACATGGTGACAAAAAAAGTCTCAGTGACTGCAGAAATTTGGTGCAACTCAAATTTAAAAGTCATATGCAGAATCTAAGAGAATGTATATATGTATATGTATAACTGAACCACTTTGCTGTACATCTGAAACACAACATTGTAAATCAAGTATACCCCACCCCCAAAGTCATATGTGATTATTTCACATAAAAAATGAGAATTATCCTAAAAGTCAATTTTGTCTCAATTTTGATCTGGGATGAGGATATAGCCAAAATAATTGTGAAAAGGGAAAAAAAATAGAGACAGGTCAAATTACATCTGAACCTATATTATGTGAAACTTTAATTCAAATTAAATAGTTGAAACAAGCAGTATATTATGACTAAATGAACATAATATTTTATACTATGAAATAGGTGACACCTTACAAAGGAAAGAAAGCAAAGGCCATGAAGGAAGGATTTTGGTTTCACTTCACCAATGTATCAGACCAAAGTGCGCACATACGTGTGTCTGTATAATTAAACTATAAACTATAAGCAGAAAAATAAGTAGAAAAATTCATTTTACACATACATGTCTATAAAGAGCAACTATCAGTCTCTTAAGTAATTAGTAAAATGGAAATTAAAAACAGAGTTGTCATTTTATCCAAATCTACAACCATATATATATATATAAATACATATATATAAAATGAGGGGCTTCCCTGGTGGCGCAGTGGTTGAGAATCCACCTGCCAATGCAGGGGACACAGGTTTGAGCCCTGGTCTGGGAAGATCCCACATGCTTCAGAGCAACTAAGCCCGTGCGCCACAACTACTGAGCCTGCGTCTAGAGCCCACGAGCCACAACTACCGAGCCTGCCTGCCACAACTACTGAAGCCCGTGCTCCTAGAGCCTGTGCTCCACAACAAGAGAAGCCACTGCAATGAGAAGCCCGCGCAATGCAACGAAGAGTAGCCCCCGCTTGCCGCAACTAGAGAAAGCCCGCGCACAGCAATGAAGACCCAACGCGGCCAAAAATAAATTAATTAATTAATTTAAAATGAATCCTGGTAAAAGTATGGGGGAAACCTCAGGAGTTGATGATGGATGAGGATTTCTTTACAGTTGTGTATTATATGTGTATGGGGAATCGTGGCAGAATCTATTACAAAATGAAACGTGTCATCTCTTGGCCCAGCAATGAAACCCCAACATACCCAAAGAAGAGGAACCCTCAAATATCTGTAGAAAAGTTAATTCTTTACAAATCCATGAACACCAAGGTCTCCCTGGGACGGATGTGGTGTGAACAGTGTTAAAATCCTCTTACTGTTAGACATTTGGGTTGATTCTATTTTTAAACAATTATGGAATAAAATATACTACATGATGTGGATGAAATGCCACCTTAATTTGTCATGACTAAGTTTCTAATCTCTCCTTTTTATTGCAAATCATTAATATTTTGAGGCCAAATACACAGATTCACTTTGTTAAGCTTCAAGTATTATAAAATCAGGTAGAACAGATTTCCCCTTCTTCATGATTTTTTAGGTATTCCTTACATTAATTCAGTACTAATGTGTGCAGTTTCTTTAATCTTGGTCTATGGTACATCCAGATCTGGTCACTATGCAATCCCTACTGGCAAATCTTACTGACACTATGGTGCCCAGTCCTTGTCTCTAATCAATGTCTGGGCATGCAGCATTTCTCATGATCCCCCAAATGGAGCCACTTCACAAGTTCCATGTCACTGGTTGACAGAATTGGTCTGGAGATAGGAGAGGCCATCAGTGAGTGAGGAAATGTGTTAGGCAGGATATCTGACAGTCAGATTTTAGCACGTCCTAAAAACAGCATTTCAGGAAGGAGAGGACAGACAATCAACAGATAATTTGACCTTTTCCAGATAAAGATTTATTCCTGATTCCTCATCTTCTTCCTCCTCTGAGTGTCTCTCTCAGGCAAGAAGTCACTCCTGAGTATTGAGAATGTGCCATTCAGGTCTTCAAATAACTTATCCCCTTCCTGGCCACAACCACATATGTAGGGAGAAATTCAACATTTGGAAAAAATAGTCCTCTGCTGTCTTATCAGGGAGCAGGGACGATAAGCTCCTACATGGAGACCAACAGCTAAGTTTCTCTGCCCTTTACTCTATACACCCTTCTATCCTGTAAAGCCCACACATAACATGGCAGATATGGGAATGTGAGTTGGTGTGACCCTCCCTTTCAAGTCACCATCCTCACAGTGTCTTCTAGTACCTGCTGAGCACAGGATCCTCAAGTAAGGATGGGCAGAGGTCTCCTTTTCTCCTATTCCTGAGCTTCCCAGGCTCTCTTCCATTCCTTAACATCCAAACTGCATTGCCCTTTCTCCTCCAAGCTCCCTTCCCAGAGCCAAGTGTCATCTCCTCATTGGATAAATAACTTTGCTCTGTGCTTAGTTTAAAAAATCTTGGTGTTTCCCTACCAGCTGCCTTTGTACTATGTGTGTGTGTTTGGGGGCAGGAAGAGATGTGAACAGGAGAGAGTAACCATTACTGGCCTCACAGGCATGGGGTGGTCTGGACTGGATAGTGGCAAGGCTTACCATTCTCACCCCTGCCCCTAAAGATTCCAGATCATATTTAATTCTCCCGAGCAAGGGCAAGTTCTCTGTCATGTTTTTAATCATACTGATTAAAATCATTTAATTTCTCTTTTCCATAATAAATATAAAAATATACATTTCCATGAATATATCAAAAAATATAACATTAAGAACACTTAATTATCGGCATGGAAAACACAAAAGTTCAGCTGTGGAAATAGCTCTGAATAATGTATTCATCATGAACAAATGAGGTCTGCGAGAACAAATTTCTAAAACCATCCAGCCCATCGTTCGATATTTGCAAAACAAACAAACAAAGGGAATTTGAAAAGGGCGTATACTTAGTTGGAAACTAGCTCACAGACCAATAAATTAAAAAGTCACATACAGGGCTTCCCTGGTGGCGCAGTGGTTGAGAGTCCACCTGCCGATGCAGGGGACACGGGTTCGTGCCCCGGTCCGGGAGGATCCCACATGCCGCGGAACGGCTGGGCCCCACGCGACGGGAGAGGCCACAACAGTGAGAGGCCCGCGTACCGCAAAAAAAAAAAAAAAAAAAAAGTCACATACAGAAGAAAGGATGCTGTTGAATACTGGACTACCTGTTTAAACTACCTGGTTTTGACTTTTAAGACAAAAATCATCAATATCCCTACAAACTGCACTGAAAAATAGTGTAAAACTTCTTTACTAAACACTAAAGAATACTTTTAGTATACAATAAAGACAGGAAAAGCACTGAGGCCTCATGATCTGAATCTGACATAACACATTTAAAAAGAAATTTCAAAATTAAAAAAAAATATCTAATGATTTGTAATCTATGCTTCTATTTTCCCCAACCGCTGTCGGTGAAATTCCCCTCATCTACTCTGTCCTTGGCCATCTCCCTCTTGATCTCCTTTTTGTCTATTTTCATGTACCATACGGCTTCTTGCCCAGGTCACTTTCTTTTTCACCTGTATTTTGTCTTTCCAATTCCACTGCACCGACCTACCTCCTTCCTCTATTTTACTTTTCAAGTCCTCACTCTCCTTTACTCCATCGATCTCCTTGTTCTGTCTCATCCTCCCCCGCCCACTCGACATCCACAGGGGTGGAACAAAGATGCTCTGCCCAGAACAGCACACTTTATCGTGAGACATCAGGAATGTGGACACACGTTGGCCGGTATCGCCAGCGATTAGGATTTGGGACAGAAGGACACGGGGTGTCACTGGACAGGACTGATCCCCTGCCCCCAGCCCAGGGCTCTAGGGCCTTTCTGAGCCGGTGACCGCGAAGGGCAGCGAGCGGCAGGGCCCGGCCGCAGGAGGCCCAGGATGGGCAGTTGGTCTCAGGAGGACACTTGGGTCTGTGGAGTCCCACGGCCGCGGGAGGGCGCGGCGTCCCGGGCTACCCTGAGGGGCCGAGAGGGGCGATGCGGGTCGCGAGGGCGAGAGTGCACGTCGCGAGTGGGGACCTGACACGGAGCGGGTCGGGCCGGGAGACGGTGAAGAGACCAAAGGCAGAAAGGCCTGACGGGGACGGCCTCGGAGCGCTTTTGACCGGAAACGGACGTGGACTCGGACCCAGCAGCCGAGCTCCCGGCATCCCGAGTCTCAGGGCGACGCGGGCCGGAGGAGCAAGAACGGGGACCCTCGGAACCTGCGTGTGAAGGACGCGGTCGAGATGGGGCTGTGGAGCGCAGCTCCGATTCTCAGAGCCGAGGGGCTCACTCACCCAAGGGAACCTTCGCTCCCGAAATCCGCTTCCGCGTCGGCAGGAAATTACGCAAGCTGGGCGGGGCCTTAGGGGGAGGCGGGGTCAGAGTGGGACGGAGCCTCGGAAGGCCTCAGCCAGTGTGGCGTGCCCAGCGTGGGGCGTCTCCTGAGCCGGTGGTGGGGACGGAGCCTCGTGTGGCGTCTCCTGAGGGGGTGGGAGGGGTGGAGGTGGTGGAGTTCGTGGGTGTGGATGGAGTGGCATGGGCGTGGTGGAGCGGCGTGGGCGTGGCCTGCGCGTGGGGCGGAGCAGTGTGGGGCGCGTCCTGAGCGGGGGCGGGGCGGACCTGCGTGGGCGCGTCCTGAGCCGTTGGGGGTCGGAGCAGCGTGGGGCGGTGCTGAGCGGGGAGGCGGGGCGGAGCGGCGTGGGCGAGGCCTGAGCCTTCCCGCCCCGCCCCCGGCCGTTTCCGGGTCGGCCCCTATCCCAGCCTGACACAGCTCTGGTCTCAGCGTTTGGGTGCGTTTGATTCGGCTGGTGTCCGGGGAGCCGGGCTGCTTCCTCGGGGCTTCAAGTTAAATGTTTTGGACAACTGCAGGTACGAGCTTAGAGCTGTGAGGCCTTTCGTAGTGAATGCTGGGATGTTTCCCTGTTAACATGTTGAAAACGATTTAGGTCGAAATCCCCTTTCGCGCCTGGAGACTCGTGTCCTGCGAGTGCTCTGGGCGCGACTCGGCCTCGGGAGGGGTCCTCGCTGGGTCCAAGTGGGCCGTGGTGGGATCCCGAACAGCGTATGTGGTTCCTGCTCTTGGAATGGGTTATTTAGTTTAGCAAGGGCTGGAATTGTCTATGCTGGCGATGGAAACCAGAGCGAACATTATTTCCATTTCTGCTCCCGGTTCACCAGAGACGTAGCCCTGGGCTCAGTATCGGGGACTTCATGGGGCCAAGCGTTGGATGGCATCCCATAATTTGTTGTTAATTTCTAAATATTTTCCCATTTTCCTTATCTATATTCCCACAGCTATCCGAAAGAATGTTAGTGTTAAAGAAAAAACTTGTGATACTTGTAAAAGCTGATGAAATAAATTTATATTTTAAGGCGGGACAAGAAAAAAATTAAACATAAAATTTTCTGTGTTTGGACCTCCTCCCTCCATAACGTGCTGTGTGCATCTGCATTACACGTTAACCAGAGGTCCTCAAATATGGGGGTGCCTGCTCAACCATAAAGATCAATTTTTTTTCTTTCTTCTTAAGCTAGCAATGTAACTTCTTAAAAGAATAATGTTCTTTCCCAGCTCTGTAGCGGGTAATTATGACTTGCAGCTCGCTTTGTATGGGCTTACCTGGACTATGTATCCTTGGTGAACTTTCTGTAAAATATCAGTATGTCATTTTGATGTATGATCCTTTGTCTCAAAAATGTATTTGACTATGTCCTAGAGTTCTAACAGGCAGAGCTTTCTGAGAATCTGCTTCTCGACTTATAATCCTCAGTTTGGTTCAAATAAAAATTCCCTTTTTTCTTCTTAATTCAATTAACTATCAAGTTTTCTTCTTAACTTGACAGTTAATTGAATGTTCCTCGACAAAGCATCGTAAGGAAGATTTTATTCTGGGGGTGGGCTATCTCCACAATTGGTATAGGAACCACTGCAGTGGGATTTTGTATTGGGTGAGAGAGATTGGGCTGAACTCCAAATACAGGATGAAGTGGGAATTTATAGCCAACGAGCAAGGTGGGGGGGGGTCAGTGGATAGAAAATTACTAAGAGGAAACATCATGGGTAAGGGGAATTCTGGCTAAACTGATGAGCAGGTTTCTTTCAGAAGACACTCCGTGGTGATCAGACATCACCTGTGGAATAGTAGAGAATGAGGAACCTGAGCAGATTTCAAGGGTGGTGGATTCTCATTGAATTGACTTAGCAGCATTCTTGCTAAAACTGGATTTTACAAGGAAGTGCATAGATGGGCATAAGAGAAGCTTTAGGAGCCTAAAGTTTGGTCAAGCAAAGAATGTTTGTCTTCAACCCAATCAAAAAATGACAGAAGTCCTAAATAGATATTTCTCCAAAGGACATACAGATGGCCAAGAGGCACATGAAAAGCTGCTCAACATCACTAATCATTAGAGAAATGCAAATCAAAACTACAATGAGGTATCACCTCACAGCAGTTAGATGGGCATCATCAGAAAATCTACAAACAACAAATGCTGGAGAGGGTGTGGAGAAAAGGGAACCTTCTTGCACTGTTGGTGGGAACGTAAATTGATACAGCCACTATGGAGAACAGCATGGATGTTCCTTAAAAAACTAAAAATAGAATTATCATATGACTGCAATCCCACTACTGGGCATATATCCAGAGAAAACAATAATTCAAAAAGACACATGCACCCCAATGTTCATTGCAGCACTATTTACAATAGCCAGGACATGGAAGCAACCTAAATGCCCATCAACAGACAAATGGATAAAGAAGATGTGGTACATATATACAATGGAATATTAGCCATAAAAAGGAATGAAACTGGGTCATTTGTAGAGATGTGGATGGACCTAGAGACTGTCATACAGAGTGAAGTAAGTCAGAAAGAGAAAAACAAATATCGTATATTAACACATACATGTGGAATCTAGAAAAGTGGTACAGAACTGGTTTGCAAAGCAGAAATAGACACACAGATGTAGAGAACAAACGTATGGACACCAAGGGGGGAAAGCAGGGTGGCGGTGGTGGGATGAATTGGGAGATTGGCATTGACATATACACACTAATACATATAAGATAGATAAATAGTAGAAAAAGAATGTTTTAAGTTAATATCTATCTATTTATTTATTTTGGAAAATTTGAAGTTCATGCTGGCTAGAATTTGGCAAGATCAGATCTCAACTATTCATGCTACATAGATTTTTCCAAAAGAAGACACACTTCTGTTTTTCCCAGAACTGTGAAAGGAAAATCAAAATGGAGTCAGTATTGCTGAGAGAGTTCTTTAAAATGGAGCCGGGAGACCCTTAAGGAAGTGTGACCTAATGCATCTCTCAGCCTGGATGGAATCCGACCTTGACCTGATGAAGTCATCCAGAACATCTGCCAGAAACTCATGACAGCCTATCTACGCATTGCACCCCTACCCTAAAACAACTTGTGATTCCCAAGGACAAATATTTTCTGACTTGCATCAGCATTAATTACAATTCTCACCAGGAAAGTTTTAACAACCTTGTGGCTTTTTGTCTTTAAAAGCCCCTGACTCTTGCCGTTCTCCTGAACACTCCTCTGGGGTTACCAAGTCTGTGTCTCCTGAATTGCAATTCTTAAGACCCCCCCAAAATAAATTCTTTTGTTGTTTGCAGCCTCCTGCATTATTTTTTGCTTCCTAGAACAAATACCATCTTCTCCAAGTTTAACATTTATTTCATATTAACATGTGAACCAAAATCAATTTAAATTTTGGAAGATACCTTTTTCTTAGGCAGTAGAACTGGAACTACCCTGGGTTTCATATAGAGGAGGGGGAGCAGCTCTGCTTACTGCTCTTCCAGGTCTCTAGGGCTGAGTTCATGTCCCCCGAGCTCAGCTTACCCCTCTAATTGCGTTGAAGAGCTCTTTCTGTAAATGCCTCCGTACCTAAAACTAGAGCTCAAGAATTCCCAGGTTTAAGCAGTCATGAGCAGAGTTTCTCTCTTTTTCTCAGCATTCCCTCTTCTGCTGCCCCGGGTACTCTTTTCCCATAATGTGCACAGATGCATGTCCCCAAACCTAGGAGGTGGAATCTCAGGCTATATAATATGGGAAAGGGGAGATACAGGGAGCTTGGAGGACTAGTAGTTAATCCATGGACCCTAAGTGAGACACCTCTACGCATCCCCTGATCACTTTTCTGAGTGTCACTTAGTTTGACAGAGGCCTTGGGACAGTTCTGTGGATCCCAGGTAGCCTCATGCCCTTAAGTCTCTTAGGGTATTTCCCATAGAGGTTGGTGCTTACTTCACGTTGCAAGCCATACATTGAATTTAGAAAAAAAAATTTTTTTCTTTTCTTCAGAAGGAGACTGCCTAAGTAAGCAGATTCCTATAGAATGAGATAAAGTCCAGGAGGGCAAAGTTGGGAATGAAAAGGAGGTTCCAGTAAAAAGGCCATGTGTGGACGAGACAGTAAAGCAGACCAGCATGTGTCCCATAAAGGAAATGCCAGTGCTTCTGTTCAAGGGAAATATGAGTAACCCTGAAATGACCCCTCTGGCCATACCTGATGAGATTCGAGCCATGTTAAAAACTGGTCCTTATCTTGTCAGCCATGCTTTCACAAGTTTCACTCATAAGGATCCCTGGTGCACCTGTCAAACATGCAGAGTCCTAGTGTCCATCACTGACTAGAGAGGAAGGGCCACTGATTAATGCTCATTTCCACATTCTGCAGGGGTTTAATAACCTTTGAGAACTGTGGCTGGTGTTTCTCAAGCCTCACAAATGCACGTGTGGTGTGCATGCAGTTTTTCCCACCCCAACGACTGATACTCTGACACCAACTGGATGTCCTACCTTCTTCATTGGGCTGGAGAAAAATCTCCGGGTTTTGACAAACGCATAGTGGTGTGTATCAGTAAAGAATTGCATGGAATACTTCTACCCCAACCCCACCCCGTGAACTGTTTACCATCCGTGTAGTTTTGCCTTTTCCGGAATGTTGTGTAAATTGGTCACACTGTGTAGCCTCTTCAGAGTGGATTCTTTCACTTGGCAATGCATACATAAAATTCATCCATGTCTTTGCATGGGTTGATGGTCCAGTCCTTGCTATGGCTGCACAGTACTCAAGTGCATGGGTAAGGATGAAAAATAATTTTCCCTATACCTTTCTAGGTTCTTGGCTTAGGCCCTCCTGTAATAAGTGAGAAAAAAACAGAAGTTCAATAGCGTGTATACTTCTTGTATACTTGGGAGATACCCAGGAAAACTGAGTCACTCTCTGAAATGGCCCAAGCCATCACCTTAAGTGCCATCTTCAGCTAAAAACAGAAGAAAGATGTTGGGGGAAGGGGGTACCCAGTTAAGGAAGGTTATTAGGCAAAGCACAAGGTGAGGCCCCAGAGTGGGGTCTGAACCCACCACCCACCCAGGGTGACTGCCCACACCCAGCAGGGTCCACATGTCCCCTCTGAGGGGACCAGCTCACAGAGCCTCCTCTTAGGAGGATTCACTTTGCAAAACCTTCCCTTCAGCAGATTCACGTTACAAAACCTTTTAACAGGATTCGTCTCACAATCCTTTTTTTTTGGCGGGGCAGTCACGCGGGAGGCTTGTCACCCTGAAGTGGGTTCAGTCTCACGTCACCAGGCCAGCTTTCCTGGGTCACACTCACCACCTGCTTGTCCACTCCCAGCTTAGGCCCAGAAACGTCCCCTCGGTCCCCACCCCATGGCTCCACCTGGGCACCCACTCCTATCCTGCCTGGTCCTTCCCTTCTGTGTCCCCTGCAGGGTCACCAGGAGCTTCCACCTGCCCCAGGCAGGCTGTCTGTTCTGTCCTGGGGAGGCCTCTGTGGTGTCAGGTGGAAGAAACGAGAGGTACCCGTGGGGCTTCCCTCATGCACCACAGTGGCCAGCACCCGCCTACTGACCTCATCACTCTGGATGGGCCCAGGCAGGGGCTCAGGGGGCCCGCAGTAGCTCTTTGTTCTCATCTCACCCCAGCATCACCCACGGGGGAGTTGCTAAGCAGCTGTGCTGCCTGCAAAGAGAGGACGCTCATTCGCATGCCCCTCCCAGCCCATGGGGCTCTCGTGGGCAGGCCCTTCCTAGAATATGGAGCTCACCTGGGCAGGCACCCTGGCAGGGCTCAGCGCACAGGAACCGTGCCCATAGCCCTTGTTGCAGAGCACCCCCAGCCTGAGCACCTCAGAGCAGGATCTGAACTAGCAGACAGCAGCTCCTGGACAGGTCTGTGACCCTGGGCTTCACTCTGTGCAGCCTCCCTCCACCGGGTCTTCCAGAGGCTTCCACTGCAGCCGGGGCACCAGGCCTCTGTCTCCACCCACCACCCCTCCTCTCCCTGACTTCCAGATTCCTCTTGTGTGGACAGGGTCTTCTTGAAGTTGTTTCCTACTCATGGGCCAGTTAAAATGATTAGAAAACAAGCCAGAGCTGCAGCCCCTTGTGTATCCTGTCTCTCAGGACCCTACACCTGTTCCTTGGGCCTGGCCGGTACAGCAAGGCCCATTTTCTGCAACTATGAGCCCCTGATGGGCGAGGATTGGCTGGCCTGGGCAGCCTGACCCGGCCGGCCAGCCAGCCCTTCCCAGGTGTGCCTGGGTTGAGGTCAATATAACTCCCCTCCCCGCCCCTCCAGGTAGCAAGATTCCCTGCAGCTGTGCCTGACGCCATACTTTCTGCTCCATCAGCAGCCGCGGGGCTGGGCTGGTGAGAGGGAGTGAGCGGCCACGGCCTTGTGGGTGTCCTGGCCCAAGTGGGGCTCTGCTGGACTGTCTATAGGAGTTGCCAGGCTGCCACCTGCTAAGGAAGAAGGTGTGTCACCGGTACATGCTGTTGAAAGTTCTCCCCAGGCAGAGGTAAGAAAGCAAGAAAAAAAGAAGTAGGAGCCGGGACAGGAGGGGTAACTCAGGTAGGTAAATGGAAAGCTTTCCGAAGAGCCTCTGGGCCAGGACCATCCCACCTGGCCTGCAGGAGCCAATTCAGCAAGCGTGCTGTCCCTGGTGTGGCTCCAAGCCCTTTCCTCCAGCCTGTAAGGTCCTTGCACATATTTAGGTTTGCTTACCTGGGAAGGGTGGATAAAGCTCAGGAGCAGCTGGCCTGGGGTTCAACTAATGTTTACTCAGAGACGCCTCCGCAGGGCCCACGAGCTTTCCAATGAGGACCCGCCTTGTGGGGACTGCTGGCTGCATGTGAGAAAATTCACCACCTCCGACCATCTTCAGAATTGTTCATCAGTGTAGTAAGTGTCCTGATTGGGTTTTCATCTGTGTAACGGGCGGGTTCTTAATTAGCAACATGAATCTTGACATTAAATAGCCTCAATCAGGCTTGAGATACCTTCCCCCACATGTACAGGTGTAAGGACCCGGGGAGGCCGTGGGCAGCCGGCACCCTTAGGGATGGGCTTCCGACGGACCCCTCAACATTCTGGTGTCCAGCCACTGCTTTAGGATTTCTGGGGGCCCAATGCTGACTCTAAGGGTTCTGCATTCCAGCCTCTGTCGGCCCTTAATGAGACCCACACTGCCAGGATCCTACCGAGCAGGGTCTGTGTGACCGTTCTGTGGCTTCTGTAACATGACCACAAGCTGGGTGGTTTAAATCAACGGGAATTCATTCCCCCCCCAGTCCTGGAGACCAGACATCTGAGATCAAGGTGTTGTAGGGCTGAAGTCCCTCCAGAAGCTCCAGGATAGGGTTCTTTCTGCCTTTTCCAGTCTCGGGGTTCCAGGCGTCCCCAGGCTTGCAGCTGCACCCCTCCCATCACTGCCTCTGTCTTCACGTGGCTCTCCTCTGTGTCTGTCTCTCCTCTTTTGTCTCTTATAAGGACTTTGTCAATCGGATTGAGGGCTACCCTAACCCAAGATGACCTCACCTCGAGATCCTTAACTACATCTACAAAGACCGTTTTCCCAGATATGGTCCTGTTCATGTGTTCTTGGGGGCCACCATCTTTTGGGGCCACCATTCAACCCGTTATCTGTGTATAAAATAACCCTCATTTTAGGAGATTACTAAGGTCCCGTATAGACTGGCACAGACAGCAGCCATGTGGGTGGGGGTCTGGGGAGAATGAGAACCCTGGAATCATCTGGAAAGGATCAAGGCCTGGCTTCATCAGAAGGTGAGCTCTTCCACCACAGGGCCCGTGAAAGCAGCCACTCCATCCTGTCCGTGGAAGGGGATCTAGTGCCAAGTGCAGAAGTGGCTACCTTTGCAAAAGCTGGCTCTTCTGGGATTTCATCATCAATAGGTTACAATCATGTAACCAATAACTATGGGCTTGGAGGAGTTGCTTTCTGGCACGTGACGACGGCACTGTCACTTTAGGCTCATCAAGCCTAGAATAGGAATGTTTGAAGGCGAAGAGTTCTGGAGACTGCGAAACTTTGTTGTCAAGGAAACCGAGCAGGTTTGTCAAGATTGTCAGGGAACCTTCCCCTTTAAGCAGAAAGCAGAGCTCCAGGAGCCGAACTCCAGGGATCTTTTAAAGGGGCTGCTCTGAAGCACCATTACCAGAGAGGTGGTCTCAGCTTGGGCTATGGTTTGAGAAAAGTGTGATCAAATTAAGCCTTACTTTCTGTTACAGTTGGGGAGGGCTTTGTAAAGCACTTCGGCTTTTAGGGCAAATGTTTATTACTGGAACAGTGTCCCCCCCCAAAATGGGCTGAAGCTCAAGCTGTCTCTGTCCCCTTCATGTGAAAGTCCAGGGCAGGTGGGTGCCAGAGCCCAGGCTGTGTCCACCTTGTTTCTCCTCCTTGCTTCCGGGTGAGGGGTCCAACCAGCAGGGTGGGGTGACCACGTGGGCACCATGCCCTCCATCCTAGGATGCAGGCTGGCCAAGGCCCTCACCACCTCCACCCCTTCCCCTTGGTAACATGAGACACAGTGCCGCAGACATTTTGGTGGTCCCAGCTGCAAGGAGTGGGCTCGCTGGGAGGTGCAGGGTAGCCGTGAGCAAGAAAAATGAAAACAGGTTCTGCTGTGGCAGAGCTGCCGGGACACTAGCCCACAGTCCCCGCGGGCTAATGAAATGTGATTACACATGAGCATAAGCTCTTCGATACTTTGTGGTTCTGGAAATCCTATAGGAGGTGGTTCACAGCAGGTGAAGCTAATGCTCTCGGTGGAGGTGGTGAAGCCAGAGGTCTGCAGTTCAGACTGAAGGTGCCGATGTGGGCGTACATACAGGATGAAACCATCTTGTGTGAGTATAGTTCAGGCACGTTTAATGTGAATGTAGTCATGTTATGCCTAAGGTCTTGTATCTTGTGCCTCTCCTCAGGGACCCCCCCCTCCTCAGTGCCTGGGGCTCCTGTAACTCACGTACAGGGGGAATGGAGAGCGGGCTCTGTCCAGTCTGAGCCCTGAGTTACCCTGTGTGTGTCTTCTCGGGGCTGCCATAACAAATACCACAGACAGGGCAGCTAAAACAACAGACATCTCCCAGTCCTGGATGCTGTCTGAGATCAAGGCGTTTCTCCTGAGGCCTCTCTCCTTGGTGCTTAGACAGCCGTCTTCTCCCCAGGTCCTCACATGGTCTCCCCCCGTGCCTATCTGTGTCCTAATCTCTTCTTGTAGGACATCAGTCCTATTGGACTAGGATCCACCATAGTGACTGCATTTTACCTTGATCACTTCTTTAAAAACTCCATCTCCAAATACAGCCACATCCTGGGGTCCTGGGGGTTAGGGATTCAGCATGTGAATTTTGGGGGACACGACTGAGCCCACACCATCCTGCTTAGGAACTAACATGTGCCTCAGTCCCTCCTTTCCTCAAGTCCCACGGGGGTGATGTGATGGCCGAGGGAGAGACCACTCCTGCAGAGTTTGTGTCCCAGCTGGGGAAGCCTTCTCCGCTCCCTTTGATCAGGCAGTGGCAGTGCTAGCCCCCTCCTGAGGTGAGCAGTTCGGGGTCTGTCCTGGGAAGGCCCCAGAGCGTCCTGCTCGGTTACACCAGGTGTCTGGGCTCAGCAACCAGGGGAGGTGGGGAGCTGCAGGATCACAGTCCTCTGAGGGGCCTGTTAGCCCCCCAGGTCTCCTGGCCTGCTAAGGTGCTCGGTGTCAGGGAACCTGGGAACCGGCTGTCTAGTGGGGATGCCGGGGACTCTCAGGGCCGTGGGGGATGCCTCCCCCACCAGACAGTCCAGCAAATGAGGGAAAACCTTTGGGGGATCACAGAAGGGAGAGAGTCAAGGTCTTGTCTGTGCTTCAGAAAGACCACATTGGGGTGGGATGTGAGATGCACCGTGGGGTGGGGAGCTTTGTCAGGGCCTGATGGAGAAATCGGGCACAAGGTCGGGCTTGGGCCAGGGCTGTGGGTATAGAGGGGAATTCGTGTGGGGACTGGCCACAGACTCTGGAGGAGGAGCTGACAGTCACTGGGGCACAAGGAAGGGGGAGACTGGGAAACCCCAGTGTTATTGAACCAAACTTGGGTCCGCTTGCCCGAGTGCAGTAAAGCCAACCTACTGACACCGGTTGTGGTGAAGGAAAGCTCAGCGTTTGTTGTCAAAGTGCCAATACAAGGAGGACAGGAGGCTTGTGCTCTAAAACCCCGAACTCCCTGAAGGGTTTCAGCAAAGCATTTTAAAGGCCTGGTGAGGGAGGAGGGGTTCGCAGGGTGTGTGATGAGCTGGCACACAATTCTCTGATTGGTTGATGGAGAGGTCACAGGTGGTTAACACGATAAATTCTTAGGCACCAGTAGCTCTGGGGCTACGTGTTCATGATCATCAAGGAGTTAATTTCTTCCACTTGGTGGTGGTTTTAGCAACTGTAAAACAACTCAGGAAGCGTGCATCAGATACTATTATCCAGGTACTTCAGAGAGGAGCTACAGAAGAGGATATGGCGGAGGGGTCTGTCCTGGGAAGGCCCCACAGGGTCCTGCTCGGTTACACCTGGTGCCTGGGCTCGGCAACCTGGGAAGGTGGGGCTGCTCCTGGGTGTGGGGAGCTGCAGGATCACAGTCCTCTGAGGGGCCTGTTAGCCCCCAAGGTGAGATGGGGATGCGGTGGCTGGACAGATGCATCTGGCCTGGAACAGGGGTCCGGGCTGGAAATGTCACTGGAATCATCGCAGGGAGGGAGAGGAAAGGCCAACGGGGGCAGGTAGGTCACAGCAGACTATGTGCAGGTGACCGCGGTCCTGTCGGAGGCAACTCAGAGCCAAAAAGGAGTGGCCGTCAGGGGCTCAGCTTCATTCTCTTGTTCCTTTGCTTATCTGTAACTTCCCACTCCCACGGTGAGGAGCCTGGCTCCCACCCTCTGCCATTTATCAATTCATTTCTCCTCTTCAGGTTACATGTGCAGAGGTTTCGTAATTGTTAGCTACTACACTCTGGAAAGAACTTCATAAAATAAAGCCCACTGTTTATGTATGGTCCATTTGCCTTTAGTCTACAGATTCTGTTCATTTCCAAAGGTAACTTAGGTCAGCACCTTATACCCCATCCCCTACAGTGAGTTTTTTTCCATGCATTTCTAATGCAGTTAGATGCTGTCACATTGTGTATTCCACCCTGTGGCACTCTTACACCCTAAATAACTAAATTTGAATAGATTATGATTGACCCTTTGGGCTATACAAGTCTGTGGGCTTAGACAGATGCATAGTGACAGGTATCCATCCTAAAGTATCACTTCAAACCAGTGAAGTGATCTGCTTATCATCTATGTAGCTTTGCCTTTCCCAGAATGTCATCAGTGGGGTCATACTGTGTGCAGCCTCCTCAGACTGGACACTTTCACTTAGCAGTATATACTGAAGATTTATCCATGTCTTTCCATAGGTTGATGGTGCATTCCTTTCTGCTGTTGAGTAGTATTTCATTGCATATGTATGGGAGGAAAAATAATTTTCACTCTGCCCTTCTGGGTTCTTGGTTGAGACTCCCCCCACCCTTAATAAAAGACAGATTACCAGGAGAAAAACAGAAGTTTGATAACATGTATACCTTCTGAATACAAGGAGGATACCAAGGACAACTGAGTCACTCCCTGAAATGACCAAAGCCATCACCTTAAATACCATCTTCGGCTAAAAACAGAAGAAAGATTTTTGGGAAGGGGGGAAGCCAGTTATGGCAGGTTATCCTGCAAAGCACAGTAAACAGGGGTATGATTGTTTGCAGATTTAAGTCAGCTTCTCCACTGCTAAGAATTACTTGAGATTAATTATCTTTCTATTTTTGGTGCAAAGAGGGACATACCCTTACAAATGGAGATGTCTCTGTTGTAAATGTCCTTCACAAAAGGTCAATCTCAGTTTTCTGAGGTTGTGTTTTTTTGTTTTGTTTGTTTGTTTTTAAAGCATATCAGAATCATTCTTATGCCAGAGAGGTGTCTTTTAGGGTGGCTTATTCTACTCGCCTTGCCATGGGTGTACCTCAATTTGCTTATGCATTCATCTATTCAAGGACATTCTGATTTCTTCAAGTTTTTAGCCATTACGAGTAGAGCTGCTGTGCATAATTGCATCCTTGTTTGCATTTTGAAATAGATTTTCAAAGCAGTTGCCTAAATACTGGAAGTACGATTGTTGGATCCCAAGGTAAGACTTGTTTAGCTTTGGAAAAAGCTGCCAAACTGTCTTACAAAGTGTCTGTACATGCATTCCACGAGTAAGCAGGGAGAGTTCCTGTTGTTCCTCACCTTCCAGCAATTGGTATTGTCATATTTTTGGAGTTTAGCGGTCCTAATAGGTGGGGTTTGATATATCATGATTTTAATTTGTAATTCCCTAACGGTATGTTATGTTGAGCATGTTTTTTATGACTTTTACTATCTGTATATCTTTTTCTGTCTGGTTGTCTGTTCAGATCCTTACCCATTTTTTTATGGGGTTGTTTTAGAGGTCTTTCTATATTTTGAGTCCAAATCCTTTATCAGATACAAGTTTTGCAAATATTTTTCTCCCAGTTTTTGGTTTGTCTTTTGATTTTCTGAATAAGGTCTTTCAGCATAGAAATCTTTAATTTTATAAAGTCCACAATATTACTTTTTTCTTTTGTGGATTGGCTTTTTTTGTTGTGTGTTAAAACTCAAAGCTCATAATCTACAGACCAAACCCAAGGTCATGTAGATTTTCTGTGTTTATCTCTATAATTTTGATAGTTTTGCATTTTAAGTGCCTGTTAATAAATCTGAGTGAATTTGGTCTCTACATTCATTTCATTCCTTACCATTTCAAATTAATTGTTCATTAACTATTTTGGATATTCGGTTCTATTTCGGTTTGAATTTCCAGTTTAATGGGTTCAGCAGAACTTCTCTCAGGGGGCGGGGCCTCCTCTGAACTGTGAGGGCGGCTTGGTCTGCACGTTCCCATTGGCTGGCAGGGAACGTGAGCCCGCCTCCTTGACCCTTTGTGGGAATGCGTCCTGCCTGCTGACTTGGCTCCACGCACAGCTGATGGGAGCCCAGTCTCATCAGCACCCGATGCGGCTTCGGCTTCTGCAGCACTTGGGGCCGAGTCCACGCTGACAGGAGCCTGGACTCCTCAGGACGTGCCAGGAGGTGATGCTACTGAGGGAAAAGGTGAGGAAAAGTGGGGAGAAAGTTCCTGGGCGTGGCCGACTGCTGAGGGGGTCTGTCTTCAGAGGACCCAGGAGGGGAAGGGCTTGATGTGGAAAACCGGGTTTTTGGCCCCTTTTGTGTGGGGTGTAGACAGAGTGCAGTGTTGATCTTTGTCATGTGGCATCCGGTTTTCGCAGCACCGTTTATTGAGGGGCCTGTCCTTTCCCTGGTGTATGTTCTTGGCTCCTTTCTTGTGAATTAACTGATCATATACATGAAGGTTGATTCCTGGGCTCTCTGCTCTGTTCCTCTGGTCCGCGTGCCTGTTTTTGTGCCAATTCCACACTTTTTTGGGACTGTAGCTTCGTAAGGAAGTGTGAAGTCAGGGAGCAAGATGCCTCCACACGTTCTCCTGCCTCAGGGTCGCTTTGGCTCTTCTGGGTCCTTTGTGGTTCCACACACAACTTAAGATGGTTTGTTCTGTTTCTATGGAAAATGTCATTGGACTTTTGGTAGGGATTGTGCTGAATGTGTACATTAATTTAGATAGAATGCATTTTTTTTTAATTAAAAAAAATTTGGGGCCACACCATGTGGCATGCAGGATGCAGGATCTCAGTTCCCCAACCAGGGATGGAACCCGCATCCTCTGCAGTGGGAGTGCAGAGTCCCAACCCCTGGACGGCCAGGGAAGTCCCTCCTTAGAATGCATATATATATTTTTAAAACATCTTTATTGGAGTATAACTGTTTTACAATAGTGTGTTAGTTTTTCCTTTACAACAAAGTGAATCAGTTATACATATACATATGTTCCCATATCTCTTCCCTCTTGCGTCTCCCTCCCTCCCACCCTCCCTATCCCACCCCTCTAGGTGGTCACAAAGCACCGAGCTGATCTCCCTGTGCTATGCAGCTGCTTCCCACTAGCTATCTAATTTACATTTGATAGTGTATATATGTCCCTGCCACTCTCTCACTTCATCACAGCTTACCCTTCCCCCTCCCCATATCCTCAAGTCCATGCTCTAGTAGGTCTGTGTTTTATTCCCGTCCTACCACTAATCTCTTCATGACATTTTTTTTTCTCAGAGTCCATATATATGTGTTAGCATACGGTATTTGTTTTTCTCCTTCTGACTTACTTCACTCTGTATGACAGACTCCAGGTCTATCCACCTCATTACAAATAACTCAGTTTCATTTCTTTTTATGGCTGCGTAATATTCCATTGTATATATGTGCCACATCTTCTTTATCCATTCATCTGTCGATGGACACTTAGGTTGCTTCCATGTCCTGGCTATCGTAAATAGAGCTGCAATGAACATTTTGGTACATGACTCTTTTTGAATGATGGTTTTCTCAGGATATATGCCCAGTAGTGGGATTGCTGGGTCATATGGTAGTTCTATTTTTAGTTTTTTAAGGAAACCCCATACTGTTCTCCATAGTGGCTGTATCAATTTACATTCCCACCAGCAGTGCAAGAGGGTTCCCTTTTCTCCACACCCTCTCCAGCATTTATTGTTTCTAGAGTTTTTTTTTTTTTTTTTTTTTAACATCTTTATTGGAGTATAATTGTTTTACAGTAGTGTGTTAGTTTTCTCTCTACAACAAACTAAATCAGTTATACATACACACATGCTCCCACATCTCCTCCCTCTTGCATCACCCTCTCTCCCACCCTCCCTATCCCACCCCCCCAGGCGGTCACACAGCACAGAGGTGATCTCCCTGTGCTATGCAGCAGCTTCCCACCAGCTATCTAATTTACATTTGATAGTGTATATATGTCCCTGCCACTCCCCCACTTCGTCACAGCCCACCCCTCCCCCTCCCCATATCCTCAAGTCCATGCTCGAGTAAGTCTGTGTTTTATTCCTGTCCTACCACTAACCTCTTCATGACATTTTTTTCCCTTAGAGTCCATATATATGTGTTAGCATACGGTATTTGTTTTTCTCCTTCTGACTTACTTCACTCTGTATGACAGACTCCAGGTCCATCCACCTCATTATAAATAACTCAGTTTCATTTCTTTTTATGGCTGAGTAATATTCCATTGTATATACGTGCCACATCTTCTTTATCCATTCATCTGTTGATGGACACTTAGGTTGCTTCCATGTCCTGGCTATTGTAAATAGAGCTGCAATGAACATTTTGGTACATGAGTCTTTCTGAATTATAGTTTTCTCAGGGTATATGCCCAGTAGTGGGATTGCTGGGTCGTATGGTAGTTCTATTTGTAGTTTTTTAAGGAACCTCCATACTGTTCTCCATAGCGGCTGTATCAATTTACATTCCCACCAGCAGTGCTAGAGGGTTCCCTTTTCTCCACACCCTCTCCAGCATTTATTGTTTCTAGAGTTTTTGATGATGGCCAATCTGACCGGTGTGAGATGATATCTCATTGTAGTTTTGATTTGCATTTCTCTAATGATTAATGATGTTGAGCATTCTTTCATGGGTTTGTTGGCAATCTGTATATCTTCTTTGGAGAAATGTCTATTTAGTTCTTCTGCCCATTTTTGGATTGGGTTGTTTGTTTTTTTGTTATTGAGCTGCATGAGTTGCTTATAAATTTTGGAGATTAATCCTTTGTCAGTTGCTTCACTTGCAACTATTTTCTCCCATTCTGAGGGTTGTCTTTTGGTCTTGTTTATGGTATCCTTTGCTGTGCAAAAGCTTTTAAGTTTCATTAGGTCCCATTTGTTTATTTTTGTTTTTATTTCCATTTCTGTAGGACATGGGTCAAAAAGGATCTTGCTGTGATTTATGTCATAGAGTGTTCTGCCTATGTTTTCCTCTAAGAGTTTGATAGTGTCTGGCCTTACATTTAGCTCTTTAACCCATTTTGAGTTTATTTTTGTGTGTGGTGTTAGAGATTGTTCTAATTTCATCCTTTTACATGTAGCTGTCCAGTTTTCCCAGCACCACTTATTGAAGAGGCTGTCTTTTCTCCACTGTATATCCTTCCCTCCTTTATCAAAGATAAGGTGACCATATGTGTGTGGGTTTATCTCTGGGCTTTCTATCCTGTTCCATTGATCTAAGAATGCATATTTTCACAAAATTCTTTTTACCCATGAGCACGGGGTATCTTTCCATTTATTTTGGTCTGTTCAGTTTTCTTTATCAGTGTCTTCCAGTTTTCAGTGTGCAGGTCCTTCACGCCCTTGGTTAAATTTACTCCTAGTTATCTTTTTGGATGCAATTGTAAGTGGGAATTTTAAAAAATTCTTTTTCTGATGGTTCATTATCAGTGTATAGAATCACAAATGATTTTTGTGCATTGATTTTTCTTTTGTTTGTATCCTGCAGCTTTAGTGAATTCATTTGTTAGTTGTAACAGTTTTTTGATGGTTGAATGTGGAAAACTAGAATTCAGAACTCCCGCAGTTTCGGCTACATCCGGGTCATCCACAGCACCCAAGACCTAGTGGCTCCCAGTGTAACCTTCCCACGGTGCCTCTTGTAGGATGTGGACCCCTACAGGGTGATTAGCATCACCACTGCAGGTGAACTGGATGTGGGTAGAGCTTGGCCTCTATAACAGAGTTTGATGTCTGTAGTTCTGGCGTGGTATGACATGGGTGTTTTGGTAAGTACTTTATTTTCTAGTAAATGTCAAGTGTATAAAAAACTTTAAATAGCAGTCTAAAGTTTTCCACATTCACAAAATACTCCAGTTTATTTTACCCTGTGAGAGTGGGAGGGCCACTCTCCCAGGGAACCAGCACATAACCCCAAAATGAGGGATATTGATGGTTTCCACATTATAATGCTAACCACAGACCTGCTTCAACTTTCACCAGCTGCCCCAGCTTTGTGGAAATGTATTTTTCCATTCGAATCCAGTTTTCTTTTCTTGGAACCTTCACTGGGGCTTTTCCTCACTTTAAAAACCTTGCTGGATTTAAAGTGTGCAAGATGAGAGGATCTGGGTGGTTTTTCTGTATGGCTTCTTTCACTTAGGATGTTTTCACTGTTTACCCACATTGTAACATTGATCATTAGTTCATTCATTTTTTTCCATTGTGATTAAAAACACATAACATTTACCATTTAAACCATTTTTTAAGCTTTTTAAAAAATTTTGTTTTTTATTTTTTGCCTGTGTCGGGTCTTTGTTGCTGTGTGCAGGCTTTCTCTAGTTGCGGCGAGCGGGGGCTACTCTTCGTTGCGGTGTGCAAGCTTCTCATTGCGGTGGCTTCTCTTGTTGCGGAGGACGGGCTCTAGGCACGCGGGCTTCAGTAGTTGTGGCTCGCGGGCTCTAGAGCGCAGGCTCAGTAGTTGTGGCGCACGGGCTTAGTTGCTCCACGGCATACGGGATCTTCCCGGACCAGGGCTCGAACCCGCGTCCCCTGCATTGGCAGGCGGATTCTTAACCATGGTGCCACGAGGGAAGACCCATTTAAACCATTTTTAAGTATACGGTTCTATGGCATTAACTACATTCACACTGTTGTAAAAATATCCTCACCTTCCATCTCTAGAACTTTATTTTCCCCATGTGAAGCCGGAGCCATTAAACACTAACTCACCTCAACCCCTGGCAACCTTATTCTACTTTGAATTTGACTTCTCTGGATACCTCATACTAGTGGAATCACAGAACATTTGCCCTTTCTGTGTCTGGCTGGTTTCACTTAGCATAATGACTTCAAGGTTCATCCATATTGTAGCATGTGTGAGAATTACCTTAGTTCTAAAGGTGGAATCGTATTCCATTGTGTATATACTACACTGCACTTATCCATTCATCTGTTGAAGGATGTGTTGTGTTGCTTCCACCTTTTGGCTATTGTGAATAATGTTGCTATGAATACGGGGTACAAATGTCTGTTCCAGTCCTCGCTTTCTAATATTTTGGGTGTACACCCTGGAGCGGAATCAAGGGATCATACATTTTCCATGATTTTGAGGAGCCGCCATACAGTTTTCCACAACGGCTGTATAATTTTACTTTATTCCTTTATATGACAGAATAATTCAACTTATGGATCTACCTTATTTTGCTTATCCATTTCCCTGCTGATGGACATTTAAATCTTTTCTACCTTGGGCTATTGTGAACAGTGCTGCTATGAATAATTGGTGTACAAGTTTTTGTTTGAGCACCTGTTTTCCATTTTTTGGGTATATATCTAGGAGTGGAGCTGTTGAACCGCATGGTAATTATATTTTATATTTTTGAGTAAATGCTAAAGTTTTGTACACATAGACTGCACCATTGTACATCTCCACAAGTAACTTTTGAGGGTTCCAATTTCTCTACATTGTGGCCAACATTTGTTATTTTTATTTATATTTTAAAATTCATTTTTATTCTAGTGTGTGTGAAGGGGCATCACATGTGGCTTTAATTTACATTTTCATCATGACTACTGATGTTTGAAATCGTTTCGTGTCCTTGTTGACCATTTGTATGTCTTGCCTGGAGAGCAGTCCATGCAAGTCATTCGTCTGTTTCAAAAATTTTATTGTTTGTCTTTTTGTTGATGAAGTGTAGAAGGCCTGGGTATATTCTAGGTAAAGAGTCTTATCAGATATAAAATGTGCCAATATTGTCTTCCATTCTGTAGGCTGTCATTTTACTTTCTGGATAGCCTCTTTCGATGCACAGAGGTTGTAATTTTGAGGAAATACAATTTATCTATTTTTTTCTTTCATTTCTTATGCTTTACTGTCAAATCTAAGAAACCATTGCTAAATTCATGGTCAGGAAGATTTAATTCCTTGGTTTATTTGAGAAGTTCATACAGTCATCCCTCGGTACCTACTAGGCCAGGCTTTAGGCCTGGGGTTGAGTCAGTGTGAGGTTTCAGCAGTTAGGGTAATGCTATGGGTTAGGGTTAGGGGACGGGTTAGGGTTAGGGTATGTTTAGGGTTAGGGTATTTATTAAACCTCTCCCACTCTCCAGATATCACTTAGCATGTAACGGAATATTATTTGGGGTCCAGCCATGGAGAAGACTTTAGACCCTAGGATAAGACAAAGAACACACACATTATAAATAAATCACATTCGGATTTTGTTTTTAACCTGTACATTAAAACATTAGTGCTTAGGAAATCTAATGGAGGCAGAAGCAGTAAAGGGTAGTTTTAGGGGAATAACATCACAGAATTTCTGTAGAATACACAGATTTTGATTGATTAGAAAGCCAAGGAGGAATGCTTTTTTTCTGAAGATATAAACCCTCTTCTAAACTGAGCTGTTATTGGATGTTAGAAATTTTTTGTTGCTGTTGTATTGCTTTGTGTTTTCATGATTATTCTGCTTGCACTTCCCTTGTTAAACCTCTGATTTGGGGAAGAGTGCCATTACTGGAAAGGAGTTTACAGAATTATTTTCAAAAACAGAAGGAAATGGTTCTCACCTGAATATTAAGAAATAATCTCTGTACTGGTGTACTAACAGAATTATGATTCAGGGATAATATTTCTGTGAAATGTAATTAAACACACAATATATTTTTTCTTTTAAATTTCCATTGTTTTTTAAAGTACAGTTATAATTCAAGTTCTTTGTAACAAGTGAAATTTAAAAAGATTAAAGGAAAAGATAATATTTTTCCGCTTGCCATCCTTTCCCACTTCCTGAAATGACCAGCATAATGTGTAGCTTTCTCATTTTATCCAGGTGTTCCTTACATCTGGAACATCGTATTTCTCACTGTAGAAAAACAGACTTAGCTCTCACACTTTTTATAGGCTACATTACAGTCCATAGAACAGAAGTACCAATTATTTCAGACTTAGCTTTTTGAGGGACACTCAGGTTACTTTCTGTTTTATTTTGTTTTTCTGCTAATTTGTTTAAACCCCAGAAAAATATTTTTTATAATATAAAAAAAAAAGAAAAGTTAGGGGTAAGGATTAGGGTTTAGGGTATGCGTTACTGTACAGGTTAGGGTTAGGGTACAGGTTAGGATTAGGGTACTGGTTAGGGTTAGGGTACAGGTTAGGGTACAGTTTAGGTTATGGCTACCGGTTAGCTTTAGGGTACGGGTTAGGTTTATGGTATGGGTTACTGTAGGGTTAGGGTTATGGAACGGGTTAGGTTTAGGGTTAGGGTACCGGTTAGGGTTAGGGTATGGGTTAGGGTTAGGGTACGGGTTATGGTTAGGGTACGGTTTAGGGTTAGGGTTAGGTTTAGGGTACGGGTTAGGGTGTGGCTATGGGTTTGTGTTAGGGTTAGGGTAAAAGCTTCAGCTTTGGGACATCGTGGGGTCCATTTCTCTCTGACAGTAGTCTGGTCTCCTCAGGACCTGCCGTGAGGTGATGCCACTGAGGGAAAAGCGAAGGAAAAATGGGGAGGAGGTTCCTGGGCATGGCTGACCGTTGAGGGTGTCTGTCTTCATAGGTCCCAGGAGGGGAAGGGCTTGATGTGGAAAACTGGGGTTTTGGCCCCTTTTGTGTGGGGTGTAGACAGACTGCAGGGTTGTTCTTTGGCGTGTGGCGTCTGGTTTTCCCAGCACCGTTTATCGAGGGGACTGTCCTTTCCCTGGTGTATGTTCTTGGCTCCTTTCTTGTGAATTAATTGACCACATACCTGTAGGTTTATTCCTGGGCTCTCTGTTCTTCTGGTCTGTGTGCCTGTTTTGTGCCAATTCCACACTTTTTTGGGACTGTAGCTTCGTAACATAATGTGAAGTCAGGGAGGGAGATGCCTCCAGTCCATTCTCCTTCCTCAGGGTCGCTTTGGCTCTTCTGGGTCCTTTGTGGCTCCACACAAATATTAAGAATTTTTGTTCTGTTTCTATGAAATGTCATTGAAATTTTGGTAGTGGTTGCGTGTATGTGTACATTGCTTTGGGTAGCATGGACATTTTCACAATATTTTCACCCATGCGCATGGGATATCTTTCCATTGATTGGTGTCTGTTCAGTTTCTTTCATCAGTGTCTTAGTTTTCAGTGTGCAGGTCTTTGAAGTCCTTGGTTAAATTTATTCCTACTTTTTGGGGGAATAAATTATAAATGGAATTGTTTTCTTAACTCCTCTTTCTGATAGTTCATTATTAGTGCATAGAGTCACAAATGATCCTGCAGTTTTCCTGAATTCATTTTTTTAGTTCTGACAGTTTTTTTGATGGTTTTATGTGGAAACCTAGAATTCAGAAATCCCACTGTTTCAACTACCTCCAGGTCATCCACAGCGCCCAAGACCTAGTGGCTCCTATTATTATCTTCCCACAGTGCCTCTTAATACCATGTGGACAAAGTGATTAGTATCACCACTTTGGTTGAATATGGTCTGGGTAAGTCTTGGCCTTTCTAGCAATGTTTCATGTCATTGCTGATTTTCTGGCATGTTACTGACATGGTTGTATTGAAAAGTATTTTCTAGTAAATTTCAAATGTTTAAACTTTAAATAACAGTACAAAGTTTTCTACGTTCACACCAAATACTGCAGTGTATTTTAGCCAAAACAGGGCCAGTCTCCCAGGGAACCAGGACATAACCTCAAAATGAGGGATAATTATGGTTTCCACATTATAATCCTATCCACAGGACCACTTCAGCTTTCACCAGCTGCCCCAACTTTGTGGAAATGTCTTTTTCCATTCTAATCCAATTTTCTTTTTCTGGAACCATCAGTGGGGCTTTCCCCCATTTTAAAAACCTTCATGGATTCAAAGTGTACAATATGAGTATGATCTGGGTCTCTCAGTTAGGATGTTTTCAGTGTTTATCCATGTTGTAACATGTATCATTTGTTTCATTGTGATTGAAAACACATAACATTTATCACTTAAGTCATTTTAAGTACACACTTCTATAGCATTAAATAAATTCACATTGTTGTAAAAACATCCTCACAATCCATCTCCAGAACTTTTTCATTTTCCCCAAGTGAAACTGTCACCATTAAACACTTATTCCCCTCAACCCCTGGCAAACTTATTCTACTTTTTGTCTTTGAATTTGACTTCTCTGGATACCTCATACTAGTTGGAATCATAGAATGTTTATCCTGTTGTGTCTGGCTTGTTTCACTTAGCATAATGACTTCAAGGTTCATGCACCTTGTAGCCTGTGTGAGAGTTACCTTAGTTTTAAAGGTGGAATTGTATTCCATTGTGTATATACTACATTATGGGTTTGGTTTTGTTTTTGCTGTATGCGGACCTCTCACTGTTGTGGCCTCTCCCGTTGCGGAGCACAGGCTCCGGATGCGCAGGCCCAGCGGCCACAGCTCACGGGCCCAGCCACTCCGTGGCATGTGGGATCTTCCCGGACCGGGGCACGAACCCGCGTCCCCTGCATCGGCAGGTGGACTCTCAACCACTGCGCCACCAGGGAAGCCCACTACATTATGTTGATCCATTCATCTGCTGGAGGACACTTGTGTTGCTTCCACCTTTTGGCTATTGTGAATAATGTTGCTATGAATATGGGGTACAGATATCTGTTCCAGTCCTTGCTTTCTAATATTTTGGGTGTATACCCTGGAGCAGAATTGAGGGATCATACATTAATTCCATGTTTAAGTTTTTGAGGAGCCGCCATACTGTTTTCCACAGCAGATGCACAATTTTACTTTATTCCTTTATATGACAGAATAATGCAGCTTATGGATCTACCTTATTTTGCTTATCTATTCACCTGTTGGACATTTTAATTGTTTCTACCTTGGGCTATTGTGACAGTGCTGCTATGAATATTGGTATATAAGTTTTCATTTGAACACCTGTTATCAGTTCTTTGGGTACATATCTAGGAGTGGAGTTGTTGAAAAATATGATAATCACATTTTTATATTTTTGAGAAAATACCAAAGTTTTGTACACATAGATTGCACCGTTTTACATTTCCATGAGTAAAGTTTAAGGGTTCCAATTTCCCTACATTGTTGCCAACATTTGTGTTTTTTTGTTTGTTTTTGTTTTTGTTTTTTTTCTTTGCGGTGCGCGGGCCTCTCACTGTTGTGGCCTCTCCCGTTGTGGAGCACAGGCTGCAGATGCACAGGCTCAGCGGCCATGGCTCACGGGCCCAGCCGCTCCGCGGCACGAGGGATCCTCCCGGACCGGGGCACGAACCCGCGTCCCCCGCATCGGCAGGTGGACTCTCAACCACTGCGCCACCAGGGAAGCGCTATTTTTAATATAACCATTCTAGTGTGTGTGAAGGGGTATCACATTGTGGTTTTAATTTGCATTTCCATCGTGACTACCGATGTTTGACATCTTTTCGTGTGCTTGTTGACCGTTTGTATACCTTGTCTGGAGCACAGTCCGTGCAATTCCTTAGCGCATTTCAAACATTGGGCTGCTCTTTTACTGAGTGGTGAAAGTTCTTGATATATTCTGGATAAAGACTCTTATCAGATGTATAATGTTCCTATATTTTCTTCCATT